>NC_073745.1:194941999-195249481 GCF_029784135.1 Toxorhynchites rutilus septentrionalis | reverse complement strand
ACGCTTGTCACGATGTAATTGTAGAACATATGGGAATTCAATTTTCCAAATTTTCCTATTTTCCCTCAGAGTTTTCCGAAAATTTACAATTGCTTGGTTGGAATATGATTGGTTGAAATATGCATATTTCCAGAGGAGTGAGGGCTCCATTTGCTTGATAAAAATCACACCCGGAATCAAATTAGTTTTGTTTTCATAATTATTAATTGTATTAGTGTTTTTATAGTTGGTATGGTTAAAGATATAGGACGCAATACTTTTTTCATATTTATTCTTTTACATAGTTTATTCAAAAATCTGCAATGTGACAATTTATTGTTTTTGAGTTATGATTCTTCAAAATTGTTTTTAGTCTTCTTCTTAATATTCCTATGCAACTGAATTAGATATACGCGAATATTATCCAATAACTTCGCAAATGTTTCATTTTTTTCAAAATAGACTAGCTAATTGGCTTCAATTTGATGTGTCGATCATCTGAATCGGTTCAGTAGTTTAAAGACTAAGAATTTCTGAGGAAGGTTACTATTGGAAAAAAGTGGGAAGATGATTCTTCGGACCATCGGTGAACTTTGAAAAAAAAAACTCGAAAACGAAAAAATATATATCTCTGATTTTTGTATATGTCATGTACAAAAACATTTAGGAAAGAATATTAAAAATTTAGCGCCTTCTAGTCCAAAGCCATGAAAACAACATAAAACAAATACTATCAACAATTGCGAAAACGAAATCATTTTTTTGCAAACGTAATAATTTTTTAAAGAAGATTAGCTCATTGGCTTAAATTTGATATGTCAATCATCTCAATCGGTTCTGTAGCTCAAAAGTTATGAATTTTTAATAGCAAGTCATTTTTGGGAAAATAAGAAAAAAATATTTTTCGGACCTAGAATTGAAATGGTTAGATCCAGCATGTATATTATACAAATGATATACATGTATTGGGGAGTAGAACATTTTATGTTATCTTTCAGCTCATTTAATGTAATAAAACGGGATGCCAAAACATGTGCTAAAAATTAACTCTGGGTGTAGTTTTGTGGCTTGGGATACAAGTTGTTCGACGTATATCCTTTTCTCCTTGAGATTCTCCAGCCTGCGGAGGACTTACCGGCATCCGACCTTTTCCTCACGGCGCCTGTTGTGGACATCAAGAAGGCTGTTTACCCACTTTCGCCTGATGTAAATGTGGTCAATTTGGTTCACTGTTCGACAATCTCCGGTAAACCATGTGCATAGGTCGAAGGCGAAGAAGCGATCCACCAATGACCATTCCGTTGTTGCCACAAAACTCTACGAAGAGCACCCCATTTTCCCTTATCTTCCTTAGGTTGTTGGGTCTCATGACGTCCTCAATGTCCTCGAAGTGTGTCTCGATCTTCGCGTTCAAGTTACCTAGCTAAATTTAGATATCACCTTTCGGAATCTTTTCTACCACACTGTTAACTGACTGTGAAAGCAATCTTTTCCTGTAAACCGGCAGGATCGTAATACTAGAACCATCGAATCTGGCGTCCATTATTCTTACTTTTATTAGCCCCCTCATAACCTCATAAGGAATGCATGGATCTCAAGGTCTAGCACGAACCCAGCTGCTCGTTCTCAAAGTGCGGTTCAACTCGAATGCAAGAATAAAGCAGGACTTGCCCGATCTTCTATTTTCCAGAGTTCGGTCAACCGGTTCCACTCTGTCCCAGGGTGTCCAGCTTCAGGCGACTGGCATTTTTTAGATAGTTGAGCCAGCTTCCTCTGTTGGGCAAGGGTCAGTATGTATCGTTTTTCAATTCGTGTCGATTTTTCGTTGTTGTATTAGATTGACTTTCAGCCTTCGGCTGGTTCGTCACTCAGACCAACGGCTTCACTTCCATCCCAAAGGAAGAATGTAGGAAGTGGAAATCAGTGGTGTCGACTGTGAGTGCGGGGGTGCGGACCGCACCCGGGTACACGGTTTTTAGGGGTGCAGAAATACCCCTATATTAACAAATTCATCACCATTCGGCATACATCATATACTGAGAGCGAAGAGAGAGGGGGTGCAACCAGATACTTCCGCACCGGTGCGAAAGCTCCACTCGACGCCACTGATGAGAATAGAACTCGTGACCTCCAGCCTGAGAGGTACGGATGTTAGCCACTATGCCAGATCACCTCCATGTTCAAATGCTAATGGTCGTTGCGAAAAAAAATCATTTTGTGATCTTCTTTCATTTTTCGCAACAATGATATTTAAGGTACATTGAGCTGTTAGTTTATGAACTGGATCCCGCGATGGGGCTGCCATCTTTGGTTTATCTGGCGGTAGGCGTATTTCTCATCCAACCACAGGATTACAGTCAGATACTATTTAGACCACTTCTTCGGCGATCCGACAACTTCTCTCACCTTTCAAGAGTAAAGTTTGAGCAATACACTTTTTCCAATGAACAACCCAATTCGTCGAAATTTATTTTTTCAATTGATTCTAAAAAAGTGTCAAAAGCATGGTTTTGGAAAATCATCTGTAATTTTGCAAATATTGCAATAAGTTCTAATGTTAGAAGGCAAATATTTAGCATAGTGTGTTCCTAAAACACCAGTGAACGTTCAGCCTTTTTTCAAGCCGATCGATCAAAGTTTGGGGTAATTTAAAGTAGCACTATAACGCATATTGCAACAGAAGTTGAAAATGCTACGCGTACTCTAAGAATGAACGAATCGTAACATTCGTTTTCATACGAGGATTGCTAGGAATGATGATACATACGTGTGATACGCATTTCCAACAGTGTTGCCAAACGTACAGTTGTATCTGGAAAGGTACAGACTACAGATTTTTGTACAAAAGTACAGATAGGTTCAAATTTTTTGAAGTAATAAATTAATAACACGTGAAGTTGGAAAAATAGATGAGGCAGAGATTGGACTTCGTTGATTGGACCCTTAAGGCTGTTGCAATGTTAAATCCCAGAAACATTCCCAATCTAACAAGCATCAAAAAAGTATTGGATGCGTTTTCAGGTTTTCATGATATGGAATGAATACTGTGCCTAAATATGAAATTGCTCCGTAAAGTAATCTCTGCTGGACAAAAATCAGGAAAAGAAGTGATAGTTCGCTGGCCTTTTAACATACTTACTGTCAGGTGTTTTTTTCAAAGCAAAGCAACAATACAATCTTGAATTATAAACATTTGATCAAACAGAATTGGACAGCTCGAAACTTTTAATAACTGATGTAGCAAAAGTTCAGGAAGAGTGTGTATATCAATCATGCCTCACTCCTCGGCAAACGTCGAGCGTTTTTCTCTGAATATAATCAGAAGAAGAATAGGTTTCGAAATCGGCTCAAAAACGACACGATGAATGAAATTTTAAGATCAAAAAATTTGACGAGAAAATGTGGCAACACTGATTCCCACATATACATGCATTCTTCACCCACAAACATCATCGAACGCGAAGGGGAAATTTCTCATTAAAACATAAATATCTCTGTGTTTAAAAGTCATACAGAAACGTTATAGGGATTAAATCAAAACTGGATGATCAGGTTAAATGGATTTGCTATTGAATTAGTTAGCAAAAAATGTGTTAACAATATGTTTGTAAAATATTCCTAAATCTGAAGGTTTATGGTTTTAAAATGATGTGCATATTATTATCTAAATTGAATGTTTCGGAAGCTTGTTTCTGCATGATGGGGACGAATTCTAGTTAGAGTCACTGTATATTTTCGTTTCGAATTCGTTTTTATGTCTTTGTCTGTATTTTTTGCAAAATTCCAGAATAGTTCGACACCGAAAAAGAATTAATTCATAGTATCGGATGTTTGTCATTTATAGCGGAATGTAATTCATACATGAAATTGTGTTCTTCCTATAAATCTTCTGTCTTCTGATGTCATCAATCAATGAAACGCCTGTTTGCAACTTCAAGGTACAAATGTTGCGGTAAAAAGGCATAACAATTTACACGTTTTTGTCGAACTGATCATCACTGTCTTATTTGAAATAATTCTCATTACTAATGTTACAAAACACCATTATCAACAGTTAAGCTGTTGAAAACAAACATTCCACAGCCGTTATCAAAGCTGTCGCAACACAAAAAGGCGCAAATGCACTTGCCGCGGAAGAACCTGCGCATGAAGGCTCGGGCAAGGAACAGTACCTTGCCGGCAACGATCGATGCCTATGATCAAGGTCAACCCACCAAGCCGGGTGGCAAGCCGAATGAGATAGCGAATCACGCTTTGTCTCCTTGCAAAGGTGTTCTTAGTTGAGTTCCCCTCGGCATATTTGTAGTTCCTCAAAGTTATTTGTACAAAACCGTTGCTTATACAAGGATCCTTCGGTTTATGCTGGGTTTTTTCTTTCTTGTTCTATGGATTTGTACGTAAATTGGTGAGTAGGTAAGCAGTGCTCAAGGTGGAACTTGCGGAGCAACATTATTCTTCGTTTACCCACAAGAAAAATAGTAGCCTCTAAAATACAGCTTTATCCAGTGACACTCGTGCGGAGTTTTTTTTTCTGCTTCCTCGGTAATAATTATTACAAATTTTAGCCATTAATAAAAACCGCAATTACACACGCAAGCAAACAAACGAATACGAAGAACGTTACAAAACAGGTTCCTCCTTTTTCCTATCCCGAAGTCGTCGGTGTCGGTGCGAATGTGCCCGATGCGCGAAGAAAGACGGGATGGACCTAGGCGGATTAACTTGCCAGCCCGATAAATGCCGGTGTCTATCGCATTTCCTGGAAAGAAAAACGGAACCTACGCTGCAGCATCGCCATCGCGCGCTAATCGTCGACCAGTTTTCCAACTTTTCAACATGTTCCAGTTAATAGCAGTTAATTCTTATTCTTAGCCGTAATATAAATCAAACCCTTGCCGACCGGCCGACTGAGGGGACCCACATACCAGCCGCGTGCGTCGTTTGGCGTTATTCTGGGGAACACGTCTGGGGTTGGTTTTGGACACGTCTTGTTGCGCTGTAGACTCAGGAGGTACCACGTCGTTAGATTGGCGTATAAGGCGGGAAGCATGTATCCTTCCTCGACATAAGTCTTAACTTGATGTGACAAGAACACCTGGTAATATTTCATGCCGTTTGCGCAAGTCCCGATCCGGACCGCACATTTCGTAACGATAGTAGACTGAGTTCAATGTCAAGTACCGGAGAAAAACTAACCTCCTTTAATATTTACTCTAATGATTATCGTTTGTTTTTGTTTTATTCTAAATTGTATCGTTTTCTTCATTTCAGATATAATACATGAAACACGTGATCAACAGCAAAACAAAATCCTTGAAATGGTGAGTATTTTTGCTCAATGACTACAGTCTCCCTACTCGTTAATGCAAAACATGAATGATTACGATATTAAAGAGGGGCAATTTAATGGGCCACATTTGACACCCCGTTATCATCAACCCTGATGAACGTATGACCCCACCAAGTCGAGTTGGTCGGAAAATAAATGGAAATGTTAAACCCGACAGCGCACAAACAAGAAACGCTGTCCAACCTGTTTTTCGCGAAACTGTTCAAGATCCACCAGCAGCAGCAGCAAGTGATGGTGTGAATGTAAAATAGCGGGGCGATAAATCAACTTTATCGCCAGTTTCGATACCCCCGGGCGTTGATTCAACTAACCTTGGCCCGTACTGTTAGGATTCAGCCGAACTTCATAGACTGTCGAGGCTGTCGTAGAGAAGTAACTCTTAGGCTTATTTTGAAATGAAATCGCAGCGTCAGATAGTACTTGCTGAGTAAAAATAAGGCTTATTCTCATTGGCCGAGAAGCCAATGGAATGTCAACGAGTTTACAAGTATTGAAAACCCTGAAAACCTCTTGCGGACGTGTACTGCATAGTTCACTAGTGGTACCAAATCAGAAAATATGTCGTTTTTATGAAATAGTTTAACGTTATCAACTTTATTTTTTTGTATATCGTCTTAAAGTCTTAAAGTTACTATTTCAAAGAAGAAAAACTCAAATGGTTCCACAGTCTGCCTGGATGTGCTTTTAAGGTTACTTCCTAATCCCGGCGTGTAATTTTGGGTGTTCAAGCATGTTTCAAAGGAACTCTAACAGATGCCTTTAGAAGCACTGAAGCGTATCGGACAATGTTTTATATATTTTCATATCCAAACGCCAGTGTTATTAAAATGTCTCATAAATTATTATTATTTTTTGTTCTTTTGTGTTCACTGAATATCATTTTCAGAAGTGTAAATAACGTTTCTATTTCCAATCCGAACATGTCATATTTTGTGCCAACAGCCGGGAGTTTGGAACTCGCCGAAAGTTTTACTGTTTTGTTTTCATATGAAGAAAAGAGCAACAGAAAGCTATCGAATGCTATGTGATGTCTATGAAGACCGTGCTCCATCAATTCCAACCTGCGAATTTTAATTTAGACGGTTCAAGAGAGGAGACTCCGACACAGGCGACAAAGAGTGTGAAGAAAGGCCTGCGACGATTGAAGACAATGCATCGGAGGTGACATTGGAC
Source organism: Toxorhynchites rutilus septentrionalis (assembly GCF_029784135.1). NCBI lineage: Eukaryota > Metazoa > Arthropoda > Insecta > Diptera > Culicidae > Toxorhynchites > Toxorhynchites rutilus. Next base: position 195,242,979 of record NC_073745.1, on the reverse strand, counting down.
CAAAGTGCGTGTCAGTTCCAAGAGGGACTTGCCTAATGTTTGGATGTCATTTTATTGGTTCTGTGTGTAGATTTCAATATAAAATCCTTCTGAACTTACTTGTTCACAGAATGTTATGTATGAAACATAAGAATATAAGAAATATGTTTCACGACGTCGTCACTATGGTACCTTTTGGTATTTATCATGGACTGCAAGTGGCCCTAGTGAAAAAAAAGTTACAGGAGGGATGTGTCCGGAACACGACCGCATAATTTACGTAGAATTACGTTAGGCTATTTGTTACATATTAATTTAGAATTTCTAATGTTTTTAAGAAGAACTTTTAAGATCTCAATAAATGTTTCTATGATGGTTAGACACTCCACCCCCCTCTCTAAGGTGGGGCTGCCATGCAATGAAACATGAATCTCTACATAACTCGAGAATTAATCAAGCAAATGAAACCAAATTAGGAATATAGAGGTGTTAGGGTGCAATAAATGTTTTTATGGTGGTTAGACACCACTCTCTAAGGGGGAGCTGCCATACAAATGAAAGACACATTTCTGTATAACTCGAGAACTAATCAAGCAAATTGAGCCATATTAGGCATTTGGAGGTTTTAGGGGGCACGTGCTCCCGTGGCCGAGTGGTTAGCGTCATAACTAACATGCCGGGTGTTCGGGTTCGATTCCCGTTCTGGTCGGGGGAATTTTTCGTCAAAGAAATTTCCTCCGACTTGCACTGTGATCACGCGTATTCTAGAGCTTGCCACTCAGAATGCATTCAAGGCGTGTTATTTGGCATAGAAATCTCAACTCAGTACTAATAAAAATGACGCAAGTAATACTACGTTGAGACGGCGAAGTTCCTCTAGGAACGTTAGTGCCATTGAAGAAGAAGAAGTAGAAGAAGAAGAAGGGGGCACGAAACGTTTCCATGGTGGTTCGACTCATCTACCCCTTCTCTAAGGGCATGGGGGCTGCCATACAAATGAAACACAAATGCAACAATGGAAATTATTTTCGATGTAAAGCGTTCTGGAGCTGAAACAGCTGGATTGCTGAATACTTTTTTCGTGAAAAGCGTTGATGAAATTCGTAACATGATTCCATCGCCATCATCGACAATACAAGAAAATGAAGAGTCACAAAGTTGCTTTGATAAGTTCCAACCGATCAGTATGTGGAAGCTTAAACAAACGGTTACAAATCTTGAGGATTGTAGGGGCGTAGATAATATTACGAAGCGAGTAATGATTGACTCAGTCAATGTAATTTCGAACCAAATACTTCTAATTGTAAACGGCTCTCTTCAGCATTGCATGTTCCCAGAAGCATGGAAGAAAACAGTGGTGATCCCGATACCAAAAATACCTAAATCGACTAGGCCAGAAGACCATCGACCGATAAACATTTTACCACTTCACGAGAAGGTTTTGGAGTCGATTGTGAAGGAACAGTTGATGGCATATGTGGAACGTACCGGTACTCTGTTGGAAGAGCAATCCGGTTTTAGGAAACATCACTCTTGTGAATCAGCCTTGAACTTATTACTCTAAAAGTGGAAGCAGTACATAGAGCAAGGCAAAATAATTCTTGCTGTTTTTGTAGACCTTAAACGGACCTTCGAAACAATTGATCGGGAGAAGCTGGAAAGAGTGCTAAGGCGCATCGGTATCCGTGGGACCGTGCTGGATTGGTTTCACAGCTATCTAGAAAATCGTGTACAAGTGACGAAATACAACGGTTGCATATCAGCAACAGCAGAAGTAAACTTAGGTGTTCCACAAGGTAGTGTGCTTGGACCATTGTTGTTTATATTGTATAGAAACGATGTGAAATTGATCCTGCAAGAAGCTGAAATTAATCTCTTTGCCGACGATACAGTACTGTTTGTCGTTGCAGACAGTTTCGACGAGCGCTTCAATAAAATGAATCATGAGCTGAACATGTTTTCGGAGTGGTTAAAATGGAGGAGGCTTAAGCTGAACGTTACCAAGACAAAATTTATGGTTGTTACTACACGGTTGAGTACTAATATAGATAGAACATTTCAAATTGACGGTGAGGAAATTCAGAGGGTAGAGTCAATGAAGTATCTCGGAGTTATGTTGGACGGAAAATTTAATTTTAACGAGCACATTAACTATACAATACGGAAGGCCGCCCAAAAGTTTGGTGTACTGTGCAGAGTCAATCGCTTCCTGGCAACAGATGCGAAAATTATGGTCTACAAATCAATAATCGCTCCTCATTTTGATTATTGTGCTTCCATTCTGTTCCTCGCGACGAAACAACAAAGGAGAAGGATGCAGATCCTCCAGAATAAGGTGATGCGTTTAATTTTATGTTGTGATCGGCTGACACCAAGAATAAGAATGTCAAACTGTCTGCAATGGATGTCTATTCGACAACGAATCGAGTTTAACACATTAGTTTTTGTATACCGTGTGACGAAAGGAATGGCTCCACAATACTTGAGAAGCAGTGTATGGAAGAGATGTACATTGCTACGAAACAAGACAAGCAGGAGATCTTAGATTGCAGAATTTTAAAAAGACGTGCACACAAAATTCCCTATTTTACAAGGGTTACCATTTATTTAACCACCTTCCAGAAGCCACAAAATGGTCCAATAATATAAGGGAATTCAAATATATATGTAAAGTGTTTGTATCACGACGAGTATTGGATTGAGAGACAAAGATGGAATACACGGAAGTGAAGCAAGATAAAAAGGAATCTCTCAGAATTGAAAAAAATTATCGAAAGATATCTGCTCGTAAACCTTTCACACTTCAAAAGATGTGTATGGGTATGAGGTGAGCCATCTATGATGAAACACAAATTTCAAATTTCTTTCTCGAGAACTAATCAAATGGAGCCAAATTTTGGATGTGAGAGTTTTTAGGTACGAGAAATGTTTCTATGATGGTATGACACCCCTTCCTCCTCTGGAAAGGAGAGGGAATCCCATAAAAATAATGCAAATATTTCAACCAAACATGACAATTGAAAATTTTTGGAAAACTCTGAAGGAAAATGGGAAAATTCGAAAAATTCAATTCACATTTGTTCTAAAGGGTGTGTCACATCAAATTGCATCACGGAAAAAACGCTGTAGAAATTTTATTTCTAGGAATTATATCTTCAGCTTTCGCTTATAATCAGATAAGAGTGTATAGTTCACGTTGGCCATGCTTCACTGTCAATTTTTCGTAAATTTGGAAAAATGTCGTCGAACGAAAAAGAGCGTCGTGAATTAATCCTGTGCACTCATTTCGAGAATCCGGAGTTGTCACATCGGGACATCGGTAAGATGCTGGGAATCGTCCAATCCACGGTCAGCAGAGTACTGAAACGATACTTCGAGAACCTAACCATCGATCGGAAGGTGAAGAACGGCAAAAATGGATGCTCCGTCAGTGAAAAAGATCACAAGCGCGTAGTTAAGCAGTTTAGACGTGAAGTTCGGTCCGGGATGTCGCCAATAAGCTGAATTTGTCAAGTTCATTCGTACAGCGGACCAAGCAGCGGGAGGGCCTGCGTACATACAAGGTTCAGAAGGCTCCTAACCGCGACGAAAGGCAAAACATGGTGGGGAAGACGCGAGCCCGGAAGCTGTACACCGAAATGTTGACGAAGCCGCATTGCCTGGTAATGGACGACGAAACCTACGTCAAAGCGGACTTTCGTCAGCTGCCGGGCCTGTTGTTCTTCTGCGCAGAGGACAAATTCAGCGTTCCGGAGGAGATTCGCAAGCAGAAACTATCCAAGTTTGCCAAAAAGTACATGGTGTGGCAAGCGATCTGCTCTTGCGGAAAGCGGAGCGCCCCCTTCGTGATGACCGGCACGGTAAACGGGCAGGTTTACCTTAAGGAGTGCCTACAGAAGCGCTTACTACCACTATTGAAGCAGCACGAGGGCCCGACCATCTTCTGGCCGGATCTCGCTTCGTGCCACTATTCAAAGGACGTGTTGGAGTGGTACGAAGCCAACGTGGTCACCTTCGTGCCAAAGGAAATGAACCCGCCCAACGCGTCGGAGCTTCGCCCAATAGAGAAATATTGGGCGATTATAAAGCAGGCCCTCCGGAAGAACCCCAAAGGTGTCAAATCGGAGGCGGACTTCAAGAGAAAATGGATTTCTGTTCAAAAAAAACTACAACCTGACGTTGTACAGAACCTTATGGACGGGGTAAAGAGGAAGGTGCGAGCATACGGGCTTGGGCTCGAAGTATGAATAAAAAGAAAATGCCAAAAGTTGTTTAATAGTTTTTATTTTACTGTCTAAAATTTTCGAAAGGATCGGTCTACTGGGCGAATTTCTACAGCGTTTTTTCCGTGATGCAATTTGATGTGACACACCCTTTACAATTACATATTGACATGCGTTGTTAGTCCATTTGATGTTTGCGCTAACGAAATTTCGAAAGTGGACATGGATTTTAATGTGATGAAAAGCACTCCTATATCGTCTTCATATTTTCTGTATCAAACATTTATTCAATGTAACGGAGAAACAAGTTATTTGCATGTGGATGAAAAATTTTGCACGATAATTTTGTCTGAAAATAATCTGATGTTATAATGTCGAGTTTTGGTAAAAGTACTGAATGGAGGCGATCTGGCGTAGTGGTAACATCCATGCCTCTCACGTTAAAGATCACGAGTTCAATTCTCACTCCCGACATTCTTCCAAAAAATAACTTTAAAGGGTAAATATATATTATTTTCACTGCACTTGGTATATTATTTCATTATTTTACTTAACCAAAACTTCTAAACTTCTGACAGTACTCCGATTTTTTTGGCCTGCTAAAAATGTACGATATTAATTTGTGAGACATTTTTATGTAACCACGTTTTTGGAGCGTCGGCGGAAAATTCTGTTCAAATTCGTTGAAAATACAACAAGTTGAAAAGTTTTTCACAGTAGACGTACGACGACGGATCTACTGTGTAAGATCATACAGTTTTTTTTCAATATAATAAATGGTGTATTTGATGAAAAATTCAAATTTTTCTTTTTTTATTTAAAACTGTATAAAAAACAGTTTTTTTCGCTGTACTAACGGGTGTTAAATAAAAAAATGAGACTTTTTCAATTACTTTCAGTAACTCAAATAAAGAGCGTAAAATTTTCTTTCTCCAAAAAAAATGCTCTTTGGGCTCCCTAGAAACAGTAGGCGTGTTTGGTTTTGCTAGTTTGAATTTAGTCAAAGCGAAGATGGCGTCGAAACAGCACGTGCTCCGCGAACGCATTGTACGGTTCTACGAAACGCATTTCCAGCAAGGAAAAAAGTTCACGTTGACACATTTTAAGGAAGAAAATGTACCTGTCAGTACGGTATATCGTATCCTGGGTTCCCTGAACGTAGAGCGGAAGGTCGGAAGTGGTCGTCCGGTGACGATAATGACGAAGCAGAGGAAGACATCGTTAAAGAAGCTGTTTGACAACAAGGACGCAACCAGCCCGGACGTGACACCGGTCGGAAATATGGCTGCTCCCACGTATTGATCCATCGGACCCTCAAGATGGAAGGAATCGTCTGCAGGAAGAAGATGAGGTCGCCAGAGTACACGGAGGAGTAGATTGAGACGGTTAAATCACAGTGTCGGTGGATGACCAAAAAATACCGCGGGACGTCTTTCGTTCTGGACGACGAAAGCTATTTTCCACTGTCCAAAACGCATATTCCAGGAAATGATAATTACTACTCCAGCGACAAGTCATCCACACCGCCTGAAGTGAAATACAAGTTCAAGCACAAGTTTGAAAAAAAGGTTATGTTGTACATCGCCATTTTCAACCAACAAATCTATCGAGAAGAGTGCCTAGATAAAATCCTGCTGCCGTTCCTGAACGGGCATCACGCGGATGGGAAGTACGTTTTCTGGCCGGACAAGGCGTCTTCCCATTACGTTAAGAAGACGCTGGTGTATCTTGAGGAAAAAAAGATATCGTTCGTGCCGAAAGATCGTAACCCAACAAACTTGCCCCAGTACCGCCCAATAGAGGATTTCTTTGGCTCACTCAGTGCCCTAGTGTATAAAAACAATTGGAGGGCCCAGGACACGAAGCAACTGATTAGAAGAATCATGAATTGTATCCGGAAAATGGACGTAATTCACTGACATTTTTTTGAAGAAAATACATTATGTTATTAATAAAAAATACTGAAATCGATGAAAAAAAAAAAATTTTTTATATGTGATTGAAAATATTCTCATTTTTTATTTAACACCCGTTAGAAATATCATTTTGATTTTTGCATAACCAAAGACGCAATAAAGTGAATTTACAAAGCAGTGTTTTTGGGATTTACAGGCAGAGGTAACTATATTGTTACCAATTTTTTCATCTGTTTCAACTGTTTCAACTGTTAACATTTTTTCAAATGTAAATATGTGTTATTCCCCATGTAAGGATTATGTTCTCTGAAGTTGGAGTCGATTTGTTGCTTAATTTCCATGGCCCCTTAAAGAGTTAAAAACGGTTCACTTAATCCGCTGTGGTAGGAAAAATTATACATGAAGTAAGTTTTGTGTTAAACGTTGAAAAACTAAATTAACGGGTTAGCAGGGTTGCCAACTATAATTTTCAAAAACCAGGAAGAATGAAAATAAAAATCAGAGAGAAATCAGTATGACTGTCCGGAAAGTTCGTGACGATTTATGAGAAAACGAAAGTATCGTTTTTTATGGACAGATAAATGCACAATCATTTGCCATCTTTCATGTAAATTCAAATTTCTATTCTCTCAGAATTTGTTTGTCTCTACATCGAAAACTGTTCACGGTATTTTCTATGCTGTCCATAGAGTCGAAGTTTTTGCCCTTGAGAGAACTTTGCAAGGACCTGAACCAGATTCATAAATAGTCTGAAGATGCAAAAGTCGGTTAGTTCAACTGGTGGAATAGCACTTCCTAGCCTGAAAATAATTTGTAGCGTGCTCAAGAAGACAATAAGACACATTGACTAATTATGGACTTTGGATCTGCATCGTACTTGTACTTGTGGGAATGTATCGACTGGATACCTGGCTCATAATCCAGAATTCCTTCCCAATCCCACCAGTCACAGGATATGATTTTCTTCGGGTAAAGATCGGCTTTGGCTAATCGGCTAATAATTTCGCTTAACCGAAATTTTCAGCCGATCAAAACTGTTGTTAATGCTTCATTTTCGTTGCGTTTTTGAAGCGTGTCGCAAGCCGAGATGCAATCTATTAAGAAATTTGTTGGTCAAATTCTGTGGAACTCTCGCATCGTAACGATTCACGTAATCAAGTTTCACCAGATCCTCATGAACGGTTGTCTAGGTATCTGTAGAGAATCTGCTTATTTATTTGTCGTGTCCCAAGGATTATTCTTGATCAACGTTTCGATTTGGTATTCATCTGAGGCGGCTTTCCAAACAATTTTATATAGATTATTCAATATTCTTATTTCTAAATGTTTCATATACCGATTTGATGTATTAAGATGTTGTTTGCTGCGAAATATAACGGAACCTTTATCTTTTTGCTTGGCTCGACAAAATTTTTAGTCACTAACATTCCTTCCATTGTTCTCGTTCCTAGTCTCTTTCTTCAATATTCGTTTCATTAAGATTGAATTGAGAGAAAAGTCGTTCAGTCGATCTTGAGGAATGTTCTGGTTCTGGTTCTTGAATAATTTTACAATCTGAAACGTATTCCTTCATCAATAACTTTGCGGCTACCCTCACATACACATCATCCTCACTAATCAATCCTAATATATCCTCAATATTAATCTCGTTATAAGTCCTTCAATTTGAGAAATATTCTGGTTTCATGAAATTTTTGAAAATCTTAGAAGAATTTGAGTGTTGTGAATATAATTCGGGGTTTTCATTCTGAAGAAGCTTATTCAGTCGATTTGCAACTGGCAATATGTATGATAAAAAAGTTAGGCACATATTTGTATCAGAAGAATGTTAGTAAGGATTACAGTGTGGTTATTATGGATATTTTTTTTCTGATACAATGAAAAGTACAAAAATCAGGATCATTTTTAAAAAATCAAGAAACGTGACAAAAAGTCTGGGAAATCCTGAAAAATCATGAAGGTTGATATATCTGCGGGTGGGTCATAATAGCGAGCCTAAATAAAAACACGTTTGGTAAAAAAGTTTTTTTTAGTTCAATTCTCTATCGAATTTTCATAATACAATGTTTGGTGGACCTTCATCTTCAATCTTTTTCAAGATTCCCGGAACCCTCACCAACATGGTCTGGACCACCTTGACTGTCAAAAACTGAGTTTCTGAGTTTCAGTTAAAAACAGACAGATTTAATTTTCTCAACGCTGATTTGTGATTCTACTAAAATTCCCACATAAATTCGCATTCACCGCATATGAAAATCCATGCGAATGAGTGAGATAATTAGTCACAAACAAAACATAATCGACTTACAAAAAGGTTTTTCGTTGACTATGTTGAGCTTCGTTTTACAGGTTTGTGAAGCGTCAAAAATGATAATTGATTTTCAGGCGGAATGAACACACTTTTAAAACAAAAACTACGAATGCTAATTTAAATTAATAACATTTTTTGCAGAAGGTGTAAAAATATAATAGCTAATATTTGAGGGGCTCAGAATGCAAGGGGTGTAAGTGACTTGATCGTTTTCTCTTCATCAATTTTTTATTTAGTTAATAACTCAACTGCAAAAACCTTCCAATTTAAGTTTGCTATAGAATCCGATAGATGAGGTTCTGCCCTAATTTCCACGTTGGTAAATACAGCTGGGAATGTATTGTATTTGCTAAGTTATGACCCAAAGAGAGAGTCGATGTAGATAAATCGATCAAATCACTTACACCCCTTACATTATAAACCCCACATTTAATATGTAATATTATATTTCACATCCGTTGACCATTTTGACTCAAGAATAGTTTCATAAAAGGGCGCCTGTGTTTTACATACGTATTGGAAAAACATGATTCGATAACTGTTTATTTTAGCGATATAGTCTAGAAAAGAGTTATGGAGAGCCGATTGAACGAAAAATACACATTGGAAATTTTGGCTCGCTTAGAAAAATTAGGATGGGGAAAAAGTTATCCATTATTCTCTCGTTGGCTGGCTTTAGCGATAGTACAATTTCAAGTTTAGCCTCGTTGTAAAGGTGGTACTTCACAATAAAAAAAATTCTTGTTTGTTCCATTCAGTTGTGAGTTACAGGGTGTTAACAAAGGAGGTCAACAAAAAGTAAATTTGGTACATTTTACACTTTTTATTTTATAAATGCGAAAATGCAAACCAGGCCGCTGAAATTATGATTGATGTTCATGGTGCCGATATTGCAACAGTAAAATACGTGCAATTGAATTTATTTAAAAAAAAATATTTTTTTAATTTTTTTTTTTTGTAAGGCAGACTTATCTCACTTCTTAACTAGGCGAACCTAGCCAGAATTTTCACCTGCCCCCGGGCTTCTGAATGCCAAAGGGGGACTAGGCTCTGCGGAATGCACGTATCTGCATGCTCGTGCTGTTTTAGTCCTGACCGAGGAATTGTCGGACAATCGCGCAGGTGCTAAGGATGACCGACTTTTGGATGCCGGCCAATTCCTTCTCGATGTTCAACACCTTTAGCGCTTCCAGAAGTGTCTTCGGGATAATTCCAGTTCCAGAGAGAACGACTGGAACAATTCTTGGGACCTCCCTTAGCCCCCACAGTTCCTTGAGCTCCACGGCCAATGGTCGGTACTTGCAGATTTTGCGACCGTGGGTCTCCTCCAGATTCTGGTTCAGTGGAATAGCGACATCGATGATGGTGACTTTGCGGTCGCTCTTGTCGTACACCATTATATCTGGGCGGTTGTGGTGGATCGAGAGGTCGGTCAGAACAGTGCGATCCCAGTATAGCTTGAAACGGTCATTTTCCAGGTGCAGGCAGGTACCGGTAGTTTGGTACGTTGTCTTCCAGTAGAGCACATTGGAGTGCCAGTTGTCGATGAACAATACGGGCCACGTTGTTGTGGCGCTCGGTGTAGGCTGCGTTGGCCAAAACGGGACAGCCTCCCATGATGTTTTCACCTGGTTGATGCCAGACGTACCGCCTGCAGTTTCTCGTCGGCATTATCCTGTCCTGGATGGCTATCATGTCGGAAATTTTTGAATTTGTTTTTGATTTTTTTTTTGTGCAATACACTAAATTATGATCACTACTGCAAAAAATGAATCGTTTGAAGCTAGCAGCTGAAGCTTGATTGACCAGAATTGTTCAGAATTGGCTAAAAGGAGAGATGTTGTGTTCCATCAAGACAACGCAAGGCCACACAATTCGGAGAGCATGATTGGGATGTTTTAATGCATCCACCATATAGTTCGGACCTGACATCAAACGATTATCACCTTTTTATCGCATTGCTAAATTTCCAGAGTGATAAGAAATTGGGTTCAAGAGAAGATTGTAAAAATCTATTGCTATGGTTTTTCGCTAATAAGGACCAAGACCTCTATGATAGAGACATTATGAAGCTACCTTTAGACTAATTTTCCAACAAAACGGTGTATAATTGACCCAAATCGGACAATACGTAGCATATTAAAAATAGTTTTGAATTTCACCCAAAAATAATGGATTACTTTTTCCCCAACCTAATATTTTTTTATCCCTTTTGTTTATTTTAGACTCATTAGCATTTTAGCTGTAACAGGAGCCGAATTTTAATCGTGTACATGTCACATGTTTATCATATCTATAATTAGCACATTACACAGTTGCCATTTTTCGGCGTTAGAGTATTCCCTTCTACACCATTAGATATGGTACACATTTACACAGTAGCCATTTAGGCGTTTTCCTTCTGTTCTTCCATTATCCAGACCACCACACAGCGGGGACAGTTGATTGATCATTGTTGAGTTATTAATAGAACGGGCTGCTGGGAATGCCTTGCAGAGAAGAGCAGTTGTATGGATGAATCGATCTTATTTCGACCGTGGATTGATCTCCATCTCTGATGATGATTGCGTGGATGTAGTTGTTCTATAACAACACAAAGATGGCCAATGAGGGCCCTGAGTTTTGAACTCACGATCGATCGCTTACTAAGCGAACGCGCAACCAATGTGGCTACGGAGAACCCAACCTAATATTATTTCAATACAATTTTTCATTGTTTCATTGAAATGCCTTAATCGTATACAAAAATAATGAATGGTGTTGCATGATAGAGTAAACAATTAACTCTTCTTTATTTTTTATTTTTTTAATGCCCAAAAATTATGTAGAAGAACAAGTAAAAGTGAACTTGTTGAGTTGATCGTGTCTGGACCTTGATTTATTTCTCCAACAAAGAAAAAAATCATGCAAAATAGGGTTAAAAAAAACTCCATAGGCTCCAAAATAAAATCCGCCAATAATGTAGCTTTAGACTATTCATATTTGAAAGAGCTGAGTATTCAACAAAAACAGTTTAGCGAGTAAACTTTTTCACAAACAATAAAATTACAGTCAACTCTCCCTAACTCGATATCCGAAGGGACCATCGAGTTAGGGAGGTATCGAGATACCGAACATTTTTTCCTAATTTTTTTTATGTCTTAAATTGTCATATATTAGGGTAAGTGTCCCAATTATGGTATTAATTTGAATTTTTGATTCATTCCCTTAAAGTGAAAAAACTCCTTTCTCGTATAAAAAAAATATTTTTTCCAGAATCTGCCAGGAGGTGATAGACGGTTATATTTCACGAAAAAAATCCTTCTACGCATATGTTAGAATTTCAACGATGACAGACTTATAGAACTTTTTCTTTGTTTCGGATTCTGTTGGCTCAAACTGACTCTACATTGAAAAGTATGCTACGTAATCCGATTTTGTTGCTTTCATTTGAAAGATGAGAAAATTTAGTACAGGATATAGTAGTGGAACATCTAAATTAGTGGATTAAAATAACATTTTTGAAGTGGAAAATTTAAAAGTTTTTTTTTATTTGTAATTATTAATTTTATCCTAAAAATTCATACTAAACTTGATTGTTTCTATCAATTAAATTAAAGCTCTCTAACCTCTCTACAATTTGTTCTTTGACGCCCAACTTCTATCTCTCTTAATTTGGCTGCAATATCGATATAAACAATTCCTGATGAAGATTCAATCAAAATCTTAAAAAATCGCGATTTATAATCCACTGTACTTATAAAAGCCACTTAAATTTCACCTTAATGCTGAAAGGTTAATTTTTTTTCTTGAAATTATTCATATTTGAATTATAAAAAAAAAACTTTTTTTTTCAAACTGTATACAATCGAGTCCTAAATTTTACATAATCGAATCATATATAATCGAGTTTGTATATAATCGAGTCCGACTTGCACGAGGCACTAGGTAAACAAAGAAAATATTGATTAAGTATGTTACTCAAACTGAATTGTAACGATCACGCAGGAACTGTTCAATCACAAAGAAATGTTCGAATAGTTTCACAGGAACATTTTCAGTTGATTTCAATATTCCGGACATATTCTTCAGATTTGATTTAACGTTCGAATTAACATCTCAATAGAACTACTATCTTCAGCGTTTTTCTCAGGTTTTTCAACACTTTCTAGTATATCGGTATCTGGCATCAGATCACAGCAAATCACGTTTTGGTCCTTTTTGCGCAAATTATTAAAATACATTGAGCAATCGAACGGTATTGTACCGTCGACATCGCTCACGACACATTAATTATGCCAGCGGAATATCACTCCCGTTCATGTTGGTTGTCCTTTAAAGTTAGGATTTCCCAGTTTCTGGACAAATTCTCAAGCCATATCCCGAAGAATAGAAGAGGGGTAAATTATTTTGTCTAGCTTGACAAGACAAAAATTCATTGACCGCTCCAGCTTCTCGATTCTGACCAACCTTATATGCTTTTGGTCTAGATACAATTTTCCATTCCGATTCCATTTTTACTTTAGTTTGAGTAGTGTTGATACCGCACTTTGTGCAATACTGAAATTATTTGCAGCTTCAGACCCCTTCCGTCCATATTTTTCGACCTGCTCGATGATGCTCAAACCTTGCGCAATGGTTAGCGTTTTGATTGTTCGCTTGAAAGGTTTCTCGTGGTTTTCCATACTTGAAAAGAAATTGTTTGATGACATGAACATTCCGTCTTCACTTTCATTTAAATCTGAGGTAATAACGCACAAAAACATGTACGCGAAAATCAATCGAGTTAGGGAGGTGAAAATCCATGGAAAAATGAATCAAAACACATCGAGTAAGAGAGGCATCGAGTTAGGGAGGTATCGTGTTATGGAGAGAAGAATGCTTGTAAAATCGAAGGTGCCATGAAATCCATCGAGTTAGGGAAAATATCGAGATACAGAACATCGGGTTAGGGAGAGTTGACTGTATATTAATTGTCAAACGATGCGACTCAAGTGTGAAGTTGATGTGGAAAAACACGTAGTCGTTTTAACTAATTCAAGATAAAAACAACATGATAAGAAATGTTCATAACGAAGTCCATGCCAGATATAATACTAATATTTTTTTTTTAAATTAACATTTTAATTCTTTGCTCAAAATTGTCAACAAAATTTAATCCGTTAAAAAAATTGTCAGATGCAATAATTATTGAAAATAATAGTAAGAAAACTGTCACATTAAATAATTTATAAGAATTCAACAGTTATTTCTGATTTGATCGGTAGTTGATTCGAGCTAGAATCATCTAAATATCACTTTTTAGTTTCACTTTTATATACTTCAATAATCTTCTTACGATTACGATTCGAACGACGATTCCTAATAGGAAATGGAACACAGTTATATGTGACTCGGATTTTTTTGACAGCGGCTTTTATGAAATAGAAAAGAAGCAATAAATTTCAAACATGAATCTATTCATTTGAAAATCTGCCAAAACGTATTTGTCCATCGCACGTTTTGAATATGAACCAATTAGGATTCATATATTCCGTTCTATGAGTTTATTTTTGAAAGATCATTATTGTAAGGCTCGTATTAAGAGTATTCAACCCATTCATCGGTCGCGCCAAATGTTTTCTTTTGTTTTGCGATTTGCGATTGACAAGTTAATGGTCCTCCATATCTAGGGTAACCGAGAGCATTAGGTACCTGAACTAGTTCGCTCATCTACAGCTTCACAAACAACTTTCTCGGTTTCGTGGAACGCGGGCCAAAAAAAAAATTGTGTCGTTCCAGACACAACAGACAAAGTGGAATCCAATGACTTTATTTGTGATTGTTGCCTTATTTTTCTGTTTATCAACCATTCCTATTCATATGCTAAGCGAGCGCAATTATTATGAATCGCCGATATCACACGACTGGTGATGAAAAGCAATAAAATATAAATCGATGCCTCTGTTGTCTTACACATCTCGATTGGATTCAGACATGGGAGACCTCTGAAAGAGAACTCGTTCCACAATTTTTCTCTGTGACTGTCAGACTGAGTGTGACGCCATTTGACAGAATACATTCCTCTTCCAAACACGACTCGCGTAAGTTCGATGCAACAGATGACAGAACATGCAAACATCAACACGTGCACTGCAATCTAATATATTTAAATCTAAACGACAAGTTCGAACAATTCAGCGAATATTGAACGTGGTCCCGGAATATTCCTAGTTGCAGCATAAACGTCCACGATAAATTGTTTCTTTGTACGCACTGGGACACGTCTTCGGGGAGCAGCGAAATAGCGGGAAATAAAACTGAATGATAACTATTTTTCATCCAGGAATCCAATGTGAGCTCGTATATTCGTAGGAAACCTGGTTCCACGGTGGTGGGATCACTTGGTTTTTCTTCGTTCGGGCGTTGTGTGTAAATATGTTGCAAAACGGCTCTGAGGCATCATTGAAAAAACCGGAGCCAAGATCAGGAATCAATTCTTTTTGTTGCTCATATGCCATTATCTGGCGTTCTATATTGGTGCCACTATGGGTGCAAAATATAGAAGCAGAAGAAAGCGGCGACAGGCGTCTGAATCGCGAGACGACTCTATTTTTTTTTGCGCGAAGATTAAATTAAGAGCAGTTTGACCGGAGCGTGACTAGGTGGTGCGGCTTTTAGGTATCATAATTTAATAGCGAGCTATTACGTCGGCACATGCGAACAAAGCGACTTTTCATCCATTATAATGGTCAACATTCCGAGGTTCGATCATAAAAATAACTTCTACATGTTATTCGAGGACTTATTTGACGAATCAATAACAACATTTTGAATTGGTTTGTTATCAAAAAAGCATTCCGCTCCTTACTTGGAAGGGAGTTTTCATTGCATCAATTCCAGCGTTTGATTTCATAAACACATGACAGGACGTTCTATCTCGATGAAATATGTACAGGTCGGACTCGATTATATACAGACTCGATTATATGTGATTCGTTTATATACAATTTTGGACTCGATTATATACGGTTTGAGAAACAAATATTTTTTTACTTTTCAAATATGACTTATTTCAAGCAAAAATGTAACCTTTCCACGTTAAAGTGAAATTTTAGTGTTTATGTACGGTGGGGTAAATGGTACGGGGTTTGGGGTTTATGTACGGTGGGGTAAAAGTCAAGATTTTGTCTAAATTTTCACCAGGAATTGTTTATATCGATATTGCAGCGAAATTAAGGAAGATAGAAATTGGGTGTCAAAGAACAAATTGTAGAGCGGTTAGAGACCTTTAATCTAATTGATAGAAACAATCAAGTTAAGTATGATTTCTTAAAAGAAAAATTAATAATAACACATTATAAAATTTAATTTAACTTTTAAGTTTTCACTTTTGAAATGTTATTTAAATCCACTAATTTAGACAACAGAATCGTCTTCCATAGCGTACTTTTTAATGTAGAGCCAGTTTGAGTCAACAGAAAAAGAGATCTATAACTTGGTCATTGTTGAAGTTCGAACATATGCGCAGAAGGATTTTTTTCATCAAATATGATCGACCTTCTGAGAGATTCTGGATAAATTTATTTTTTCCATGTGAGAAAGGTATTTTCTGACTTTAAGGAGATGAATCAAAAATTAGATTCTTCTTTTATATTCAAAAAACGAAACATATATGCATGAAAAACGAATTAAACAATTTTTTTGACTGGATAATATACAGGATTCGAATTTATGCAGTGAAAATAAATCGGAGACTGTATATAATCGATTCCGCGCTGTACTACTCGTGAATGTTGAAATCGTCGTTGACGGGTATGAGCATCTTTTTCAAACTGTCCCAA
Source organism: Toxorhynchites rutilus septentrionalis (assembly GCF_029784135.1). Classification (NCBI taxonomy): domain Eukaryota; kingdom Metazoa; phylum Arthropoda; class Insecta; order Diptera; family Culicidae; genus Toxorhynchites; species Toxorhynchites rutilus. The sequence goes on along the minus strand of NC_073745.1, from coordinate 195,226,748 downwards.
CACACTTTAGAATATATTCATGTCGCAATGAAGCAGATAGGAAATTCATGAGTAGAGGAAGGTTGCCCAATTCCGACCGGTAGCCCTGAACCAACCAACACTTGTATCTCGGGTATGGTGCTACCAACCGAATTATTAGTAGTGCCAAATGAAAGATGTTTCTCCTGCTCCCTTCATTCTAGCGTTTTGGTGCCGTTTTGTATTTTCATTGCAAAAAAGGAAGCGAAAGATTTTTGACCTGTACGGAAAATGAGTTAAATGTTCTTGTAGATGTCGAAAACTTACAAAACTAAGCAAATTCGATTGCTTATGTCCTGCTTATCAAAACAAGCTACAGTCAATCTCAAAATTAAGTATACACCTCGTGCTGGTTTGTTATTTTTTAGTTTTTCAGTGTTAAAAAGTAAATAACTAAATGCGACTCATATTCATCTTAAAATCTATCCATTTTACCCTCATGTAGTGATAAGAAAAAAATTTAAATTATCACATTTTTACTTCATATTTAAAATACAAACAAAAAAATCTCCAATTAAGACGTGGCAAAATTGAGTGTACAGTTCAAGTTTTTCTTAAAAACAAAATTGAAATCAGTTCAGAACTGTTAACAGATAGCAAAAATTAATTCCCCTAGTGTTTGGTATGGCCCCCTTTTGGGGTCCAGCACTTCCTGCAAGTGCCGAGGCGAGATTTCTGGTCACTGTAAACTGAAGTGCCTCCCAGATCGCCGAAATCGTCGTTTCGAGTTCCGCTTCGTTCCCTGGATTGTTATTCTTCAGATGGTTCTGGATTTCCCACCAAAGATACTCGATAGTGTTCAAGTCCGGTGATTGCGGAGGTTTTTTTGGGTTGATTAGGATATTATAGAGCAGGCATATCCTCACCATAAAGTTAGTTTGCTTCGGGTCATTATTCTGTTGAAAGTAGTAATCACGATGGAGACACAATTTCTAACGGGAGCCTGCAGGATACGTTTCAGGAAGATCAATTAAGCCATTTCGTCCATCGCCGAATCGATAAGCTCCATAGTTCCAGTACCAGAAGCCGAGATTGTACCATACATCAACTGACTACAGCCGCCGTGTTTTACTGTGGTAACCAAATGCTGAACCTGGAGCACCGATCCTGGTTTCCTCCACGCCATCTGTCTTCCATCCGATTCAAAGAGATTGGTTTTCGGCTTATCCGTGTAAAAAACCCTGTTTCAGAACTCCTTAGGTCTGTTTACATATGCCTTAGCAAACTGTAATCCGTCAACTATTCTCTAGGACTTATTTTGCCAACGTCGAAGTTGCCGTTGCTGATGTATGTGAATGCGACCATACGATTTCCATGGGAAAAAATGCAGTGACGTCTCGATCATATCACTGTGCGTTCTTATCACGTTTCGTTTACAGCACTCTCGAATTTATCATTGAAAATATTTCCCTTATATCACGTTTTACGAAACATTAGAAGTAATATAAAAAGTTCAATTTTTCATCAAAATTTTGAACAAAACATGAGGATGAGTCATGAAAAACTTTTTTAAACACTGCCCCTCGTATTACTATTACTCACTTATTCAGGATCAACAAAAATGGGTTATTCTGAGCCATTCCAGAGTGCGAATATTGTGCTGTGTTTGTTTTCAACTGTATCCAAATATTTGAATGCTATAAGAATTTACCACCTATAGTCAAGACGTAATCGGAGCAACTAAAACAACATATATTACAGGGTCTTTCAGATTAAGCGCTCATGCAAAAAAATCTAAAAGCTTCTTATGAAAAACTTCGTCCCACTTCGGGACGATAATATTCGGAAACACATTTCAGTCGGAGCAAAAATACCCCCTACTTGCAAGAATTTGCAATGCCGTTTTCCCTCAAGGCAGCTTGGTTTTGAAGTCTGTGTTAGGGAACACATTCCGGTGAGAACAAAAGTTCCCCTACTTTCATTTCATGTATACCGTAAATCTGGCCAATCAAAACGAGGCAGCGCGTGTAGAAATATTCCCTATTGACGAATTTCATGCCAACTCGTCTTAGGAGTTGGCAGCACCATCTCAGATAATAATGAAACGTTGTGACATGGGTCATTTAAGCAACTTTACATACTTGAAATATTCGAAAAATAAATAGACTATTTTTTGGAAAAGCCAAATTTTTTCTTAATCTTATACAAAAATTTATAACTCAAAAACTTTGACACCTACAAAATTTTTGTCCAAAGATGAATTGTAGGGAATTGTTTAAATTTTCATAAAAAAATACCAAAAATTCGCTGACGATAAAGGTATTTCAAAAATTAAAATGATTTTTTCCCAAAATATGAATTTTTCGAATAATTCAAGTATGCAAAGTTGCTTGAATGACCCATGTCTTTACTCCCACAACGTTTCACTGCTATCTGAGATGGTGCTGCCAACGGCCAGTCGAGTTGGCATAAAATTCGTCTATTAATTGATGCAAACATCTCTCCGATCCAGTAAGAAATGTTCGAGTTATAAGCATTGGAAATCATTCATTTTTTTTTATTGCATGTTCTGTGTTTTGGTTTTCATTTTTTTTACAGACTTAATTATTCCTTGATGCCGAATAATCTTGAATTCAGGCAACTCGCAAGCCCTTTTATAGTCGAGCCCATGGGAAAATGCGTTCGGAGAACAGTGCCTTCCTAAACGAATTGCAACATACATTGGACCACTGTATTCAACTGCTCCAGAATGACCAGAGTGCCTTAGTTTTATTCTCCATACTACGATAACAAACGAAATAAGCTTATGTTTAGCAAAAAAGAACAAACAAAATTATGATCTGGTAGATTAACGCGATATTCGAAATGCATTAATCGGTTCCCGTTTACTAGCAGCTGTGAGCCTATTACAACACGTGCTTTATCATCTTGGCTCAGGAAACACATCGCATTCAGTCCCAGAATCGAAGCTAGCTGCTCAATCATATATGGGCGCATGAATTTATTTAGGACAAAAATTTAATTTCGTTACGTAACCATTACGGCTACGGCCGCTCTCCCCTCTGTTGTATTAGGGCAATATTTTAGTCTAAATCAATTTTGTTTTTCTTCATATTACTGAAGTTCAGGCATTCACGAATATATCCTATAAAGGATCTTTCGAAAATCACATTATTTACCGAGTTAAAGCCATTTTAGTGAAGTACCATTCAATCTAGTACGGCCATAACTATTAATTTCAAATGCGTTTTTTTAAACTATTTTTTTTCAAAATGGCGTACATGTTGATGCTATCTGGCGTAGTGGTAACATTCGCATCTCTCACGCTGAAGGTCACGATTCTATTCTCACTCCCAACATTCTTCCAAAATGGATGTAACGTGATGAACCAGTCAAAAGTGTTGAAAGTCACTATAATACAGAAAGAAAAAAAACTGCCTACACGATATCTCAAGTTCTACTGAACCGATTTATGTCAAATTTATATGAATACAATTTGTATGCATCTCTTTATCGCATGAACCAAGAAAAACCATATTTTTTGAAATTTTACTATTTTTGAAAAACCGGAAAACGTTTCAAATAGCATTTTCTTCACCAAACGACCGCCAACTTATCAAAAAACATGTTTTTGACTTGTCCGAGGTTCATGCGATAGCGGAAACGATTTTTTTGTTTAGGATAGGGGATTTAGGGGGCGCTGAGCCTTTGGGCGCCAAAATCCAGGAATCATCAATAGCAATTTTTTCCCGTTGTATATTTCATCTTTCAAATGAGTAAAAACATCCATCATGAGTAGTTTGAGTAGTTTTAGTTTGATTTCCTTCTCAAAATTGGAACACAACATCATATTACACCAATACCATTTTGACTTTTCCGCTACGCATGCCTGGGCACCTTTTCCATACTAGGCGATATTTTACAGTTATTCCTTAACCCCTTGAACGACAATTTATTTTCAGTCAGCACTGCTCTGGTAAATACGAATCAACTGCTCAAAGTGAAAAATATCAAAATATCACAATCTCGGAAAAAGTGTTATTTTTGGGGGCACCAAAAAAATTTTTGGAGGCTTTTTTTGGAAAATCACTTTTTTGGAAAATCACTACGCCGCTGACCAGGAGGGCTGGAATCGTGTACGCCATGGCATATTTTTTGTTTTAACCTGCTCACTCTATCAGCTTGTAACTATTCTAATTATGAATATTTTTTGTCGTTCAATTTTTATTTTGTTGTTAATAGATAGATGAACAAATAAGAATACAATGGATGGTAAAAATATTCTTTGTTTTATTTTTTCGGAGCTCAAAAAAATGTTCGAAACTCGTGCCGCTACACTAGAATATCCCCTTAAGTAACGCAAGCTCGACCCGCCTCCCGGCGTTACGTAATCTGTGCACGACGCCTAGCAGAAAAAAGCGAACGTTTTATTCACCATATATATCGTCTCCATGCTAGAATGTTCTCTTCCAATCCTATTTTCAGAAACAAGTCTTCCCAAATGTCGCACAGTTTATCGACCACCCACTTACGGTCATTATCCCATGCATTCGGGTACAAATCAAAACAGCAACATAAAACCGGCACCCACATTATTCTCCCATTATTCATGTGAATCATGTTCATTTTTGTTGCTTCGAAAAACTTATCGTAGGTTTTTCGTAGGTTGATTACGGAGCCCCATAGGATTTTTTTTGATGAAGGTAAACAAGTCCATAATTTCGAGGAGTACGCAGAAATAACAGATTTAGATTCATTGGGTGATCCTCGACTTTATACGTTTGTTATTCCAATAAAATTTGCTGTTTGAAATCGCACTTTGTATTGAAGATATGAAAGGATATAAAATGGCTTTCAAACCCAGTTTAATCAACACAGGGACCTGTGTTGATACTGAAAACTGTGATCTATGCTATGTTGTAGCCTGAAAAGGTTTCATACCAGTACGATACTCTGCACCAAACACCCCAGAGATCAGGTCTCATTAGGCATTTCCTGATTGCGCTGAAGTGAATGGCTATTTTATAGCCCAATACAAAAAATAATTTATTGCTTGTGGCCGCTGCAGGAAAAAAAATCCCGACAGACGATCTACTTTCTTGTGCATTCCCAATATAACGGTAAGCATTGCACATGATCATAGTTTTTTCACTAATTGACAGCACTGCATTCGTGACAATCAACCGCCACGAAGAGGAGCGCATCATTGGTTCGCATTAGATTCGAACAATTTCTCACTTTGTCCCCACTGCCAGAGCGACATTGGCACAACGGGTGACGATAGGCGAGCAGATCTTCCCTATAAAATACTTTAATCGATTGTACGCATTATGAAAACGTTGAACTTGTACTCGAATCTGGTTTTATCATCGCAGATGTAGAAAAATCTGAAGATCCTCTTTCGGACTCGGTTGCACTTCAACATCAATTTGAGCTTCCCATATCAGGGCTCCTTGTGGATGGCGAGTGGCATTGTGGAATGAGAAAGCCTTGGCATTGTGGAATTATCTATCTTCGGTTGTTGCAGCATAGCAGATCGACATGTTCCTGCTATGCAGGTAGACCATCTCATCCGCGCAAAAGCGCACAACTCAAAGTGGAACTTGTTTTGCGAAACTTGTTGCGCAAGTCACATCATCGACAGCGCGTCGTTTAGGAGACGATGCAGAGAAAAAGATGTGATTTGATTAAACGAAATTAATAACGAGAGACATTATAGAAAAATAACTATTATAACTGCTTTTTTATTGAACAGATGGAACTGTCGGACAGCATCGACTGGAAAACATAGGCATTCATGTACGTGCGTACCGCGTCTGAGAGAGAAACGGGTTCGCCAGGTAGTAATTGTGTGCGGAATCGAAGTCACTTGTTTCCTTTTACGGCTTGGGAGTTCCGTGGAAATGTTCTGCAGTGAATTCCTATGTCATACTCCATTACTGCGTGATTTCATAATTACAAAGTTTATGGTCGATCTATTAATTTGGGAGCAACTGAACATCAAAATAAAAACAACCTGTTCGTCCGAAGCAGTTAACAAAAAGGTGTTGAACTGAAGCACCATTTCCCTCACTTATTTTCGCCGAAACAAAGGTATCAAATCTCTCGCACCAACTGGCACACGGCAAAATTGAATAATAAATTGAGTGATTTATGATAATTGAGTAATGATTATTCCTGGATAGGTTATAGCTAGTCTTCCGTTGGACGACTGTTGTTAGATGGACGGCCCAAGACGTGAACAGTTAGGCGCCCCTTCTCAACCAGGTAAAGCCCAGCTACCTAACAGCGGGCAGCGAATTGAACCGCCATATCGTGGAAGATTACTGTGCTACCATGAAATTATCTACTTTGGCCGTTCACTCCGCACACACGGGGGAGTTACTGCACACCGCGAATAAAACTGTTTCAATCAGTTGAACTCAGATATCGGAGTAGTAAAGACCCCTGTGAGATCAATTATCCTCACTAAGCTCCCGCTGATGACCTAGAGATAGAGCTCGACCGAAGACTGCGTTATGAAAGCAGTAGCATTTGACTGCGATAACCTTTAATACCTCAAAAGAGCTGCAAACGATCGGCTTAGAATCATAAAAATTATCCATACTTGCGCTAATAAAAAAAAGTTGTACTTGTTGCCGCAGATCTACGCCAAGCGATTGAAAAAGTTGCTAAAATATCACCCATACTGCATCGAGTGTTGATGCACTTGTGATAGCGCATCATTTGCAAACCGGGCAATCGGTCGTAAAATAGTAGAAGCAGTTAATTTGTACCCATAAAACAACGTTAATACTGTCGTACAATTTTATGCCCTGTGAGCGGCATTTTAATTTGCATCCGGTCCCGAGTACCGATCGAGAATGTCGTCTGAGTCAAGAATTTGCCAGTTGAGTGCCACCGTAATCTCGGAATTTATGGTCCATCAGCCAGATGAGCCCAGAAGAAAGGTATCTCCCAGTGTTACAATATTTGCTGTCAGCAACTGTCTGGGTGAATAATCCACCTCCATCCGAGCAGCAACCGTATTTTCTTTGGCTGTTTAGCACCAATTGTTGCGATCGGCTGCGAGCCGCGAAGAAGTATCATTATCTGTTTTTATTTCTCGCTCCTGTAACTGCGCCGAAACTTCCCCTTCTTCTTCGAAGGTTAATTAATACATCAGGTGTAACAGGTGGTCAGGTGGTTTTTTTTCTTTTTTTGTTCAATACTAATTCCATGAAGCTAGGCATATGGTCGGTTACCTTTGTACCGTGATTATTCAGGAAAGTATTTCATTCGCTCGTAGAGGCAATTTACTGAAATGCCTTATGATTGACCGTTCCTTCCCGTGGTTCTGGAGTCGAGGTATTTATCTCGATTATCGATTATCGATTATTTTACTAATTTTTGTTCATTAAGACGATTTTTTCAGATGAATGTTATATCTAAACAAATAAACAAATAAACAAATAATCTATTGAAATTCCTAAATACGTTAGCTTGAATAGAAAACCTAGGCTGTGATTCACGATATTCAAATTAAAAAGAGAAAAACCGGAACGCATTTGTTGTGAATTTACCATTATTTAATTCTTCAGTAGGTGTTCTAAAACGTTTAATAACAAAAAATGAAATGATTCAATACAATACTACATAAACTATTTCGAAAATTCAATCAGTACGATCAGCCTTTGCCCTCATAATATAATAAGGCGTCCTGGCATTGAATACACCATCTAACCAAATTCCGGTATAATTTTGTCATTTTTCGACCATTCTTCTTGGATCGCACTCTTGAGTTATGATGTTCATATTGCCGACTATTTTTGCCAACACTTCTGACTATGTTTATGGTAAATGGTGGTTTTTATCTTCTATATCTATATATATAAAAATGGAGTGATGTCTGTCTGTCTGTCTGATTCTTATAGACTCGGAAACTACTGAACCGATCGACATGGAAATTGGTATGTAGGGGTTTTTGGGGCCGGGGAAGGTTTTCGTGATACTTTGAGACCCCTCCCCCCCTCTCTAAGGGGGGGCTGCCATACAAATGAAACACAAATTTCTGCATTACTCGGAAATTATCCAAGCAAACGAAACCAAAGTTGGCATGTGAAAGTTTTATGGTGCAATAAATGTTTCTATGATGGTTAGACAGTCCTTCCCCCACTCAAAGGGGGGGCCATACAAATGAAACACAAATTTCTGCATTACTCGAGAATTAATCAAGCAAATGAAACCAAATTTGGCATGTGGAGGTTTTAGGATGCAATAAATGTTTCTATGGTGATAAGATACTCCTTCCCCCTCTCTTAGAGGGGGCTGCCATACAAATGAAACACAATTTTTTGCATTACTCGGAAATTAATCAATCAAACGAAACCAAAGTTGGCATGTGAAAGTTTTATGGTGCAATAAATGTTTCTATGATGGTTAGACAGTCCTTCCCCCACTCAAAGGGGGGGCTGCCATACAAATGAAACACACATTTCTGCATTACTCGAGAATTAATCAAGCAAATGAAACCAAATTTGGCATGTGGAGGTTTTAGGATGCAATAAATGTTTCTATGGTGTTAAGATACTCCTTCCCCCTCTCTTAGAGGGGGCTGCCGTACAAATGAAACACAAATTTTTGCATTACCCGAGAATTAATCAAGCAAATTAAACCAAATTAGGCATATGGAAACTTTAGGGTGCAATGAATGTTTCTATGGTATATATATATATATATATATATATATATATATATATATATATATATATATATATATATATATATATATGCATAAAAAACAGCACATTTTGAACACAACAAATATGAAAAAGTAAATATAAATAGGCGTCAATTGTGGTCAAATCATAAAATGTCACAGGAGGGCTGTGTCCGAGACACGACCGCATAATTGTCGTAGGATTCCGTTAGACTATCTGTTGATTTTGGATATGTTTGAAGAATTTCTTTGGGTGGCCCTGAAAAGGGCCGTTTTGTTTGGTTGTTGGGTATTGTTCGTTAACTCCACCAGTGTTTACCGAGTGATGATGACAGAAGGATGGTTAATAGTCGTTGGATGGTGCGTATCAGATAGAAGATACCAAAGTGGAACGAGATATGATGAAAACCGCCCTCTGTGATCCTAGGCGAGATGCCTCCTTTGTTATGTATTGATGAAATAAAGAAAAAAAAACTCACCAATGTAATATAAAATAATTACCAATACCGAACACAATTATCTTTTTGTCTCATCAGTAAAAACATGGTTCTTTAATATAGATGAAACATATTTCAAAACAAAAAGGTAATTTTAATTTATAAATTTTACTTTCTGAGTGTTTTTTCAACACGATGCGAATTTTAATTGGACTAACAGCGCCTAAAACTATATGTAGAGCATATGAGAAATGACTTTTTCTAATATTTCTTCATTTTTCCAATTTTTCTCGCTGGAAAAACTTTCCTTGGGTGAAAATGAACACAACAAAATAGACAGCTTATACCAAACGACCCGTTCTCGAGCGGGAACACGACATGGTTTTTATTTATGAAAATTGAAATAAATCGTTACATATATCAAGTCATTTTAAAACAACTGCTACCATATACAATTTTACACTTACACTTGTGCTAAATTTTTCACAATACACGATCGGTCATTGATATGAAGCTAACGAAGCAACCAAAATTAAAGTTCCAAATTTAAACTTTATTTGCTAGGATTAATCATATCACTCACTTTACTTGCAATATAAAAATGCCCCCGACTTGTATATATTTGCAAAGCCTATTTCCCTCGGGCGCCTTGGTTTTGATGTCTCTGTTAGGGAACACATCTCGGTAGGAACAAAAGGTTCCCCTACTTTCATGTATTTGCAATGCCGATTTCTCTGTTAGGGACCCGCCGCATGTGTTGTCAATTTCGACCAATCTGAAGTGAGTATTTCCGTTAGGATAGAGGTAGAGATTTTTCAATTGTTTGATAGTTAGTTTCATGACATTTATATTTTTCAATATAAAAAATTGTTATTGAGTGCCGAAATCGATTGACGCAAAAATTTATTCAATCCATCATGAAATTACTGAGCAATAAGCGTTTGAAATCGGACAAATGACTTTACGATGTGTTCGATTTTCGATTTTTAATTTGTACCCCAATATGTTCCCGAAAGACGTAATCCTACGTCAACAAAATAACATAAAACTGATTGGGAACTGGGCCCTAGTCCATTGTTATCATCGTTGTCAGTGGTTCATCCTATTCAGTTCTGTGAGTCTGTGTTTGAGTGCGGACGCAGTAGAGCCAAAATCGAAGTGAGGAAAGACTTCATCGAAACTTGCCGACATGAATCGCACAGGGTCATGGAGGCCATACAAAGTATTTTGGGGCTCAAAAAGCAGAAAAAGTTTGGCGAAGCAATCGTTGTGCTACAAAAAAAAACTAATGGCGGAAAATGTTCGTGAGGTTATAATTATTTCTTAACCGCACGAATGACAACATTTATGTTTCTAGAAATAGGAATTATTCAATCAGCTTGTAGTGGAAAAGGGGATAATTATTTAAAATGAGTGGAGGTGATGGTTAAGAAAAATTGCACCGAACTTGCACCGATTCGAACTCCGGTTGTTTGGATGATAAGCCGCAGCTATCTCGCACGGCTGTCTGCCTGCATCAGCCTGATATGCATATATAATTTCGCGTATATCGATAGTGTATGTCATAAAACCGATGCTTGTTACACCGAAATGAGACTTAATCTGTAGCGATATGTAAAATCGAGGCTTTCGCGTTTTATACGATTTTAAATGTACAAATGGTATCCTTCGATCAACATTATATATGATTTTGATTCGATCTCACTTTATGTTCGACTTAGAATATGCCAAGTTATGCGATTTAATGTTTGCTAGGCCTTCCTCGCTCATCCAATGACAGCTCTTTAGTTTCAAACGTTGTTGGCAATATTACCTTGCTTTGACATCTAGCAAAGAATTACAAAATCAAAACAAAACATGTTTCACTCTGCAGCATTGGTTTTAAGAGTTTTGAACATGTCGGCTTTTGTGCCTGGAAAGTACAATTTACACAATTTACAATTTTTACAAATTTCTGCTGCTATTGGAAAAAAAAACTGTTGCAGAATCGCATCAAATACTTCTCGACGCTTACGGTGAATCGGTGCTTTGTGTGGTCAAAACATATAAACATGACGATGGTGACGTGAGAATTGGAGGGCGTGGATAATCTACGAAAAAATTCGAGGATACTGCCCAAGCTTAAAACGATTTTCTCATGTTTACTGGTTAATTTGCACGTTCGAACTCAACATTTGAGTATGTTGACGGTATCAAATAGGTTATCATTTTCGTAAACACTACATGCAAACCAAACCAAAGGTTTTTGATGGGATTTTAATCCGCAGAACAAGCTGTTCACTAGGGAATCTCTATATTTTAAAGGGCAAACCATGCTTAGGCCGGTTTTGGGTTGTGGGCATTGCCTTGCTTGAAAACAAAATCTGAACACCTCTATAGTGTACAGTAATGGCTGTCCAATGACAGATATTTTGATTGAAGGAGTATTAGTGCTGAAAATGCATAACACTCATAACGCATGCCAAAGAAATAAAATAAACTTGAAGCAGGTATTTCTCTATTGACGTTCAACACCAACCTGATCAGTTCTGTTTATTCAGCAAATCCGAGACGTTCAAATACCAAGATATAAAACCCTCAATTTCGTACTATGTTTTATCAAACTTATCTTCAGTATTTCCACATTATCTTCCATCTTCATTTTTGTTGTAATCGACGTCAATTGCAGCTTGCCATAATGTGTAAAAAGTGCCAGCTCCCATGTTCCGGCTCATTTTCTCGTCCGGGGTTTCCAACAATCAATAGTAATGCCACCAGCCGTCAAGTCCATCTTTTTTTCTCATCCAAAAAGGGTACATTCTTCCATTCCTTGATCCAGGCAATGCATTTTTTTGTGAAATTGAAGTAATTAAACTTACGTCGTTCAGTAAGATTCTGCTTGCCGAGTCGCTTACGCCACTTCTAACACTCGATGATCAACAAAAATTCATTGCACACAACGTGCGGTCGATGAAAATCTCTGAGTTGGAATGGTTGTTGATGTTCTTCGCTGGTTCGTTGCGATTCTACAAATTCTACTCTTGTCTTTCGCGATAGTGTATACTGGACAGGAAGAAGCAGGATTACTTGATGAAGTATCGTAAATGAAGCGCTGGGCGGCCTTACGGGAGTCAAACATGACCAATGAAAAAATGAATGTCGGCGTGTTCTTTTACCTTTTCGTGGGTTTGGTGGTCAGCTGTCTCTCCATTTTGGCCTTCGCCCAAAAGTTTTCTATCGGGCGACAATATTTATTTCCAGCCGATCCATCCTCCAGTGGGCTGATCCCAAGTTCGGCATAAAAACCACATCACCTTCGCAGCTTCCGGCAAGCACTTTGTACTGTGTATCTCTCCGCTCACCATATGGCTCGAAAGAAGACCGACTTGGACATTCCCTTCTCTTCTGTCAGAGAAGGATCTTCTTCGATAACTTGATGTGGATGATATATTCGACGTCATCGCTTACCTGGGGAACGTAAAGCACCCGGTCCCCGGCCATTTCACTTCTTTCGGCGGGAAGAAGTTTTTCACCAGCACCTCAAGCTACTCCTTCTGGGTGATTGTCTGCTGCTCAGATACGGCCAGTCTCGTCTGACGCTTCCACATAAAAATGTCCATTTTGGCCAGATTCTCCTTCACCGTTTGGTCAGTTGCTTCGATCTCCCGGCTTAAGGAGCGGCAGGGAAAGGATGTTGTAAATACCAGATCGTCTATATCTGGCGGACACAAAGTGCCTCAGGATGTTCAACTCCTTCGCTGTGATGTGGAGCTGGCAGTATGAAAAAATCATCAAGTTGCTTGAAAGTGCAAGGCTGCGAATCAACAGCCTTGAATTATTTTTGTTGTAGGCTTAATAAACGTAAAAGTTATGGAAAATTTGTTCCATAAAAAAATATCTTTGTAGTTTTTTTTTAATTTTTTTAAAATTATAGAATTTGAATCGTGCTTGCCAGGCTTAAATGGTCTGACTGAGCGAGTGATTTTCAGGCGTGAACAAAATCTAAACCACCGCAAAATCACAACTGAGTTCCGATACTTAGAAAGAAATAATACAGATCAGGTTTAATTGCAGGACACATGTTAAGAGTTTCACGAATAAATGAGACTTGCTCAACTATGATTTATGTTCACATAACGTATATACATAACGTTTTGTATTTTTGTGTCCCGCGTTAGACCTCTGACCATCTGATCACTTTAGCTTCAGTGGTTATGTGGATAGCGTGGTAGTGTAAAACTGCCTCACATTTCAGCTGGCCTTGGTTCGATCCTTGCTTGGCATCGTTCTTCGTTTTGGGTAGAATTTCAAGCTGATCTAAATTTGTTGTTGTTAATCGAGGTTCAATTTTTCATACAATATATCTTTCCAATGAAGCGCCTCCAAACTTTCGACAGGTGGTTTCACCATCATATTACAACTTGCATATGTGACTAGATTTTTGGGCCTTTGTGTAGCTCAAATGTAATCTTATCTGCTAAAATACATTTTATGCCATATCCGAGCCTCTGAAGATGACCCGTTACAAAACAATTGCTCTCAATGCTAGCACGCACAACTTTATTCCCCGGAGCTGGATTGAATCGATAAACCTCCATAAGAAGCAGGAAACCACAATTCCTAGTTGCCGGTAGTAACAAAGAAAATCTCACATTGCAAACACCCATTTGGCCTCAGGTTGCCCTTATCGATGCAGCTTCGTACGCCCAATCTGAGGCAGCATCGGCTGAGAAGTGACCAATCAAACACATTATGTAAATTAATATATCTCCGTTACATATATGGCAAACTTTGTTGCTCTCCTTTCTTACTTTATTTAGTGCCTTACGAACACCCTGCTGATTTTTTTTGCTGCTGTTATTCCAACTTTTAGGTGCAGTGCAGCAACGATTTATACGATGCTACAGTTTTATTGTATGACCTTATCTCGCTTACTTTGCTATTGCACCATGTACTCGGGTTGAGATGAGGAATTCATTGATGGGATGCACCACCGTTTGCGCTTTCATAACTAACTTTTCTATGCAACGATTCCATGCCAAACCGATATAGTGGTTCTCAGATTGTCGTCAAAAGTGGTAATTTTGTTCTTCATCGCAAAACATTATACCCCTATTTTTCTATTTTTTCATTGGGGTGCCAATTGCCATTTTAGGGTGGTCCAAAAAATAATTTTTTCCACTTTTCCCCAAAAATGATTTTTTTTAAATTCATAACTTTTGAACCACTAAACCGATTTAGATGATCGACATATCAAATCGAAGTCAATGAGTTAGCCTTTTACTAAAAACTTGCAAAGAAAATGGATTTTATTGGTGTTATTATAGATTGTAGTCGTTTTTTAATTGTTTTCATAGCTTTGGACTAGAGGGCGCTATATTTTTTTATATTTCTTCTTGAAATTGTTTTACATAACATATATCGATATCAGAGATTTTTCGTTTTTGAGATATGATTTTTCAAAGTCAATTGGTGGTTCGAAAAATATTTTTCCCCCTTTATCCAAAAATGACTTTTTGCAAAAATTCATAACATTTGAACTACTGAACCGATTTAGATGATTGACATATTATAATGAAGCCAATAAGCTAACTTTCTTTGGAAAAATATCACACTTGCGTGAAGATTGGATTCTAGTTGCATAGGTTTAGTTTAGTCACATAGGAATATTGAACGAAGACTGAAAACTTGTTAGATTTGAAAAATGATGACTCAAAAACGAAAACAATAGCATCTCTTATATCGAGATATGTTATGTAAAAAATCCTCAGCTTTATCCGAGAAAATTATGGAAAATTAACTCAATCAATAATTACAAAAACGAAAATTAAAATTTTTCACAAAAGTAAATGTATTTCAAAGAAAATTAACTCATAAGCATTGTCGATCATATAAATCGGTACAGTAGTTCAAAAGTTATGAATTTTTGTTGTGAAAAAAGTGAGACAAAATATTTTTTCGAACCATCGATCAACTTTGAAAAATCATAACTCAAAACCGAAATATATAGCGCTCCCTAGCCCATGAATACAATAAAAAACGATTACAATCAATAATAACAAAAATAAAATCCACCTACTTTGCGAGTTAAATAGTTTTTAATAAAATGCTAACTCATTCGCTTCAATTTGATACGTCGATCATCTAAATCGGTTCAGTAGTTCAAAAGTTATGGATTTTTGAAAAAAGTCATTTTTGGGAAAAATTTGAAAAACATAATTTTTTTGGACCACCCTAAAATGAAATGGGCACTCTAATGAATAAATAAAAAAATACGGGTCTAATGTTTTGCGATAAGAAACGAAATTACTACATTTGATGAAAACCTGGTTCTCAGGTTTAGCATGGAATAGCTGTATGTAAGGTTGTCGATTTTTGCTCTGTTTTCATTCCGTTGTGAGAATTGAATGTCAATTTATATTGCAGCGAAACAACAAAAACATGGGGCCATTCTGGAGTGAGTGTTTTGTGCATTTTTGTGCTTCGGACGGATACGATTGCCTTCTGTTGATAAGATAATCCATGCAGCTTCCCTCTACTGCAATCTAGTGAATGCCAAGTCATTCACATTCCAGAGGGAATGACGAACCTTTTTTTCCGTTTGTTACACATATGCAGCCTCTGTCTCCCAATGATTACGATCAGATATCCGGAAAGACAGAACTATTCCTCTGGAAGACTTTGGCCTGATGACAGCGAACATGTTAACGAATAGTATAACTTGTCATCGATGGCGTCAATTTAGAGATCTTGAACCGAACCATTCTGAAGACATTTATCTTGATCGCTTGGTTGCTGAATAGCATTCCAAGGTGGCAATGTTTGTAGAAGATCTTGTAAGGATGAATATTATCAGTTTAAAACGATCGATTGAAAAAGTGAGTATAGTTTTCATTGCGAGAAAGATATGATAATTAGCTTCTAAAATGACTCTCGCGAACGTCATCTAGTGAGGAATGGATCAAGAAGTCACGAACTGATTTCTGATTTCTGACTGATTTAATTTCTGCCATACAAATGAAACACAAATTTCTGCTTTACTCGAGAGTTAATCAAGCAAATGAAACCAAATTAGGCATATGGAGGTTTCAGGGTGCAATAAATATTTCTATGGTGGTTAGACACTCTTCCCCCCTTTCTTAGGGGGGGCTCCCATACAAATGAAACACAAATGTATGCATAACTCGAGAACTAATCAAGCAAACGAAACCAAATTTGGCATGTGGAGGTTTTAGGATGCAATAAATGTTTCTATGGTGATTAAATACACCACCCCCTCTCTTAGGGTGGGCTGTTATACAAATGAAAAACAAATTTCTGTATAATTCGAAAACTAATCAAGCAAATGGAGCCAAATTTGGCATGTGAAGATTTTAGGGGGCACGAAACGTTTCTATGGTGAATAGACACTCCTTCCCCCCTCTCTAAGGGGAGAAGAGGGGAGGAGTCTGTCATTATTCTATCATATTTTCTGTATCAAACATTTATTCCATGTAACGGAGAAACATGTTATTTGCAAGTGGATGAGAAATCTTGCACGAGAATTGTATCTGAAAATAATCTGATATTATAATGTCGAGTTTTAGTAGAATTACTGAAATTTTATAGTGAAAAATAATTTTAAAGGCTAGATTAGAAGATCAATTAATTAACCGTTCTACGGTTGGACCCATGACGAAGTTTACCGTGTCAGCTAGTCTCCAATAAATTCTGTATACAGTTAATTTGACGAAAAAAGTATTTGAATTTTTTGCATCGATTTTGAAAAAAAATGTCAAAATTATATTTTTATAGTGTTGTAGAAAATTTATGAATTTGGAAAAACTAATAACATTATAAAAAAATACATTACAAAATCTTGCGAACAAATTATATAACTGTTCAATTCGGACGGTTGGTAGTTTTAGTGTTAAGAACAAGTTAACTTTTTTTTGCTCGGCGGTTTTTTCATTACAATCAAGTGGTTGAGGACATGCATGAATGACCAAATTTTGATCCCAAGTTCATCCAACGCATATTTACTGGTGAAGAGACATGGGTGTACGAGTAGGACATAATCATCAATAAATAATCAATAATCATCAACCACCATCAAACCTACGTCAAAATCAATCAAAAATGAAGGAATTGTTGACTATTTTCTTCGATATTCGTGATGTTGTCCATTCGGAATTACTTACGAAGGGCCAAACGGTCAATAAAGAGCGTTATGAGGCGTTGTAGAGAGAAAATTCATCGCGCACAACTAGATTTGTGAAAGAATAGTACTTGGATTTTGAACCACGATAATGTACCAGCTCATCGTTCGATCATTGTAAAGGAATTTTTGACCAAAAATAGCAGGGAAGGTGAGTACTGTACTCTCCAGATATGGTCCTGTGTGACTTTTTAAGGACGATAATATAAATTTGGATGATAAATAAAGCATTTTCTTTAAAAACACCAATTCCCAGCATATAAAGGGTGTTCAATAAAAAATGAGATTTTCTCCAGTGATATAATAGAAATGAAAAAAAACATTATTTCAAGCACTTCAGTATTTTTTGAATTAAAAACATACAGGTTGTTCTCCAAAAAATCAGTGAATGTTGGCAAAGGGACAGTTAGCCGTACGGCGCAACTTGGTGGAGAGCGCTGGACGCACTGACATCCATCTTCCGTATACAATCCCGGATCCTCGTGATCAGCTGCTTGGTGCCCGTGGCCCGCCAATTATTCTCGTACACCAGCACACTGAGGGAGCCGAAAAAATCCCCGATAGAACGGCACTGGGGCAAGTTAGTCGAGTTCTGTTCCTTGGGTACGTACGGTATCTGTTTTTCCTCGAGGTACGCCAAGGTCTTCTTGACGTAATGGGAAGACGACTTGTCCGGCCAGAAGATGTACTTCCCAACAGAATGATGCTCCTCTAAGAACGGAACCAGAATCTTCTCCAGGCACTCCTCCTGGTTCATCGTCTGGTTGTTGGCAAGTCCGCTCGGCTTGTTAAACCAAGGCTTTGAAATCCCTTTGCCGCAGATTGCAATATACAACATATTTGTACATTGCCGAGAATGTGGGACTTTGACAGCGGAAAATAACTCTCGTCGTCTAGCACGAACGACGTCCCGCGATAATTCTTCGTCATCCACCGGCACTGAGATTTCACGGCCGCTATCAGCTCGTCCGTGTACTCTGGGGACCTAGTCTTCGTCCGACAGACGATGCCCTTCTGCTTGAGGGTTCTGTGGATGAGGGAAAGGGGGCAGCGAAATTTTTGGCCGGCGTCACGCAAACTCATACCGTCCTTGTTGTCGAACAGCTTTTTCAGAGATTCCTTCTTCTTTTTCGTCATGATCATCGCCGTGCGGCCACCATGGTATTCCGCTCGACGTTCCGGGATGCCAGGATCCAGTAAACAGTGCTCACCGGCACATCTTCGTCCCGAAAGGGGTCTACTGTAAACTTTTTTCCTTGACTTTCACGTGTTTCGAGGAACCGTACAACGCGCTCGTTGTTTCGACGCCATCTTTGATCGAACTGACAACACCCGAGCTAAAAGAAACGTGCAACCCGTTTCTAGAGAGCCCAGAGAGCAATTCTCTGCAATTTTTACAGAAAGGTATTGAAAGCATTCTCGTTTTTTATTGAAAACCCGTTTTTTGACAGAATGTACATCATTGTATTATAATGCTGAGAATGATTTGACAATTTTCAAATTAGCTTTTTATTGCTTTGCAGTTTTGCGAATCGTTTACGTCGCTTAGTGTAAGCATTCATTTATCGGGGCTACTTAATATTTATTCTAAAGAGAATCTCAAGCTTCTGTAATATCTGTTTGCACCGGAAAATATCTCAGCAGTTAATTCATTGTCAAACCAAACAACAATCTTGCCTAGCAGTTGTTTGTTTGCAATGGGAACGAATATCACTTGAAATTATTGTTTTTGTTTTTATGTACCACTACCATTGCTTATATAGAGGATGAAGGGATAGTTTCTTCACTGTCAAGATGCCAAATACATCAACTCGGAATTCAATAAAATTAACAACAATATGACAAATCACTCTTTCCCATAGTGTTACACTTACACTAATACTTAACGTTTCGTAATGCATGAACGGTTGTTGTAATTTAGCGACGCAACCAATATGTAGAATAATATTATGTGGCCAAATATCAACTCGCGTAAAACCCGTTATGGTTACGGAGATCATCGCATGAAATAATTTGTCTATAACTGGTGTAGCTCTCGAAAAATACGCCTGTGCTCGACTTGTAGTCTGAACGAACATATACTCCCGCGGAAGCTCTAGTCGGATGATGCACCGTTTCACTGGCAAAAACGTGCCTATAGGCACTTGAACTCGAAAGCCCACAATCGAAACTCCTTTGGAAATTAGTTCTGAGAAAAACTGATCATTAACTGCGTGGGAATACGCTAGAAAAAAAAGTCCATGACGACAAAAGCAAACATACAACACATGCAACGCACGTTTGGGTATTACTACTTTCGTTGGCTTGAGCTTAAGCTTGAGCTTGGGTAGACTGTACAATTCGTAGTTGCTCTCCGTTATTGACCTGAATCAACCAAATTGCACAAAGAACACACAGCTTGACGCTTGGGACTAGCAAATCATTCTTGCTGTGCAATTTTCGGTGATTCGAGCTTTAAATGGTCAATAACGACGCCGGCCACGTCCTTACAGTCACCAGGGGAGGGGAAGGAATGTTAGTATGATATTCACCGCTCGAAGGCCAGAAGGGTCGCGTGGTTCCCTAGCGTTTATCATGGAAGGGATAGTTGTTAGTGGGAACGGTTAACAAAAATCAGGATTCACTGCGGTAACTGATGTGATTCTAAAAACGTGGACTCTCGGCTCTTCGGCGAAATGAGATTTGAAGAAAATATACATTCTAGCCGGTCATGCATTTCGTTATTCGTCGTGCGTAGTACATAGATATTTTTCCTGACCTGAGAAGGTCATAAAAAACTCCTTTAAAAACTCTCGATCTATATATTTTTTATTCAATCGCAGAGACCAAGGGTAAATTTTCAACCTGAGAAGGTCGCTAAGAAACCCTTTTAGTATTTCTCTAATCGACGATATATTCTCAACCGGGAAAGATCACCGAGGAAATTCTTCTAAACTCACTAAAACTGACTATGTATTTTGATGTTCGTCACTTGTATTATCTTTCAAAATATCATTAAATCTCGACGACCGAGGTTATTTTTAAACCTATATTTTGTGATTCATTACTCGTATTATGTTTTAAAACTATTTAAACGCAGTGGCTGATATTATCTCTGGTCAACCTGAAATGGTGACCGATGAAACCAAATCATAATGACGGAAAGTTATCTTTTGAAAAACTGAGAAGGTAACCTAGAGAACTAATCTAAAATTAATCATTGCGCATTCGCTTTATAGATATCTCTACAGCAGAGAGTTACATTTAGGAATCCTGAGAAGGTAACCGATGGAATCCCTCTAAAATTAGAAACTAATCGACTTGGTGATATACTCAGTTATTCATCGTGTGTGCTTTTTTTATAGAGTTCCAATCGTAAAGGCGGATAGCAATTATATTTTGGAAACCTAAGAAGGAACCGAGGGAACTTCTTTAGAAATATTCATTTCGCTTACGCACCGCACGTACGCTTTATAGACATCTAATCATGGCGACGGAAAGTTATCTTTGAGAAACCTGAGAAGGTTTCTACCAAAATCAATCGCACTCTTTATAATCATTCGCGACGGCAGGAATAGATCAAAGAATAAATGATGAGAGAATAAAAGAATCAATTTAATAAAAGGATTATAGAATTGAAGGATTGGAGAGATACAGAATTAAAGAATGAAAGAAAAAGGAGAATGAAACATTTAAAACTTCAAGAGTTAAAGCAATAAGGATTTAAAAATTGAAGAATAAAATAATTGAAGCATTTAGAATTTAATAATTAAAGCATTAAAGAATTAATGAATTAATGAGTTAAAGAACTAAAGGATTAAAGGATTGAGAATTGGGTTTTACTACTTTCGTTGGTGGTGTGAACTATCTCGCGATTCAAAATATACTCTCTGTTCCTTGAGAGATAAAAGGAGAAGTCTCAAATTTTGGAGGCAAACTGCGAATGTTTAGCAGTTCATTTGCCTGTGGCCTTGAAAAAGGCCAATTCAGGAAACTTAACCTAAACTCTCGGCCTTGAGGCAGGACATTTTGGTTGCCCTCGTCGTCAACGACAACTGGATGTATGATAGCCGAACAGCTTCTTCTATGCATTTCTGACTGGCTAATAAACCACTAAGGGGCGGGGCTTGCGATGAAGTTTTAGCTTATCTTCATGGACTGATCACCTAGCGATCTGAAAATTATATGCAAAATCATATTCTCTCGCTTGAGCTCAAGAACCGCCGCAATTTGCTTGTATCGTCGGTATTTTTTCTAAGTTTATTTTTACAGGCTCAGTTACATAGGTTTTAAGGAGTCAAATTCTTAACTATATTGCTGACAAGGTTATATATTGACATTTTCACTTATATCCATGATGGGTGGGATAAGAAGTCGATAACTGGCGATAAACTCGGGTTTAGAAGGCGAATCATCACCATCAGCTTCCGTAGTATTCGTGAGTCCACCTTGTTCATAGGTAAGAGCCGACTCTAAGATAATGAAACAAATCAGTACCACTGGGCTAGCGAGTACTTACAAATTATAGAGGCTTTAATTTTCTCAGTTCAGTCGCCTGTAGTTAAGGTCAAATTTGAGCCACTTTTTCGAGCATATCGAGCATATATTACAAGAGATTTGACATACCCCCACTAAACCTAGTCTAACGACGTAAAAACGCCCGATTATCTGGCCCCAAATGAGAGATCATTTGCACGCCAAATTCGTTGCACAATAGGTCCCTCGTTTCATGCAATGTGTGGCATGTGGCACCGTTTTGTTGAAACCATATGTCATCTAAGTTAACCCGTTTTATGCCAAGCGTTCGAAAAATCGAACAGCAACTTCTGGTAAGGTTTTAGCATGAAATGATAGCTTAGTCTTTTAGCTACCACCTACTATCAATTTCATTCAAATTTGTATCACTTTATTGGGCATAAAAATCGGTTTAAAGCAACTATGTCCGGAAAGTACATAACCTCACATAACCTAAAAAATAACAAAACCTTACAAAATTTAAAAAAATGTAAACTTTTCTACAATATTATTTTGATAAAATATCACACATTATGATGTAGGAAAAAAACCGTTGGATTGAACCTCCAACAGGAACAAAAATATAGGTTTTGGCCGATGTTTTTGTTTGGCGCTTTTTTGTCATTTTCCGGTAAACGGAAGAACGGAAAAAATATCACTTGAAGATTGGTGTTTCTGTAACGCCAATAATCAAAATTACACCAATGGGTTTTTGTCAAAAA
Organism: Toxorhynchites rutilus septentrionalis; assembly: GCF_029784135.1. Lineage (NCBI taxonomy): Eukaryota > Metazoa > Arthropoda > Insecta > Diptera > Culicidae > Toxorhynchites > Toxorhynchites rutilus. The sequence continues at coordinate 195,204,263 of NC_073745.1, read as the reverse complement.
AATATTTTTACAGCTTGGTCGTTAATGGGTTAAGTTCGCGTATTTTGGGCAATGAAAAGCTGGAAATCATAGCACGACAGCGATCACCATTGCCAGTAACGTTGTTCTCGTCTTCATTTTTAAAGAAGTACAGGCAAATGATTCCTTCGGACCACAAACTGCACCAAACAGTATATTTTAGCCTTTTTTTATGAAACAAAAAAAAAGATTTTTAACAGAAGTTTTTCGTTTGAGTTGACAATGGGAACTATACATCTTTAATTTTGACAAATGATATGAATCATGTACGATCTGTCAAAAACCAAATCATCCGTTATACGAGGGTATGTATGCTTTCACGATCACTGATAATCATATCTTACCACGCATTGAATCAATGTAAAAATGCAACACTTTATAAATTAGATGCGGAGAAATTATTACAAACAACACTCCCGTAAAAATGTGTTGTCTCACGGTAATCCGCTAACGAGACACGCGTTGCTATCGCCGCCGACACAACTGGTGTAGGTGTCATCGTGTCTTGGCCGTTGCTGTTGTTGCCCATATGACAAATTGCATTTCATAGTCGAAAATCAACATTCAGTAGATGGACAGCGGACATTGATTGAATTGATTGATAATGCGGACGAGCAAAAAAAACATGTTACCATCCAACAAGGCAACAAGGCTGGTTTGACGACGTAAAACACAAACTGCTGATCTGCTGATCTGAGCCGGTGCCGGAGCCTCTTTGGTGGCATTCATTTCTCCATATGAGCGACCTGGATTTCATTCCAGAGAGCGAAGGGATGGGTTTTTTGATTGGTTAGAGGCATGCAAATATATTGGTTGTGATGGATCGCATAGCGAAATTCGCCTTTCTGGTTTGTGCATAGATGGAAGGCAGTTCAATATCATAATACTTTTCGGTGTCATATCAACGTTTTTCAATTGAATGTTTTTTAGACAACTGTCATTAACATCTTCATTTTTTCTGTTCTATTTTCAGATTTATGTAAGTTTACATAATACAAATCGACTTTGGTAAGGACAACTTTGTACTGAGAAGCAAACAGCAAGTAGTTAGTAGTATCATGAGTTTCGACATTGCCCTTATTTCGCACACGCTGAATAGCTAATGAACTTCATTTGTTCGTATAATACAAGCTCCCTAAACGTTTAACTGCACACTTGAACCTGCAACACTCTGAAAAAGGTAAAATCACCATTAGTTAAAGACGCTCGAACAATGGATCACTGCACTTCACTGCTTACGGAAATTGATTTCTACCCAATGGAACCGGTAAATCCAGAAGCAATGCGGCCAACGCATGACCGGGGGAAATTGCACACCGGCAGATTGTATTTACAATCAAAGCCACTCCTCGGCAGCGAGAGTTGGATCTCTGATAACTTCCACCAAGTATGAGGAAAAGCGAAGAAGAAGGGACACCCAATCTGTAATGCGCGATCGGTTGGTTGGTTCAGAACCAAATGGACCGATTTTCAATAGATTATCCTACCATCTTCGCTATGGTTCTCCCCCTGATATCGTCCCGCCGTTCGAGATGGTATCACGCTAAGCCAATTGTTTGAGATCGAACAATCTAGATTACTGTGGCTACAAATAATGCTCATACGAGCTCGCGAAATTGAGGTCTAGACCTTGGATTACAGTGATTCCCGCATACCTTGGAGTAAAACCATTTCGGTTGACGCTCAGTTTCATGTTATTATTGAATAGTTCGTTTTTTGAATAGTCTGTCTTATTTAACATCATTTTTTTCATTTAACAAACCTAGCTCATTTACTTTAATTTGATATTTCGATCATCTAAATCGGTCCAGTAGGTCAAAAGTTATGAATTATTGAAAAATGTCTTTTTTGGAAAAAGGGGGAAAAGTTGATTTTTCGGACCACCATAAAATGGAAATGGCCACCCTGATGAAAAAAAAATACGGGTCTAATATTTTACGATGAGGAATAAAACTTCCAATTTTCATGAAAATCTGACAATCACTACCGTTCTGAATCATATTTCGGACGCTCAAGGCATATGATGCTGAAAACAGATCTAAACTTTATGCACAGGTATTATTTGGTTGATAAAGGTCCGCCTCCGATTTGAAAACTTTTGGGTTCTTCCGGAGGGCCTGCTTCATAATCGCCCTTTATTTCTCTATTGGGCAAAGCTCCGGCGCGTTGGGCGGGTTCATTTCCTTTGGTACGAAGGTGACCCCGTTGGCTTCGTACCACTCCAACACGTCCTTTGAATAGTGGCACGAAGCGAGATCCGGCCAGAAGATGATCGGGCCCTCGTGCTGCTTCAATAGTGGTAGTAAGCGCTTCTGTAGGCACTCCTTAAGGTAAACCTGCCCGTTTACCGTGCCGGTCATCACGAAGGGGACGCTCCGCTTTCCGCAAGAGCAGATCGCTTGCCACACCATGTACTTTTTGGCAAACTTGGATAGTTTCTGCTTGCGAATCTCTTCCGGAACGCTGAATTTGTCCTCTGCGGAGAAGAACAACAGGCCCGGCAGCTGACGAAAGTCCGCTTTGACGTAGGTTTCGTCGTCCATTACCAGGCAATGCGGTTTCGTCAGCATTTCGGTGTACAGCTTCCGGGCTCGCGTCTTCCCCACCATGTTTTGCCTTTCGTCGCGGTTAGGAGCCTTCTGAACCTTGTATGTACGCAGGCCCTCCCGCTGCTTGGTCCGCTGGACGAATGAACTTGACAAATTCAGTTTATTGGCGACATCCCGGACCGAACTTCTCGGATCACGTCTAAACTGCTTAACTACGCGCTTGTGATCTTTTTCACTGACGGAGCATCCATTTTTGCCGTTCTTCACCTTCCGGTCGATGGTTAGGTTCTCGAAGTATCGTTTTAGTACTCTGCTGACCGTGGATTGGACGATTCCCAGCATCTTACCGATGTCCCGATGTGACAACTTCGAATTCTCGAAATGAGTGCGCAGGATTAATTCACGACGCTCTTTTTCGTTCGACGACATTTTTCCAAATTTACGAAAAATTGACAGTGAAGCATGGCCAACGTGATCTATACACTCTTATCTGATTATAAAACCAATTTGATGTGACACACCCTTTATTTTCAATAAATTAGTTCAATATGCTTTTAAGCTTTCTACTTTGGTACCTATTTGATTGAAAACATAAAAAAAAATCATCGAGTGTCCGAAATATGATATTGTCCGAAATATGATTCAGAACGGTATATCGGTTTGGTTTGGCTCACCCCCACTCAGTGTAAATAAGGGATTATTTCGGAAATATTGAAATTCGAATGGAAAAAAAAACTATATTCAAAATCCGTAATGACTCATCCGAGGATTTTAAAGAGTTCAATTCTATACAATTTTAGTAGTTCTGTATAATGCTGAACATGACATTTTTTCTGAGGTGTTATTTGATGGCTATTTACTCATCAAACTTTGATGAATTATTAAACAATCACTATTTGTACTACAGTTAAGTATTATTTATTGGAAGTTGTGGAAATATATCTCCTATCAAACGGCTCACAGTTTTCAAAAATATTCGCAATATTTGTCAAGATATTACTGATAGTAACTTTCTCAATTTTTGACCCATTTTCACCCCCATCGACGATATCTCTTAAGTTCCTATATTATTCCGAATTCTAGCGTCCTTTGTATGTTGGCTATTCAGTAGTATGTGACTTACAGAAATGGGGTTGTTACATCTAGATAAGAAATTTTATGGCTAAAAGCCGAATCCACTTTGTGTAACTACCTCAATTAATTATAGCCACATAAAGCGCCAGTTCAAATCCAACCTTTGAGGAATACAGTCTATTCCTATTAAAGTTCCAATTATTATTTTTAAAAAACGTCCAAGAAGCTCCAAGTGAAGAAGGGAGATCCGACCTGCCCAAACCGGGGTCTTGTATGAGATATGTATGAGTGAAATTGGTGTGGCCGGTTCGGAAATGGATGAGAAGCCGTCATTCCCTACTGTTATTTTGTTCATGCCATGGAATAGTGGTGTTTTTAATTTTTTGAAGAAAAGTTTCTTCAGGCTATTTTCCAAGTTTGATGGATCTGTTTTTTACCCAAAGCTTTGTATCAGAGCTAGAAATGGGTATATTAGGAGGTTCTTGGGTTCTGCCCCTACCAGCTAATTCGTCGGCGGCAGTAGCGGCATTCAAGAATGTACCCTAGAATAACTTATCGAAAATCCCATTATCTACCGAGTTAGAGCCATTTTAGTGATGCGATATCTAACCTGGTACGGCCATAACAATGAACTTCAAACGCGTTTTTCTCGAAACCAGTTTTTTCAAATTGGCGTACACGATATCTCAAGTTCTACTGAAAGTAATATTTTTTTGAATTTTACCATTTTTAAAAAATCGGAAAACGTAAGGAAAATCGTTTTAAATCGCGTTTTGGTTTTTAAACGGCCGCGATCTTGTCAAAAAGGATGCTATTGGCTTGTTCGAGGTATATGCTATAGCGGCATCTTTACTGATTTAGAATCTGTTCTATTTTTTTTGTTTCAGATAACCAGAAGAACTATTTGTAACTATTCTAGTTATGAATTTTTTTTTCCGTTCAATTTTTCTTTTATTGTTAAAAGATAGATGAACAAATAATGATATAATGGATTGTAAAAATACTCTTAGTTATTTTTAACGGAGCTCTAAAAACGTCCGAAATTCGTGTTTCTACACTAGAATACCTCCATAATAGAAGGTAATATTTTTATTAGAAGCAGCTTCTTCTATTTGGGTAATCCATGGATGAAGATTTTCACCTATTCGAAGAGTCCGGAGACAGCTCGCGGAATCAGAAAAAAAATAACAGTAGGAAGAGAATCATGTGTACACTATTGGGTAGCGAAAATTGTGGAAAGTGGAAGTGGAAAACTACCAGTATATAGGTTTTCAAAAATTCTTTTGATATGCTATACTATAGCATATCAAACAAATCTTAGAGACATCAAATTTACACTGATGGTTCAGTATTCAGATTCAGATTCAGGTTCAGATTCAGGTTCAGATGGAGATTATGGGGTTGTAATGTATAGCAGCTATACATTACAATCTCATGATCTGGAAATTGCTCAATTTGATAACAATTGGAAACATTCCCGTTTGTCCATACATATGTTCTGTCTATTTGTTTGCTTCCCTAACCGTACTGTCAACAACGAGCAACTCGTGCAGCCGCGTGAATAGGAACAATGAAGTGGATAAACGAACATAGAATATTTGCGACTCAAACTCCACCCTTGCATAGCGTTTAAATATTGCATATCCTCTGAGGAAAAATTTTCACCTCCCGTTTGGTGGTCATCGAAGCAACATCGTTGCCGGCGAGCGTCGAGTAGGAGTAGGAATGAAGATATGATAAACAAGTAAATTTAATAAAAAAGAATGCGTAGTTCTACGTTCTAAGCGGTCTTATCTTGAATACAACCCCCTACAATTTTTTAGCTGATTATTATCCCTTTATTTTTCCCAAAATATATTTTTTATTAAGGCACATGTGGCGTTAGCCTGACGGGGCCGGGAGTCTAATATTTTGACAAATTTTGTCTTACAACTATGTTAGTAATATGTAACCGATTACTCGCGGTTGGCTCGAGGTTAGTATTACAAGTGTTCTCATAATTGGTATGTTGCAGTCTTCGATGCTCTATACGTGTGCCCGACACGGGCTACTTCCTATTGGGATGCAGCTGACCATTAATCAGCAACGCTCCCTAGTCTAACTTCGACTTCGCATTATTATCCCTTGTCTGTTGTTAAGTGTCGTTTGTGTTTTTTTTTAGTTCCGTTTCATTGTTATGTTAATAGTGTTTCTCTCTCACTTTACGTTTCTAGTTCGGAGATAGATTCATGACAATAAAGCATTTCAATTATTGTTTTGAGCTCATCGTCAGCTTTGCTTTGTACAAGTTTTTATAGCGCCTGCGTAGGTGGCAGGGCCAGAAATCTTCAAAGGTGAAAAATGAGGACCGACTCTACTCTCAGCAGCTTCGCTTCGACTAGAACTGCTTCGGCAGTCGCCGCCAACGAACTTAGACATTTATCAAGTATGCTATAAAGGTCCTCGCGTTAGCACGTTATTTTATACGTGTAAGTAATTTTAGGGTACGATACAAAAGAATCTAGCTCTAGCTCGCGTATGTCAAACCACGTTGAACTCAAACATCGATGCATGCACTATAGATGGGAGAGAGAAAGAGTGGAACGAATTCATTTTGGGGGAAGTCACTTCAAAATGCAATGAGGACAATTTGACTGGCAAGAATGGTATGATATAGTCGAGTCGGAAGAGGGAGATAGCGACTAAACGCCCGACTGACTGTTCAGTCGTTTTGGCGGAGAAACTGCGTGAAGGAGCCAAAAGTCATTACCAACTGACTATGGATATAGTCAATCAGTTAGTCAGCTGACTATCCTCAGTTGACTATGACTATGCAGAGCCCTGGTAGGTGGTGTTACCACCTTTCACAGTTTTGCGTCCTACATCGAGGGAAAGTCCATTAAAGATGTGAAGTCTTTGGACTTTTTTTCTAGTCCTGGTAGATCAGAAATTTTCTATTAACCCTCCTGTACTCGCGTGCGAAATCATAACACGTATACTCGCGCACGGTGTCACAGACCGAAAATTGAACTTCTCTGTAATGTTGTCATTGTGTATTTTTCAAGCTTTATTGGCATTTATTTGAAGAAAAAGGTATGATTGAATGAAAAAAACTTCAAAAAATATGTTTTCTTCGTCTTTATTATGTTTTAATAGTCATCTAATTCAGCCTCCTCAAAACAGAGTAATTTTTGATACTCGAACACAAATAACGAAAATCGAGTTTTTCACTGTTATTAATAAAAAGTAAGCAACTGAATATAATTCATGGAAGTATAAAGAGCTATAAAATAAACATAAAAACGTATTAATCGATTGTGGTTTCAATGGAGTAAAAATCAGGACAAAGCATAACTGCAAGCTCGAAACAAACATATTTTTTCATCTCATGCAGTTGTTGCTTGTTTTTCGGGTCTTTTATCGAAGAGAAGAATGTATAACGACCTTCTAGATAATTACCAGAATGTTCTGAAATACAAAGTTAGCATATTTCTAATATTCTTTGTCTCTGTATTCTTGGTAAACTAAGAATTAATGTCTTTTTTTAGATGGGGCATAAAAAAAATATGAAAGGATTTCTAGGAACTTCCTTTTCTTTTTCTTGTTTTCTTGTTGATATTATCCATTATAACAAAAATATCCCCGAAACTGTAACTGTTAAAAATGACCATAAGTCACCGATTAGTTTATAGTTTACTGTTTACAATTCTTCCATAAGTGAAATTCTTTCACAAGTGTGTGTATGTATGACCATTATATTTAGCGAATAACTATACGAAAATCAAACATTTATATTTTTCTTTTGAACGTATGAATCTAACGACCAATATATCGACGAATAGTAAATATATGGATCCGTTCAATTCAGTTACAAAAGGGACTGAAATCAAATAATAATAATCCGGTAATGATCTTATGCATTATATTCAATAAATATTCCACGCCACTAACATTAATTTATACACTTCATTCAACAATATTCTAGAATATGAAAAAAGGCCCTTGTCCAAAAAAGTTACTTCTATACTCGCGTCGGTGTGTCAGACCGAAAGTGTTAAAAAAGTGGCACACGTCCCCTTTGCACCAACACATGCGATACGCTAAACGATGACGAACGACGAATAACGAAGCTAGAGAGAATCGCAAAGTCGTAGTGTTGATATATTCTGAGAAATGAACGAATTATTGATTTCTCGGTCTGACAGACCAATGCGCGAGTATAGGACTGTTAATGGAGCCATGTTCAGATTTTTTGCATCTCAAGCAAAATTCTTTTTTATGGCATTTAATTTTTGTATCGATTGTATGTTCTTTACCGAAAGTGCCGCAAAACGGTTTCTTCCTTGGTGAGTCCTATATTCCAGAACCTCAATCACAGCATAGGTTCCGGAATATCTGGTCTGGTTGGTACGCTAATTGGACCAAATTCTCAAAATTTCGTCATTCTGTAAATTTTGGTCACATTTTGGTCGTTTAGCCACACCATGAGGTCTTGTTCATGGCTTCCCAGCAAGTAACGACATATTTAGAAAAGATCAGTGTTTGATGGTATTTAATAAAAATTTTCATTCCATCTATTAATATTTTTAAAGAAAGCATATGTCAACCTGTTCAGGATTTCTGACCTCCAATAAAAAAAATTCGCTTAAGTCGATATCACTAGTTATCACCTAACAAGCACTTCAGCTAAATACAAAACTGTCAGCCTTAATAAAAACCCAACAAGCACTCCCAAAACTAGGATTACTAGTATACAGGTCCGATTCGATTATGTACAATTTTAGACTCGATTATATACAATTTGAAAAAAATGGGTAGGTTATATCTAAGATATAACCACAAGGTTGACATGGGACTACCTTAGCTTAGCAATCATTTGTTTGTATAGATCAAAATTATAATTGAATGAAACAATTTATTTGCTTATATATTTGCTTTGTGAGTAAAAAGATTGTATAATGCCATATAAGGTCAATTCATGCAATAGATTATGTTCTTCGTTACAAGTAAATTTAATGACGGTCCTTTTAGGTTTGGTATGATGACATCTTGGTTTCGATGTCGGTGTTGGGCAAACACATTTCAGTCAGAACAAAAATGACCCCGATTTGGACGTATTTGCAATGCCAATTTCCCCACGCTCCATGGTTTAGAAGTCTGTGTTTGGGAAACACATTTCAGACGGAATAAAAATACACCCGACTTTCATGTATTTGCCATACCAATTTCTCTAACGCTGCTTGTTTTTGAAGTCTGTGTTAGGAACACATTTCGGTGCGAACAAAAGTCCCCATACTTTCATGTGTTTGCAATGCCGATTTCCCCAAGATTGCTTGGTTGTGATGGCTGTGTTGGGGAAGGAAATATCCCGTATCAATTAGGAAAAGAAATGAGTAAGTAAGAAATGTTCGAATTATAAGCATTTGGAATCATTTATTTTTTTCCTGCATGTTCTATGTTTAGGTTTTCAATGTACTTTTTGAAACAGAGCCAGTTTAAGGCAAATAGAGTCCGAAACAAAGAAAATTTTCAATAATTCAGTCATTGTTGAAATTTGAATATATGAGTAAAAGAATGTTTTCTTTTCAATGAATATGATCCTCTATCACCTCTTGAAAGAATTAGGTTTTTTATGCGAGACAAGTATTAAGAGACTATAAGGGGATGAGTCGAAAATAAAATTCCTGAAATTCAATGAAACAAAATTTTTGTCTTGCTCGATTGCACTGCTAATTCGATTATATAGAGTGAAAAGAACTTGGAGACTGTATATGATCGAGTCCGTCCTGTATTATGTTTTTTTTTTCAATTTGGATCCCACTAAGTCTTGAAAAAGACTTTTTTTTCAGTACTTTTAACACTCGCACGGAACAGCGCCACTGCGCGGATTTGACGGGAAATATAGTGTCTGAAATGAGAGGTTGGTTGGTTGTTTTTTTATTCTTTAAACTTCGCAGTTCATTCGCACCTACAAATAAGAGGTAAAAAGAATAAAAAATTTAGTGGGTAAGACTTGAAGCAAAAACTACCCGTGATTTTTATTATCACCGCTGCGTTAGGCGCTTATTTTGGCAGGCTCTGTTTTGGAAGCACATATCGAATTAGAGATAAAACGGGAATGCTTCCACTTTTTGTCAAATAAAAACTATTTACTTACTTACGATTCCCAGGAATTGTAATCGTTAGATACGCTCCGAGACCAATGAACTACAAAAATAAAAGCCACTTTAATACAAAAAGTAAATTAAAGTTAGATATTCTATACAATACTGCCGAAATCTAGAGAAATTCCGATTCGATTCGAAAATCATCAAAATCCGCTCGTAGCAGAAATAGTCATGAATACTGAAACTATTTCATAAAAACGAGGCATGGTTTTCTGTGTCAAAACCCTATCTGCAGTTTTTTTTATTGAATTTCTAAATTAGCAAGTTCTTCTGCAACACTTCTGACACATGCAGCTTCATCATAATAGAACAAATACCTATAATCTACTCACTAAATTGTGATCAGCACTGCTAAACAGTATAATCATAGAACAGTGCAAAATAATTATCTTCTTTTTTTCTCCCTCGTCGAGTTATACAATATATACGAGTACATTCCAGGTAGCCTTTACCAAAGTCTCACTTCTGTTTTTCACTTATCGAAAGTGTACTCTAATGTTTCAATAAACCCATTAAACAGGGGGCCTCTCTTCCATAACGGGATGGATGATTCCATTCTTCACATTTCCCAATCGAACCCATTTCACGAACACGATGAAGGCTTGCGATTCAAGAGCGCTGATAAAAATTGCGAGCGAAAAACATCGCGAGTAATAATAATTGCTACTAATTGGTTAAATAAGAGCTTCGTCTTTAGGTGGGATAGTTGAAGGTCAGCGGCAGCGCTCGAAGCGTAGGTAGTTCCAATTAAATATTTGCAGATCGTGAAGAAGTTATTTATCGAACGGATGAAATCGACAGGTCTTCGTAACTCAGAAGAAAATAGGTGTCGACTGGCTAAATTGAATTACTCCGGGTAAGAATTAAATGCGATGAATGGAAAAATAGAGATAAAAGGTTTATTCAATTTCCCAACATTTGAAGGGTTTGTCAAAGATTGGTTTCATTCTATAAAAGTTTTGTGTTTCAGGGAACGTTTCTGTGCAACACTCTGGATGGCCCCATGTCAATCTACATTGTATCGACTCTTACGCACCAATTATGATATGTTTACTAACGTAAGTTCTAGATAATTCGAAAATTGCGTGCCATGTAATTAACTCTCTTAAGCGCGAGCGTTCGATTAAGAAATACTTGTTATCAAGTTAACTGTCAACCTATGCAACAGCAACAGGTCGAAATGGAATCCCACTAGATGGAGGGTATGCACGAGCAACGTTGTTTACGCCGAGGACCAGTTCGCGGGAAACGCTACACGCGAAATTAATTTATGAAGGAATGCGCATTTTTCCTTATAAACGAAGCCCACGAGAGTGGTTTTTCTGAAGTTACGATGGTGCAAAACGGGCGGTGGATCCTCCGCAAATGGCAATTATGTCTCAGGTCTTATCTCCACGAAAATGCGACGAGGAACGTGTTCGTATGGATCTAATCTTTTCATGCTTCAGCGGACTACACGGAACAGAATAGTTGATGCCTGTTATTCTTCCCTCTTATGGGTACTTGTATTTCGAACGTATGTACTTCACTATAAAAATAAACCAGCAGGTGGTGTGATGAAAATTAATCTACATTTCATGCTTGGACTGAGGATCAGAATATGGTTAGTACGATTTTGTAATTGGACAATATCATTGCATAAATTTATTTTGATAAGAATATGGTATTGGGTTGTTCTGAAAGTTCGCGTCGATTTCCCGGAATGTGTTTGTGACTAGTTTCTCTTGTTTCTTTTTATATTTATATAAACCTGAGATCAGCATAAGGAGTATGAAGAGGTTAAAACAAGCTATGACTTTATCCTCTCATATTTTGACGTAGGACTACGTCTTTCAGTAAGGGCGTCATATCAGAAAAGAGGTCACGTTTTTATGAAATAATATTCACACCTATTTTCGCCACGAACGATTTTTTTTTCGCTTACCAATCGTATCGGAAATTCTCTAAAAATGATTTAGTATGCTATACATTACGATTTCTTAATCTGTAAATAGTTTGAGCTAACGAAAATTGAAGGATTTCCCATTTTCTCATACATTTGTACTGCCCATTTGTGTGCTTATCTACCCATACCGTCAATAACGAGCAACTAATGCATCACCGAGGTACAATATTTGTATACCACTGTGCGCACAATTCATTCGCTCAAAATGCAAATGCAGCGTTCATTCCACGGACAATGTCTAGAAAGGGGATATTGCGATTCTCGTTTTCGACTTATTGGGTATAAAAAAGCTATTCGTGATTTCAAATCATAGCCCAGATCCAGCTAGTGAGCAGATAACATTCTTTCCTAACGCTGATATCACACCCAGAGGTTTTGGTCGATATAGATTAAAAAATGGAAGAATGAATGATATCGCAAACAGCGATTTTGTTTGTTGAAGGCACCGCGTCAATTTTTATGCAGATTGATGAAAAGTGCTCCTGTATTTTTGCATCACACGCACATCTTGTTGTTGTTTCATGCGTTTGTCAAAGTAGATTAAAGTGGTTGAGGAATGTGAAAAAATGATGTTGGTGAAACAAATACACTCGACAAAAAAATTAGAGTAACAGAGTGCGAAGTCGGAAACTTTAAGTGACATGCTGTAACTTCGTGAAAAATCAACGCACATCGATGGGATGCGCACCATTTTGAAGATACAACTTTCAGGTATTGGAATATTCTACGTACATATTTGCATCTTGGTGTGTGTAGGTGTAGTGGGCAACAATATCGGGTTTTATGTCAAGATATGGGGTTTTTATACCACTTTGGCTTTTCTCCATCCGTTGTCAATATGACAACACAAGTCAGATGAAATAAATATAGAAATAAATGCGATTAAGTGCTCCTCTAATTTACTCCAAACTTTGAAAAATCGGCTAGAAAAAACGGCTGAACGTATGCAACGTTCACAGATGTTTAGGGAATACACTAGGCTAAAAATTTGCATGCAAACATTAGAACTTGCTGCGATATTTGCAGAAATACAGTGGATTTTGTAAAGCACTATAGAAATCCTGGTTTTGGCATTTGAAATCGATGCAAAAATTTAAAAATTTTTTTTTTCGTCGAAGTACCAAATTATCCTTGTGCAGAAATTATTCGAGTTTTTAAAATTGCCTTTTGATTTGCGATGGTTATTTATTGAATTATTCATCATCACGAAAGGGTAATTTTTCATTCAAACTGAAATATCTCTGTGTGGGAAGGTCCTACAGGAACGTTCTTGGAACCAAATAAAATTTGGATAAAAAGGTTAATTGGGTTTGCGGTTCAGTTGGTTAGCAAAAGATTGTGTTGGTCCACAATATTATTGAAAAAACAAAGAAAAATCGATTTTCCATTTTTTCTCGATACTGTTGCCCATTACACCTACACACACCAAGATGAACACATGTATTCTAATACCTGAAAGCTGCAGCTTCAAAATGATGCGCATCCCATCAATATACCATTTTGTCTGATATTCCGAACACTTAAGCTTTGATGACCATTAAACAGTGTCTCATTACTCAAAATGGTACTCTTTCGTCAAATTAATTTGATTTTCGGGTACAATAGAGCCTTCTTTTTCATTTGACAACAATAAAATTGTTTTACAAATACATATTCATGGCGAAAAACTAAAAATATGTTTAATCATTTGTGTCTCAAAATCCGAATTCCATTTTTGTCACTGACTCATATTCCGAACAGCAAAAATGCAATCTCAAAAATATATATAACATTTCAACTATTGGACCAATTCATATGATCGATATATCAAATTGAAATCAATTAGCTAGTCTTTTTTGAAAAAAATGTTTTGCTCACAAAAAAAATTGTATTTTGATTTTGCAATTATTGATTGTATTTGTTTCTTATAGTTTACATGGTTTCGGGACCAAGGGCGCTATATCGGTGTCGATACCTGTAAATGATGTTAAAATGAAGGCTATAACCCAAAGAATTGCAGGGTTGTGATTATTCAATTATTTATAACATTAAAGTTCAGAAAATTCACATTTGAAAATGAAGTGTTCGGAATTTGAATCATGCGTAGAACTTTGATTCATATTCCGAACACTACTTCAATACTAATTTTAATGAAGATTTCTGCATAAAATATAATATTTTTCACCCATTTATTGTAGGTTTATATATTATCTAGCACTTAACTTCAGAACAACAAACAACATAGTTGATACAACTACAAAAACTGAAAAATGAACGATGCTTGTTTTTTACGGAATTTACTAACGCAAACATTTTATCATTGGATTTGACTGTCACTTTTTTACAAATATTTAATATTATGAATTATAGGCTGTATCGATACCTGTAAATGATGTCAAAATAAAGCCTATACCTCAAAGAATGTAATTGTTTTCAGTATTCAATTATTTATAACATAAAAGTTTAGTAAATTTACATTCAAAAATGAAGTGTTCGGAATATGAGACAAAACGGTACGTTGATTTTCCACGAAGTTACAGCATGTCAAAAATCACGTAAAATTTCCGACTTCGCACTATGTTCCTCTATTTTTTGTCGGTATATAATCAGTTGTGATCGAGTATGTATCAATTGCGAGAAAGACTGCCGCGTTAGAGTTCGCTATGAATAATTAGTACAATGGGTACAATGATATAAGGATTATACAAATACGACACATGGCAGACTTGTACATTGTTCTCGCAAGGACATCTAGAATGAGTCATCAATCCGTTTCAACAAAATCAAGCAAACCACCGGCTCTTCCATACCGTTAGTTGGACAGTGTTAATGTATACTTGAATCACACGTAAGCATTGTTGATTTTATGCGTTGTATGTTCTGTTGTATTTTTTAAATTGTTGAAATTAAAGTGAGAATTATTACTTGATGTTATTTAAATACTTTAAACAGGTAGTTCTCACCCTTACTTAACTATTTTTTTTATTTTCGAGGAATTCCGCACAAACTTTATCAATAACTAGCTGACCCGGCAAACTTCGTCCCGCCAAAAAATTGTGTTTTGTAATCAATATCTTCAAACATTTAGGTTTTCTTACTATGAGCAAGTTCATGGGTCCAATCGCAGAACTGTTCATTGATTGATCTTCTATTCGTCTCCGTTGAATTTACTTTTTACTATAAAATTCCTACTATTTCTAACAAAACTCATCATTATGATATCAGATTATTTTCAGACACAATTCTCGTTCAAGCTTTTTCAACCACTTGTAAATAGAATCTCCGTTACATGGAATAAATATTTTATACAAAAAATATGATAGAATAAAGACAGCCCTAAATTGGACAATTCCTTCCTAGAGTTCTGCTCTTATCATCTGGCGATCCTATTTTTTGGTATAGATAGAAGAACATATAGAAGTGCATTTCATCACATTAAAATCCATTTCCAGTTTCGAACGAAGATCGATTTCGCTAGCAAACATCAAATGGACTAACAGCACTTGTCACTATGTAATTTCAAGAAAGTTCAAGAAAGATCACGACCAATTTTCTGCAGTATGTCACTCGCGACAAAATTATTGACAGAATGAAAGCATTCTAGTTGGAACCATTAGAGGAAACAAAAACTATTCAAGTCAGCTTATCAAACGGAAGATAACATGCCTCGTTTTTCATTCAACTCTTTTATGTAAATCAGAAAATTGTGTTCTTACAGTATATAACAGTCCAAATAAAAGAATAGTTGTTCTAGATTCTAAGCACGAATATGTGAAAATTTATAAAAGTAAAAAAAGACACATGAAAAGGTTTCCACCTCATTTTCAAAAAATACATAAATGATTCAAAAATGATTTTTTCAAGTAAAATAATTTATTTATTGTTAATATTCACTAATAACTTGTTATGTAACTGTAATTGATATAAAAAATATTGAAAATTAGTTTTGAATAAATTTCGTTACACATCAGATATTCTTTCACAAAGCAGTCATTTTGATTGCTTTTGGACAATACAGGTATATACTAAGTTTCGGTCTTTCCTTTGTTAACTAATAAGGGGAGTCTTCGTAGCCAAATTGGTTGCGTGACCGCTACTAAGCGAACAATCATGAGCTTATAACTCAGGGCCCTCAACTGACCATTTTTGTGTGTTATTCTAGCTGCTACGTCCATGCATCAATCATGTGATGGTGATCCCAGCCTCTCACTCCACATATGATCGATCTGATGCATCGGTAATTAGTACTATTTATAAACACAACAATGGAAACCTCATATCAACAGTCCCGCTGTGTATATAATCCAACTGTGAACATTCAAACAATAGGAATATTCTTACGCCGAAAAATGCGACATGCGTTGTGTATCGATAGAATAGGAATAAAGGGTGTGTCACATCAAATTGCATCACGGAAAAAACGCTGTAGAAATTCGCCCAGTAGACCGATCCTTTTGAAAATTTTAGACAATAAAATAAAAACTATTAAACAACTTTTGGCATTTTCTTTTTATTCATACTTCGAGCCCAAACCCGTATGCTCGCACCTTCCTCTTTACCCCGTCCATAAGGTTCTGTACAACGTCAGGTTGTAGTTTTTTTTTGAACAGAAATCCATTTTCTCTTGAAGTCCACCTCCGATTTGACAACTTTTGGGTTCTTTCGGAGGGCCTGCTTCATAATCGCCCTTTATTTCTCTATTGGGCGAAGCTCCGGCGCGTTGGGCGGGTTCATTTCCTTTGGCACGAATGTGACCCCGTTGGCTTCGTACCACTCCAACACGTCCTTTGAATAGTGGCACGAAGCGAGATCCGGCCAGAAGATGGTCGGGCCCTCGTGCTGCTTCAATAGTGGTAGTAAGCGCTTTTGTAGGCACTCCTTAAGATAAACCTGCCCGTTTACCGTGCCGGTCATCACGAAGGGGGCGCTCCGCTTCCCGCAAGAGCAGATCGCTTGCCACACCATGTACTTTTTGGCAAACTTGGATAGTTTCTGCTTGCGAATCTCCTCCGGAACGCTGAATTTGTCCTCTGCGGAGAAGAACAACAGGCCCGGCAGCTGACGAAAGTCCGCTTTGACGTAGGTTTCGTCGTCCATTACCAGGCAATGCGGCTTCGTCAGCATTTCGGTGTACAGCTTCCGGGCTCGCGTCTTTCCTACCATGTTTTGCCTTTCGTCGCGGTTAGGAGCCTTCTGAACCTTGTATGTACGCAGGCCCTCCCACTGCTTGGTCCGCTGGACGAATGAACTTGACAAATTCAGCTTATTGGCGACATCCCGGACCGAACTTCTCGGATCACGTCTAAACTGCTTAACTACGCACTTGTGATCCTTTTCACTGATGGAGCATCCATTTTTGCCGTTCTTCACCTTCCGGTCGATGGTTAGGTTCTCGAAGCCAACGTGATCTATACACTCTTATCTGATTATAAGCGAAAGCTGAAGATATAATTCCTAAAAAGTTAATTTCTACAGCGTTTTTTCCGAGATGCAATTTGATGTGACACACCCTTTACTTTTACGCCTAAACGGCTAATGTGTAATAGATAAAAATGTATACAGGAATACGCCTAAGTGGCTACTGTGTAATATACAACATGAGAAAATGTACACGATACATTCGGCTCTGTTACTGTTGAATTGCTAGATGAGCCTAATAATAGAAATAAACAGTTGGGATAAAAAAATTTACCATATCAAATAAACCGCGCTATTTCGCTGGTTTACATTACATAGTTTAACAAACTAACATAGTGTGTTGAGATCTTATCAAGAGAATGTTCTGAGCGCTAATATACGGTCAATTGCAAAATTGGGTGTATACATGTTATTCGACGATACTCTTCATTTATTTGGTGCAAAATATAAAATAAAAATATATTACATTATTAGATGCATATTAATAACACACACATTTTACTAACTATGCGCGCAAGAAAATTTTGCGGAAAGTTTTTACTGATTGATTATACCTAAAAGTTGAAAACAATATCTATTGTACCATTGCAAAATTCTAACATTGAGTGTTCACTAGGGTGTCAGCGAAAATGGTCATGTCAAAATTCAAAAACCGACCATGTACATTTTGTTTATTGGCCCAAAATATGACCTGTGCAAAATTTAAGCTCAATCGCCCTAATTTTTTTTTGCTTCCGAGAAGAACGGACGCGCTATTTTTTTTCTGCATCTGTAGAATGTGCATGAAAGAAGCTCTATGCTTGCACTTGCTCCGACTTTTAAGAGATTCTTCAAAATATCCATTCATTGAGAATTGATTCAGATGCAATTTCAAACAAATGATTACTAAGTCAACGGTAGTCCTACGTCAACCTTTCGGTTGTATCACATATATAACCTGTCCCTATTTTTTTTTGCTGTTGAATGTGTGCTGTCTTCCATAACGCACTTTTTCCCAACAAACTATCAGAAAAACATGAGACTTTATTTGATTGTGAGCTGATCTGTACTGAGTACACATTAAATGAGGTAAATGATTTTGGTTTGTCCAGTCGAAATATGATCATGATTTGCCCACTTTTTTGAAATCTCTAATTCAGCGCTCCTGTGTCAAATAAGGTATTTGAATGTTTCAAAACCTATAAATATAAATGTCTTTTTGATGATTTACAGTAATTTTATAGTATTTTTTTTTACGGAATCACATGTTTTAAAGGATTATAAAATACACCTTCTATTGGTGTCAATGCACCCCTCACTTGAGCTGACTTTTAGTCGATTACCAGATGATTATTTGGCATGTATTCATACCTTTTCTGGATTATAACACTTACATATTGTATACATCATGCTTGCAGACCATTTGTATCAGATTAACATAACTAAACCATTAAATTAACGCATTTCGATGAACTCAAGATGATCATGAGTTGTCCAATTCAATAATGCTATTTTGTCCACATGATTTCTATGGCAACCGCTTGGCGCGCTGCAGTTTGTTTAGTGTGTCCTTCGCGCATTGCAGAAATAAAGTTTCTCTGTGTTGAGTGTTAAAAAATGCCCAAGAAAAGGCAATATTCTGAAGAAAGCCTAAATTATGAACGGATCAATATGATGACAGTAAACTCAAGCAATGATAAATGCAACATCTACTTGAGTTTTCATTCAAAAATGATGATTTCTAAAACCGGACAAACCATGATCATTTTTTGGACAAACCATGGTCAGAGGTGGTCAAACCTTGATCATAATTCCTCTTTAAGGAAAATCGCTAAGAAACATAAAAATTTGAGTGATTTCAACACCTTATTATAGTATTAGCAACTAGAGACTTTGGGCTTCTCAACAAACCCAAAATCGTATCGATTATGGGTGATTTTCATGAAGAAAAATCAATTTGCATTTACTAGTTTCTCAAAATCACCCCAAATCGGGCAAACCAGGATCATTTACCCTAGTCTGTTTTTATAGTTACAACCATGAAGTTATAACCATTGCTTCTAAAGTGCTTATCATACGACGAAATAAAAAAAAAAGATCAACTGAATAACTAGAGGAAACTGATTGTGACTTCAAAAAAACAATTCGCCGATATCATTTACGATTAGCACTGATTAAATTAATAATAATAAATTATGTCGATTGTTATTAAACAAGTTTATTTTTCTAGCAATACGAGATAATAAATTATGTTCTGTCTTTAAAAAATATCCGTCTCACGAAACCACTTTCATGCGTTACAATTAAATATTAATTTGTTGATGGAAGGTTTCACAAGGTGACATTCTCCATTGCCTTCCCAAGAAAGGATGAAAACTTCAAGAAAAAACCGACTCAGTGTCCCGAATCGATTAGATACACAGAAAACTTTGCTGAACATTAAACAGGTTGCCAAGTGATCATACCCAAGTTACTTTTTATTATGATGGATAGGAGAGATATCAAAAAGCTGGATCACAACAGAGCCGAAGAAAGATTTATGGTAATTCTAAAATACACTATTTGTATTTTCGACGATACACATCGTTTTGTCTACTAAAGCACACACCCGAATGATTCGGCGGCCGTCATAAACGTCGAATATTAATCAATTTGTTCAATCCGGGCGTAACTAATCCTTGAGGCAAACAAGTGCCGATCGAAGATCGAACTCTCCGACTGACGACGGTGGGAAACCGACGGCGGAGAATTCACAGATCAAATTAAACAGGTTGTGAGAAGCGACATAAAATCAATCCACACGGACAAAGCCAGAAAAAAAATGTGGACGACCGCAGGAGCAGAACTGTTTTAAATTGGGTTGATCATTATTATACGCTAATAACAAGACGATCACGACGATGGCCGAAAAGCGCCACAAATTGGATCGAGTTTAATAAAACGCTCGATACGTGTATGACTCTGCTTCGATCTGGATTGTGTAAACTAACACGATGTGTTAAAATTTGGTGCTCAACGCCCAGAAGTATGTTTAACTCTATTTATCACCAACCAGCTTTCTTTCCCAGCATCATGGGAGAGTGAAATAATTAACGGGCGGTCTTCGGAAGAGTGTCTTTTAAATGATGATTTTAAGAGGGGGAAAAGTAGTGCAGCTGCCTGTGTAAGCGGTAATATTCTGCTCGGAGCAGCGACTGATGATTGATCAGGTTATGACGGTTTACAACAACCGATGATTAAAACGAAACCATAAAAACATAATGTTTTCGAAGATGTAAAGGCACGGAGCGGGAATTGAGCGATAAGTGTAGCCCCGTAAGCTTTAATTTGGGGTTCGCTGCCAAAATATTAAGTGAAATGTAATCATTAGTATGTATCTATGTATGTATGTATCAAACGGTCGCCCATTAATTTCGTTGTTAAATGTTTTTTTTCGAACCAATAAATATCGAATCATCACAAGGAGTTTGCTCTCGCTGGAACAGTGGTTTGAGTAGCGAAGAAAGGGGCAAAAACATGATCTGAATTACATGAAAATAAACTGAATCATTCACATTTCTATTCTTTATAACCACTCAGCGATGATGAAAGTGGCATTATATAGGCCAATATTGACTAGTAAATTTGGATCTAATCTCAGAAATGTTAATTGTTGAAACTATAACTACATGAAATATCGTGACATTTCGATTTAATTTTGTTCAAATAATGCGCGAAATTTTATGAAAACTATTGATTAATAATTTCGTTGCTTTTGGATGTATTCTGCGGCTTTCAGTTGTTTAGAAATAGCTTGTCGAGATACTCCAAATGACTATGCAAGCTCTGTTCGCGTTTCTCACGAATCTTGATCGAGTAATGTCTCTAGTTCTTTGTTCTCGAACGTTTTCGGTTGACCCGGACGCTTTTTGACTTTAACACTAAAATCACCACTTTTAAATCATCCAACCTTCTTTTTTTTTGTTTTTGTCGTTTCTGGCGAAGACTTATCGATCCTTAACATCCAAGTGTTGTGACGTTTCAATGTCTTTTACTGATTTCGACCGAGGTCCATAGTTCTATATCGTGTAATTACAAAAATGCTGATTTTATTTCCCTAGATGCTAGAGGAGGCGATCTGGCGTAGTGGTAACATCCATGCCTCTCACGCTGAAGGTCACGAGTTCAATTCTCACTCCCGACATTCTTCCAAAAATGGAAGTACAAGTGACGAACCAGCCAAATGAGTTGAAAATCACTATAACACAGATTAAAAAAAAAATCCCTAGATGCTTATTTTGTTTTCTCCTACAAATCCAGTCAATTGTTTTAGTTCTTCTATTTTGTTTCTGGCTAAAATACCTATGATGTCAGAGTTTCTCTGCAGTTGATTTGATATTACAATTTGTGCATTCGTGTGAGATGTTCGGAATATTTACTGGAACGTTACAGAACTCGCATCTATCGTCAGGAAGTAAACCCCATTTGTGTAATTCATCTTACGTAGCAGTATGGCCTAATCTTAATCTTGAAATAATAATTGTTTGCTCTGTGCTCATTCTGAAATCTATAAACTAGGGCTTTGATTTTATAGCTGGCACTATCTTACAATGGTTGATTCAAGCAATATAATTTTATATCTAGTTTCCCCCAAGCACAATTTGAAACTATGAATTAGATCATCTTTTGGAATTTTTATGTTTTTTATTCGTATCATAGTTGTTCCCAGTTCAGCTGCATGATCTGCACGCTCATTTACCATTTGTTCCAATGGTCCCTGAAATCCATTGGAGCATGATTTTTGTCAAATTTAAATTTTTTTGTTCAAACAAAAATCACAAACTATATTATTATCTGTTGATTTTGTGTTTTCAATTAGTGGGGAGGCGCTTTTAGAGTCTGTGAAAATCATTGCCTTTTCTATATTTTTAACAATTGTATGGTTAAATGCTTTCAGTATGATTCATGATTGTAATTTGTGAATTCCACTATAGGATGTTTTTTCTTGTCTGTCGTAGATTCCGTATCCTGTTTTCTTTTGTGCTTCTGATCCGTATGTAAAGATTTGGTAATTATTTGTGTATTTCGTATTTTAACCTCCAGAGATCCGTTTTTTATTTCTGTAGTTTTCCGCAGTTTTCTGGAATAATTTCTAATTTGTTTGATGGGTGGTATGGTATCTTTCGAGCCAGTTGTAAAAGATGATGATTATTTATTCCTTTTAAATGTGCAATGTTTGCTGATTAGATCTATGATCATAAACAGATTGAAATATTTTACAATTGGACAGTTATTTTGATAAATTAGTTTGGTGCATTCTTTCAACGCTAAAATTTCTGCTCTTTCCTTTAAGGTAAGCTCAACTGTTTCTACTAAAATAACGCGACTGGGAGTTGATTTCATGTTTCTCATTTATATTCTCATATAAAAGTGTTGTATCGTTTCAAGTGTCGTGAAATTATCTGAAGACGTGGAAGCGACTATTGTTAATCCACAATCAATAAGTGATTGAATTACGGTTTTCGTGACACGTAGCATGGTGGTTGGACTAGCTCTATTTTTTCTCTTCACTAACATTTTCAATATATTTATTCTCCCTCTGGCGTTGGAAGCTGACGAATTTTATGCCAACTCGTCTTAGGAGTTGGCAGCACCATCTCAGATAGCAGTGAAACGTTGTGGGTGTAAACACATAGGTCTTTCAAGCAATTTTGCATACTTGAAATATTCAAAAAATAATTAGACTTTTTTTAAAAAGGACATTTTTTTTCCTTCATTTCTTACAAACATTTATAATTAAAAAAATATAATACCTACAAAATTTTGGCCAAAGCATGAAATGTATGAAATTCTCATAAAAAATTTTAAAATTAAAAAAAAATCGCTAAAACAATTATTTCAAAAATTGAAACTTATTTTTCTTAAAAACGTATTTTTTAAATTCTCAAAATAATTATATGAATAGCCCTAACAATTTCCAGCAAGTCGTCCATACATCGAAAGATAGGCACTTTTATAGTGACGAAGTTTTAGATCTTATTAAAATATGAACTTTTATCGAAGACAACGAAGACAACGACAACATTCTGTCTTTTATAGTTTCTGGAATATAAAAATTATGTTTTACTCGTAACATTTCTGTGCGTGAATTCTCGCGTTTGACATGTTTTTTTTTTATCTGTATTATAGTGATTTTCAACTCATTTGGCTGGTTCGTCACTTTTTACTTCCATTTTTGGAAGAATGTCGGGAGTGAGAATTGAACTCGTGACCTTTAGCGTGAGATGCATGGATGTTACCACTACGCCAGATCGCCTCCTCTTTTGACATGTTTCTAAATAAAAAAAAGTTTGCAGAATATGTAAATCGTTAAACGTAAACATGACTTGTCGTAAGAGCTATTTATATTTATTTTTTCATAATTTTAAAAACACATGTTTTTGAGAAAAATAATTTTTAATTTTCAATAAATTTTTTTCAAAAATTTGTTTGACTTTTTTTAACCAAAAGAAATTTACATTTCATTAATTAACCAACAACGAGATCTGGGGTTATCTCTTTTGGTATGGTGAATGTGTGACAAAAGAGTGTGACTGATACCTTCTTTTTAAATCCGAATAAATATGATGGTAATATGTTTTTTTTTCGTTTATATGATCGGTTAAACGACTCTTAGTTTTTATGAAATTGTTTAGTTTAAATACCAAGGATAGCATGCCAATCGTTCTGTAAGAGATGTAGTGATTTGGGTTCGCTGATTGTTTTAGTAATGGAGCAATTCCACGTCGATTTTTTTAAAAATTTGGTACCTACAATAAGAGCTAAATCACTATTTTCATTATAATATTATCAATTTAAATTACGACTTTTTTACGATTACGATTTTTTAAAAGTGAATACACCCTTTTCAAAAATCAAAAATCATTAATCTTTCTTCCAAAAAATGGTAACTTAGAATCCAGATGTCTGATTAAAATATTATGTTTGACAGAGTTGATGTAAAATCAATTTTTGATATTTCAAAAACATGATTTTAATTAGCGAACGGTTGGCGCATGGATAAAACATAATATATAGTTTTTCATGTTGAATCGCATGTATATTCTATTATTTATATTACTTCTCTTAAATGGTAAAATTTATATCTCTATTTTGGAGAGTCCGACACGGCACCACTAAACGTTAAACTTTGTAGAATTATAAGGAATTTCAAATAAAAATATACAACAAAATATCGAAGGGGGGAGTTTTGAGATATACAACTTTTTAATATTAAATTCAATTTTTGAATAAGATTTTTTAATAGTGTATTCTAAATGTTATTTTCGCTCAATAACTAATTGATTTAATCAGACATCTAGCTTTTGAGTTACATTTTTTTGAAGAAAAAAAGATCAATGATTTTAAATACACCCTTTTGAGAAATCAGTCGTAATCTAAATTGATTATATTATAATGAAAATTGTGATTTTAGGTAGTTTTCATCATATGTACCAAGTATCAAAAAAATCGAAATGTCAGCTGCCGGTCGATTTGGGGTGGAATTGCTCCACATTATTTTCATTATAAGAAATTGGTTATATCTTGAGAACGGTTAGTCCAAGGACAAAATGTTATATATAGTTTTTCATGTTGAATCGCATGTAGATTCTATTATTAATATTACTATTCTTAAATGGTTACGATTTCACAAAGTATTGAAGTTTCAACAATTCTCAAAAATTTATATCTCCATTTCTGAGAGTCCGACACAGAACCATTATACGTCAAACTTAAATTAGAAGGGCTCTCTAATAAAAATATACAAAAAAATATCGAAGGGGGGTGTTTTGAGATATACAAGGTTTTAATATTAAATTAGATTTTTGAGTAAGATTTTTTAACAATGTATTCTAAATGTTATTTTTCCTAAATAGCTAATTGATTTTTCAACAACTTTGTCAAACATAATTTTTTAATATTATAATGAAAATTGTGATTTTAGGTAGTTTCCACCATAAGTACCAAGTTTCAAAAAAATCGAGGCCGGGTCAGCGGCCGGTCGATTTGACGTGGATTTGCTCAATGGAATAAGTTTTATAATCCTCCAATCATCTGGAATGAAGTTTTCATTTATTGACATACATAAAATATCTATTATTTTGTTTATTATTTTAGGATTTATACGTTTCAGCATAGAAAACGATATGCTATCTATTCCTGGAGTGGAGCTATCTTTCCGTGATCGTAATAGCCTATCTGTTTCTTGATAATTGATTTCTATTTGGTTAGTAATTGGCTTTTCAGTGAATTGTGTGTCGTGTGATATTTGTGGGAAGTTATTCTGTATAAACTCTGTTGCTAAGCTTCTGTCCGATTAGTTAGTGTACATTATTTTTTCCAGTGCAACCGCAACTGATTTCTTTAATTGTGTTCCACAATTTATTATTATTCATATTCGACGTTATTGAATTTATCAAGTCGTACCAGTCGTTCCTGAAGGATTTTCGCATTGATTGTTTTAGCTTGGCTTTGGACTTTTTGGAATTCAAATAGTTTTCATACGTTTGATTTCTAAAATATGTGATCAGATTTTTATTTATCAAATTTAATTGGTCGTTGATAATGTAGAATAAGTAGCATGAATTCGGATCTGTTACTGCTGAATTGCTAAATGAGTCTAATAAAATAAACTGTTGGGTTAAAAAAACGTCATTCCACCAAGCTTTTGGTGTAAGTTTTTCGTTCCTGATAGTGTATTTGGATTTCTGTATTTGTTCCGTAAATAGTGGGATTATATCATGTGGTGATACCATTTTGTTAATTTCAATACCCTCCATTATTTTTTCTTGTTTAAATATTCTGTGCTCTTGTAGTATTATTGCGCTGTTTTTTATCGCTCATTGTTTTTAATTCCGAGTCAATAATAGATTTAATCTGATCGCTTATATTTATTAGAAGAGTATCGGAATCAATAGAATTTTTACGTGTTTTTTTGCTGCGTAGTATGTTTTGTTATCGAATTTTGTATCTTTTGTATTTTATCAAAAATAGCATCAATAGCATCAATTGAATCGATTTTGCAGTTCTTCTTTCACTAACTGTTCGATGTTTTCATATTCCAATTGTTGCAAGGATATGCTAAGAGAATGTTCCCTGGAAAATGATTTGTTCATTTCCTGATTTGCAGTGTGTTGGAGTATCTGGAAATCAGCTAGAGATATTAGTCTATGTTGAACGTGAAAAGTTTATGGAAATTGTCTGGCTGCTTCCGAAAAAGTAAGTTTCTGTGTTGTCATTATGTAGTTGATTTTATTTTATCTAATCTTGTTCTTGGCAATCCGCAAAGCTTGCCGCTTGTGGACTCTGACAATTAAAGCAATGTGATGATGAAGAACATTCTTTCATATCATGTTCTAAACCACAGTTGGAACAACGAATTTGGTTTGATAAGCATATCATTTCTTTATGACCATATCTCAGGCATTTGGTGCACGTACTTACCGGGTAAAATTAGTGTTCAACCCTGGCATTTATCCCAAAGAGTGAAACACTTTCCAGAATTCCCTAGCCTTCAAAATAAATTGTAACAGTACATGCCGGAATCAGTTATCAGTTATCAATTTAAAAAAAAAACTTTTAACCTTTTCACTACGAAAGGCGTATATATACACTTTCGCCAGTCTTTCACTTCTTCACAATAGTATGTAGCAAACATAAAATTTCTCATTTTGTCACACACTTTTTCACACTTGTATGGAAGAATAATAACAACTGAGGAAGCGAAAGTCGACTCTCTTCCGCAAAGGATTGTCATAAAATAACGGTATCGTTAATGTTGAATTGATGATTCTAGAATAAGTGCTACAGGTATTTCATTTTTCGTGACATCAATAAGTTATATAAATGGAAAGTGATAAAGACAGTCCGTGATAAAACCAGAACATCACTGTATTTAAACACAAAATTATTACGTTTGATCATTAATACTAAAACAGTGCTTCTGTGTTTCACTTATTCGATGCAGCAGGTTAAAATATCGCGCTGTGAAAGGAAAACATCATGTCAAGACATCAAGTATGCTAATAACTGTTGGCGACGATAAAATTAAACCCAAAAACAGCATGTCCATGTCACGTATACAATATTCTGATCCAAATTTAATGGCCAAATGGTTTGGTAGCTGCGGCAAGGAAACACCGATCCATCCGTTCTCTTGTCCTTATAAAAAGAACAGAGATTTGTTATTGTCGCAATAAGATGAGAACCCGAACGTGTAAAATTTAAACTGGAGCATATATTTTTCCGGTCAGCGTGGTTGAGATTCAAATCGTTAACATTCATGGATACTGCTGACTAATTATCGATTCACACCACTGTGCCCCAGGTACTGAATTTGTTTCACGAGACGCAACTGATTGATTTTTTTAAAAACATAAATGAGCACATGACTAATTTCAAAATTATCTCCGATAAACACTGGGCGGCTGTTGTTCCCGTGACAGATTGAATCGGTGATTAGTAAGAAAAATGACTTTATTAATGTTGTTTTACACAAAAGAGTTTGAGGTTAAGACAAACATTTTCTTCGCTCCGAGCTCATTACTTGATTAAGATACTGCTATTAGTAATTAAAGGTTCGGGAAAAATACGGGAAGTCGTAAATCTGTAACATGTTCTCAGCATCATTATTCATCTTTCGATGTCGCCGGAGGCGATCCAGAAGTTTGCCCCAACGATTAGTCGTTCGACGAATTTATTAACTTTTCACATACTACAAGCTTACAGTATAAAGCTCAGTCATCAATGTCATTAATCAATTTATTCGTTCAATGATTACCGAATTTTTCACGTACAGCCTTCTCACGCATATGAGTTTGGATCATGTTATTTTCATTGAACTATAAGCAGTTATACTCTAAACTTATATTTTTTTGTTTTTCAATTTCAGATTTACGACTGAAAGCTGGATCCGTAATTCGAACAGCAATGATCCCAGCGGCAGCACAAGGCATGTGAGAACAAAAGATTAAAGGAACCGAAAATCGTTTTCCATGATAGACCGCTTAGCGATTTTCACGCACGCATGAGTAGACGCAACAAAAATGGTGAAGCCTTCGGCTCTGCCGTTCTTCAAACACTATAGCGATCAGGAACATTTCATATCACCAAAAAACTCGAAGCACTATCCGAAGCGGCCTAAGCTGCGACCATCTTCATCGGTCAACTCAACCCTAAGACGGTCTCGATCGCGGTCACAATGCTCACTACTGACCTGTTTCTATGGGATGAGACAAAAGCTCTCGCTCAAAATGCCAACATTACTTCTTATCGGAATACTAATATGTGTCAGGGGCATTCTGCTCTGTCACGCAGCTGCTGATCCTGTTCCGGAGCCCAAGGGTACCATACCAGCCTATGGAAAGCGAGCTGGCCTCCCGCGAATTGTTGGAGTAGCCGATAAGCCCATATTCGCCAACCTCACGCGGCAACATGGTGGTGATCTGTTCTATACATTTGGTGAGTACACACTATCGTTGAAATTGAAATTGGTATGTAGGGGTTGTTGGGGTCGGGGAAGGTTCTTATGATATTTCCGTTGTGAGGGGTCGAAATTTCTGCCATACAAATGAAACACAAATTTTTGTATAACTCGGGAATTAATCAGGCAAATGGAACGAAATTTGGCATGTGGAAGCTTTAGGGTGTAATAAATGTTTCTATGGTGGTTAGACACTCCACCCCCTTCTCTGAGAGGGGGGAGGGGGGTTGCCATACAAATGAAACACAAATTGCATTACTCGAGAATTAATCATGCAAATGTAACCAAATTTGGTATGTGAAGGTTTTACGGGGCACGAAAGTTTTTTATGGTGAATACACTCCTTCCCCCCTTCTCTAAGGGGTTGCCATACAAACGAAACACAAACTTCTGCATAACGCGAGAACTAATCAAGCACAATTCGGGATGTGAGGGTTTTTGAGTATAATAAATGTTTCTATAATTTCTATACCCCTCCCTCCTCTGGAATGAAGAGGGGGTCCCATAAAAATATTACAAATATTTCAACCAAAAATATTCCAACCAAAGATGACAATTGAAAATTTTCGGAAAACTCTGAAGGAAAAAGGGAAAATTCGGAAAATTAAATTCCCATATGTTCTACAATTGCATAGTGACAAGTGCTGTTAGTCCATTTGATGTTTGCACTAGCGAAATTGATCTTTGTTCGAAACTGGGAATGGATTTTAATGTGATGAAACGCACTCCTATATCTTCTTCTATCTATACCAAAAAAAGGATCGCCGGATGTGTTGATAAGAGCAGAACTGGAGGAGGGAATTGTCCGATTTAGGGCTGTCTTTATTCTATCATATTTTCTGTATAAAACATTTATCCCATGTAACGGAGGGTCAAATAGAAGATCAATCAATGAACAGTTCTGCGGTTGGACCCATGGACTTGCTCATAGTAAGAAAACGTGAATGTTTCAAGGTATTGATAACAAAAAACAATTTTTTGGCGGGACGAAGTTTGCCGAGTCAGCTAGTATATATATATATATAAATGTATTTCTGTCTGTCTGATTCTTATGGACTCGGAAACTACTGAACCGATCGACATGAAAATTGGTATGAAGGGGTTTTTGGGGCCGGGGAAGGTTTTCATGCTAGTTTAAGACCCCTCCCCCCTCTCTAAAGGGGGACTTCCATACAAAATACAAATGAAACACAAATTTCTGCATTACTCGAGAATTAATCAAGCGAACGAAACCAAGTTTGGCATGTGAAGGTTTTAGGATGCAATAAATGTTTTTACGGTGGTTAGATACTCCTCCCCCCTCTCTTAGGGGGGGCTGCCATACAAATGAAACACAAATTTCTGCATTACTCGAGAATTAATCAAGCAAACGAAACCAAATTAGGTATATGGAGGTTTTAGGGTGCAATAAATGTTTTCACGGTGGTTAGACACTCCATACCTTCTCTAAGGGGGAGCTGCCACACAAATGAAAGACAAATTTTTGCATGACTCGAAAACTAATCATGAAAATACCAAATTTGGCATGCGAACAAAACGTTTTTATGGCGAATAGACACTTCTGAGTCTCTCTGAGGGGGAAGAGGCCTGCTATACAAATGAAGCATACATTTCCGCATAATTCAAGAACTAATCAAGCAAACGGAACTAAATTTGGCGTGGGGAGGTTTTATGGGGAAGAAACTTTCTCCATAAAACCTTCACAGGCCTCCCCCCTCTCTAAGGGGAGAAGAGTGGAACGCTGTTTAACCCCTTGACCGACAATTTATTTTAAGTCAGCACTGCTCTGGCAGACGATTTAATTTTACACACAAGTATCAAAGCAACAGATCGAAATGACTTACTGATACTGCTCTCGTGAAAAGCATCAAAGCTCAATAATTTCTGGCGGCTCCAGCTCATAATTATTAGTTTGTTCAGGAAAGTTTATGAGGAGCTAGATGCTAGATTCGTCTGTTCCGTTCAAGGGGTTAATCATCCGTGTATTTGTGACACGTACGGCCAATTGCCTGTAGTACCAACTTGGGTAATTTTGCCAAAACCTCACAGATCCTTTATGTGCTTTGAGGTAAACGCTCTTTTAGTTACTATCGTCTATATATCTTCAATTACAGAGTCTTGTTTGAGAACTAATCCCCAGAGTTCCCCAGTGAATTTATTAGCGCACTTACCTTTCCGGTGAAATATCCTCGAGCTGTGGTCTTAGAATTTTTGACCTGGAAGTTACCAAAAACCCAAATTCAAAATTTTCACGCACGTTTCGTTGACAATAAATAGAAATCCTTAGTGTTAACTTCGCTTTGATACTTCAGAGCGCTCCCTTCGGCAAGTAGATTCTGCTTTGTTGTCTCGTTTGATTGCTTGTCAATACGAAAAGAGCGATATCGTCTCGCTGACGGATCCACCGGATGGTAGTATTTCTGATTATGGGTTAGGTGGCCACCATACATAAAAAACTCCAATTTCTGCATTACTCGAGTAATGTATTTGCAATAGTTTATTGGGTGAAATCTTCAAGAAATTCCAAAAAATTTTTATCCAAAGCCCATCGGTATAATTTTCTAATACTAAAGGTGAAATAACATATTTCCATTTTTGTTACGGAACTAAGGAATCAGATCTCAGAAATCTATGTCGAAGCTGAGTTCTTAGTTCCGAATTCTAAGGGGACCACAGCTGATACGATCGAGTGAATCTTTTGCTATTGATTAGATACCAATGTGTTTTGTAAATTTTCGACAACAAAACATGAAGATAATCGTGATCTCCCGGCAAAATTCATTGTGAAATAAGTAATAAAATAGAAAACGAGCGAAGCAATAATGACCGCCGTTTGTTTT
This sequence comes from Toxorhynchites rutilus septentrionalis, assembly GCF_029784135.1. NCBI lineage: Eukaryota > Metazoa > Arthropoda > Insecta > Diptera > Culicidae > Toxorhynchites > Toxorhynchites rutilus. The sequence goes on along the minus strand of NC_073745.1, from coordinate 195,172,815 downwards.
ATCACCTACTACCGAACGTTCACACATTCTCCGCTAGGTCAGTTCAGTAATGGTCCATGACTCCAAACGTGCCCATAAACGTCCATACCGTCAATCGAGCGAGTGCGAGCGCGGACAAATTTGCATTTGGAGCAAAGTTTATCGGCGCTATAAATCACGGCGCAGTGTTTGGTTCGTGATCGTCAAATTTTGCGCTTTTGTTGTTAATTTTTTCGTCCGAAAGTTTGTCTGTCATCCGTCCGGTAAAGGCCACCCCAACCAGTGGTTCAGTAGCGACAGTCATCAGGGCCACAGGAAAAGCGTAATTAGCATAAACTTTTACACCGAAATTCTTCAACCTTACAGCTAGAGATGGTGCTGGCGGTTTGTTACGGTTTTTCACCGAGGATGGGCATTCCAAAGTGTCATCTTCAACGATGGTCGTTAATTTTGAATGATCGTCACAAATTGTGCTTCGTTTGATTGGTTGTACGATGTTGTCTTTAGTTTCGAACAGTTCATTTTCTACTAAGATAGGCATCCGGATGGTCTCGGAATGATGCTAAAAATGTGTAGAATACATTTTTGGAACCATTTCAGTGATGAACGAAATTTTGATTACATTAGGTTAGGAAAAACAGCGGTGCTTGTTTGGTTTTCAATCAGATAATTGTGAAATATAATCTATAAATAAATAAATAAATAAATAATGTCTTGAAGATTATAATATCAACGAAACAAAGGTGTGCCAAGATTCCTTCTCAATATCTTCTTCACTAGTTTCCTAGTAATAGCCTCAAGAATTTTATTATCAATTTCTATACTAAGATAACAATCTTTATTATTTTGTTTTCAGAGAACGAGAAATGTGATACAGATACCTGTGTCGGTTTGTCAAGCGGAACGGCAAGTGTATTTACCGGTGGCGGTGGCAATGATGTACACAACAACAGAGAAAATGGTAAGTAAAAATGCCCGAACATGAAACTTGCGTTAGTACGCTTATATATGAAATGGCAATTACCTATAATTGTTACAGATGCGTCGCTTGGTTCAAAAGTCGAATGTAAGTGTCAGTGCCTTCCCCATTTGACCACTTACCGCGAGGATCTTGGTATCTGTGTGGATGACGTAAGAGGTAAGTTTTACAATCATTTAATGAATTATCGTTGATTATTATCAAAGTCATAAACACGAGTGAGGGTCCAATGAGGTTCTTACATAAACCATTGGATTATTGAAGAGTGTTCCAATCAACAGATTGGCGTTAAGACATCTGTTGAGCGTCCTATTTCAAAAAGGCATTTTTTCTGTGTTTTACAAAGCTTTGGGAATCCTATAAAATGCAATAGTGTGTAATTGTAATCCATATAAGGTTATAGTAACAGTTTATTGAGGAGCCGACATGGAGTAAATTTACTGCGAATATCTGTGTACATATGTTCGTGTATTCATGAATAGAATAGCTCTTTCATGCGAGGATATATGAAACTGAAATAAAACTTACGACGTTCACGTTACAAGATAGATGTGATCGATTGACGGTAACATAATAACATATAACATGTAACGACCATTTAAGATCTAGCTCATGAATCTCACAATAAATTTGTCTGATGATGTCACAATATGGCGATATTGAACTTTTGAATAAAAAAACGAAAAGAACAGTGTCAGTTTTATTATTTGGTTGCAATATCTGGTAAGTCAACACTTGTTCCAAACATTTATACTTTTCCAAAGGTCCACAGTTTCTCTCGTGTGGCGATCCCGGTTACTTCAGTACGCCTTCCTCTGAACGCAAATTAGAGTAGGGGTAGTTAGAGAAAAAAAAAGGCAAACGATTCGGTAATGAAGCGTTTGATCGATGTAGGATCGTTATCAACATTAGAAAGCATCGCCTTGCAACGATTATTCGTCATATTAATCAAAGTGTGTTCATTTGAAATTTACACGATGTTAACAGCTTAATTATTCTCATTTCACGCATTGCGATTTTACAACAGTTTTGCAGTACAATGTTGTTGTTTTTTTTTTGATTCGATGTTTTGAACAACGGTTGAATTCGAACCCCAGCGAAATGATTGATCACCTACCCTCTTTGGAATATAGAACCCCTCATATGTTTTCAATTCAATCATATACATCCTCGAATGCTTCCTTCTACATCAACCCATCTTGAAAAAAATTGTCCAACCCTTTGCGGTTGTTTGTGAGAGCCACAACCGCGAGAAGTGTACTAACCTTATACTTTATGCAACAGTGTATCAGTTCGCACTTTTTCTAAACGAATTTTAATGACTAGTGAACTTGTACACGAATCAAAACAGTGATCTATGAATAATAGATAACGATACTCAGTATAAACAAAAGTCGTTATCCATGCTTGAGGAAAATGTTAATGGAAAACTTCATATTTTTTATGTTCAAACAGTTAGGTAGGGGAACCCGGGGCAAGAGTGCCACCTCAAGCTAATACGCGTTTTTGAATGCTCTTTTGTTATATTTTTTCCATTTTTTGCTGGTTTGTTCATTTATACTCCTATTTAGGTGTAGCTATGCATCAAATTGTTCAAAAGTTATGTTTACTATGAAAATGTTTCATTTACAAAAATGATGTTTTTGGTTTGTATTTTACAAGTACGGGGCAAGAGTAATTATAAAAATATAATTTTTGATGAAAAAAGCACTGTGAAATTCACGGTGGTTCCAAAGAACGCAAACTCAAGTTCTGGTGGCGTTCACGAAAACCAGCAAGCCAATCTTCTCCGGCCAATTTGGATGTGTTGTCGAAAGAGTGATCTAAATAATTTCACTCTGCGATTTTATACCCTTGGTTCGGGATGTCGTGTGTTGTCAGCCCATAAAATAACTTCTGCATATTAATGATGTGACTCACGAGTTACTCCTCCTGTTGTTCAGAAAACACAGTTTTAAAGCGGCCTAACTTCTGCACATATTTGGGCAAAGTTCTTCTGGGCCAACTATATTCCTCCGCAACTCGTCTCCATGATTTACAGAATGTACGGCAACAACCAAAGTTTCCATCTGCCACTGGTTTCGGAACGATATCCGTTCATATTTACAAACCATGACCACAATAAGCACAACTACGATTACACTATTTACGTTTGACAGATCGAATTCGAGGTTACGACTATGGCATTTTTACCCCGGTAATAATGGCTCCTTTTGCCCCGGAAGTTGAGAGATAACAAATTTATTTTTTATTGAAATAAATACGTACGATTTAAATTAGTTCATACAGTAAGTTGAAGAAAAATGATTATTCTATTTGTATTTATGGGTGGAGTCATGCAAACATATAGAAAGTGAGGGTATTTCGTTAATTTGCGTCTGTGCGTTCTTATATAGATTGCAGTTGTAAAAAGCTCAGTTAGTATTTATCTGTCTTCCAATAAAAAATATTTAAGGTTCTGACTGATAATATGTGAGATATATGCAGTATCTGTATAAAACAAAGTTCTGTAGTTGAATAATAGTAAAAGATGGAAATAGGCAAAATAATCAGATGGGCACTCTTGCCCCGGGTTCCCCCAAAAAGCGTTAGACGTCAAACTAATTATTTTTGTGATACATACGAAAACCAGGACTGCATTTCGGAGACTGATTCGAAAGATATCACACGAATGAGAATTATAGCATATTTTTTTATATGAAAACAACACATTAAAACACATTGTTTAGTAAATACCTATATAAAGATAAAAGAATAAATGACTCTTGTTTTTCTATCATGATCTCATAAGTTATATACAGCATATAATTTCAAAAGTCATACATCACTATTTTTTCAAGTAAACATAATTCCGACCAGTACGACACCCATGTCCAAATGTAATACGACCGCAAAGGGTTAATTTAATTTCACTGGGCTGTGATTTATCTTGTTGACTTCGGGGAGATATCATGTAACTGTGACGCGCAACCGAAATAGAGTTGTTTCCTGTTGGGTAATGTCAATGGAAACAGGATTTTTTTTATCGATTCCAAATGCTCCATCAAATGTTTTTATTATAAAAAGTGTTCTACCATTAAAAAAACTGGAAAACCCTGTTGGATTACCGGATCAGAATTGTTATGCAATCTTCTAATGACTCTGTCAGTTCATTTATCTTTTAAGTGGAGCCAGTCTTTTTGAAGCTAAGAAAACTAGGGATAGGATCTCCGGACAATCTTGACTGAGTGGATTCACAAACAGGTGCCTATATTCTTGGTTTTTTCAGAGTTGTGGAGTCGGAAAAAAATTTTCCGACTTCGACTCCGACTCCTCACAATTATTAGTACCGACTCCGACTCCTGCTAAAAAAATGAAATAATTCGAAACCAGGTTTTTCATTAGAACGTTCAATTTGCGATTTTCTCTGAATAAACATAATAAATAAACATAATAAACATAATAAGAATAAACATCAAAATTTAAAATTCCTTTTCTCAAAGAAAATATGTAACCATTCTAAATTCAACTCGACTGTTTTCTACCTACCCATAGGTTTCCTACCGAACGCTAGAGTCAAGGAAACAAGTTGATATATACTGGTGAAAGTTTGGCTTCTTTAAGCCTATGTAGCTGAGCCTTTAAACATAAACGAATTCAAATAAAATTTCTTTTTATTCGTAAAAAAAACAGAATTGCTTCAGCTAAATTTTCTTTCGTTGAAACTCGAAGATCTGACTTCACAATTTTCAGAGCAGAGAACAGTTTTTCTACGCTAACTTGAGTTGGTGGCATGACAGTAATCATTCGTGCAACATCCACGATAAGTTCAGAAAACGCTGGAATCACTTCATGTACTGTCATCTCGCACGATCAGTTATATTTTTCAATCTCTGGCAAACAAGCTAGGACTCCACTTCGAACGATGTTCAGCCGCAAGTTTTTCTTCTCTTTTCCGAGGTGCCGTCGTTTTGCTTTTTCGTTATTCGGGTAGGCATCGAAACACAAAGATGAAGACCCAGGATTATCGCTGCACGATTCGCCAACAGAGTCATCATCCTCCTTCGTCAACAACAAACATCCGTTCATCCGTTCCGATGTTTCACAGAGTGCTTCTTTGGCCATCGTTAATATGCTCTCGTTAAGTAAAACTTTGCTCTTTAGATCGATGTAGCAATTTACATTACGCTAACAATATAGGGTTAGCCAGAAGTGTACTTTCTCTACTCTCCATGGACCATACAACTCCATCTGCAATTAGTCATTCTATCTTACTAAGGATCAGACTTCTTCATTCCAAGATCGATCGCTGTGTTCCACTGATTCTCGGTCAGGAAAGTATTTTTTCATTATCCTGATCATAGATGAAATTTCAAAGTCCAATCAGACGCTCAATCGTGAGATATGTTCTCCTTTAGCGAGTGGTCTGATCTAAAATTACTTCATTCCCTGTTCTTGTTTTGGGAATTGCATCCGTTTTCGGGGCTCTAGCAGCTAAAGGGTGTGTCACATCAAATTGCATCACGGAAAAAACGCTGTAGAAATTTAATTTTTAGGAATTATGTCTTCAGCTTTCGCTTATAATCAGATAAGAGTGTATAGATCACGTTGGCCATGCTTCACTGTAAATTTTTCGTAAATTTGGAAAAATGTCGTCGAACGAAAAAGAGCGTCGTGAATTAATCCTGTGCACTCATTTCGAGAATCCGGAGTTGTCACATCGGGACATCGGTAAGTTGCTGGGAATCGTCCAATCCACGGTCAGCAGAGTACTAAAACGATACTTCGAGAACCTAACCATCGACCGGAAGGTGAAGAACGGCAAAAATGGATGCTCCGTCAGTGAAAAAGATCACAAGCGCGTAGTTAAGCAGTTTAGACGTGATCCGAGAAGTTCGGTCCAGGATGTCGCCAATAAGCTGAATTTGTCAAGTTCATTCGTCCAGCGGACCAAGCAGCGGGAGGGCCTGCGTACATACAAGGTTCAGAAGGCTCCTAACCGCGACGAAAGGCAAAACATGGTGGGGAAGACGCGAGCCCGGAAGCTGTACACCGAAATGCTGACGAAGCCGCATTGCCTGGTAATGGACGACGAAACCTACGTCAAAGCGGACTTTCGTCAGCTGCCGGGCCTGTTGTTCTTCTCCGCAGAGGACAAATTCAGCGTTCCGGAGGAGATTCGCAAGCAGAAACTATCCAAATTTGCCCCCTTCGTGATGACCGGCACGGTAAACGGGCAGGTTTACCTTAAGGAGTGCCTACAGAAACGCTTACTACCACTATTGAAGCAGCACGAGGGTCCGACCATCTTCTGGCCGGATCTCGCTTCGTGCCACTATTCAAAGGACGTGTTGGAGTGGTACGAAGCCAACGGGGTCACCTTCGTGCCAAAGGAAATGAACCCGCCCAACGCGCCGGAGCCCAATAGAGAAATATTGGGCGATTATGAAGCAGGTCCTCCGAAAGAACCCAAAAGTTGTCAAATCGGAGGCGGACTTCAAGAGAAAATGGATTTCTGTTCAAAAAAAACTACAACCTGACGTTGTACAGAACCTTATGGACGGGGTAAAGAGGAAGGTGCGAGCATACGGGCTTGGGTTCGAAGTATGAATAAAAATATAATGCCAAAAGTTGTTTAATAGTTTTTATTTTACTGTCTAAAATTTTCAAAAGGATCGGTCTACTGGGCGAATTTCTACAGCGTTTTTTCCGTGATGCAATTTGATGTGACACACCCTTTATACAGGTCGGACTCGATTATATATGATTCGATTATATACAATTTTAGACTCGATTATATACAGCTTGGATTTTTTTCTATTTCAAATATAACTTATTTCAAGAAAAAAATGTAACCTTTCAACGTTAAGGTGAAATTAAGGTGGCTATTAAAAGCACAGTGGGGTAAAAATCGTGATTTTTGAAGATTTTACCTGAATTTTCACCAGGAATTGTTTTTATCGATATTACAGCGAAATTAGGAAAGACAGAAGTTGAGTATCAAAGAACAAGTTGAGAGCTTTAATTTGATTGACAGAAACAATCAAGTGTAATATGATTTTTTTTGGATAAAACAAATAATAACAAATTTAAAATTACAAACTTTTGAGTTTTTCACTTCCAAAATGTTATTTAAATCTCTTAATTTAGATTTTTCAAATGGAAGTAACAGAATCGACGCGGCGTAATGTAGGGGCTATTTAAGGAAACAGAGTCCGAAACAAAAAAAAAATCAATAACTCTGTCTTTGTTGAATTTCGAACATATGTGTAGAAGTATTTTTTCATCAAATATTTTGTTGATGTGTACTCAATTACTCATATATATGATCGTCTATCACCTCTTGAAAGACTCTGGATAAATTTATTTTTTTCATGTGAGAAGGGTGTTCTCTGGCTTTAAGGGGATGAATTAAATTATTCTTTCATTTTCAGAAAAAGGAAAAATACATGCATAAAAAGCGAAAAAAAAACTGTAGTAACATGCCTCAATTTACCAATCAAGGTAGATCGATCAAAGGCAGAACGATCATTCAGTCCGTCACGATACATCAACTGAAGTGCGTCAATGGCGCAACGCATGTGGAAGATCTTGAACATATCGGCAACTCCATCTATAACGGTATCAAATTATTTTCAATTTATTCATATCGGTTCTAAACGAATTTGCGCGAGTCGACTTCTTTAATGTTTGCTTCTGCAATCACCAGCATCAGTTGGCTTTAGTTTTGAAGATAAATTCCATGTTTTCTTGCCATTCCACCGTTTAAAGCCATGAAAGCTGGTTGTGACAAAAATATCAGCGGGATATTGTTTTTCCCGACCATATTTACAATGCTCTTTGTGAGCAATTCAGAAGTCACGCTAATCGTTATCTTGTCGCTTATTAAGAAAGTGGAGAGCTGTGGTTGACCAACACACAAGCAAACGATTCAAATAGAAAAATTCAAAACGATCGGTTGATTTACATGTCAATAAAACCTCGCCATTTCGACTAATAACCTTGGAAATTCGTGTTGGAAAACTATTTACCAAATTCTGCTGAACAGATTTCTCGATATTTTTCCATGTTTCCGAAATTACGACCTTGAGCTCTTCATTCGTCGTGTACTGTTTTCCCTCAGTGTAAGATTTCCCAGGTGTAAGATTTTCAACAGGATTCAGATCTGGAAAAATTAAGTTTTTGGTCCTTAATATATTGTCCATTGTTTTGCTGGAATGTAATTTATTGTGACGATATCCACGCAAAAACGGTAGAAGAGAGAATTCTAGAGCATATATGCAATCCTTGAATGCTGTGGAAGCTATTTTGAGCCTTCCGGTTGCACAGAATCCCGCCCAAACCATGCACGAGTCTCCACCGAAATTCCTAGTTTAAAAATACTGTTTCTTTTTCCGTAAATCACGCCAGTGCCCGTTGAAACCATCAGGACCATCAAAATTGAACTTTTTTTCGTCAGTGAAGATAACCTATACATTGAAGAACTTTTCGTTTTGATATATAACAAAATGTATTTTTTGAAAACATTCTTTGTCATGACATATCTTGCCCCACTGTCGGTTCATGTGAGCTTTGGCTAAACACATAGGGGAAGTAGGGGCATAGTGGTCACCCTAAGGAATATGACCATTTCCAGCGCCCACAAACCGATTTAATTCCCGTTTCTCGAAGAACATTACTCATTGTACTTCAAGATAGCAAATGGCTTTTACTATAGAAATTCAAAATAGTACATTTTTCATCCTTTGGAAAAAAGGTGAAAATCGAACTTTTTTTTTTTGCTTGGAGGTAAAGTGGTCACCCGCACATATCAAGCTAAATGGGATAGATTTATGGTTTTTTTTTCGTCCAAATTTGTTCAAATCATATTTGTTATAGTAGGTACATGTATGAAATAAGCTTGGCCTATTCACCTAGAGTCTCAATTTAAATTTTCTCTTGCATACAAAAACGTAGTAAGAAACACATAACGTTCCGCATAATGAGGCTTGGTTTAGTTGGAGTGGCATATTTATCCAGGGTCAAAGCCACAAAAGGATCTTTGAGACTGGCGAGAGCAGTCAACGAGTGTAGACGTGGTGTTTGGTCGCTCCGATCCTTTTTCTTATTTTCCCAGAAGCGTCGGCAGTGTGATGCCAAAAAAAGGACTGTAATTTTGTGAAAAGTTTGAAGCGCCTGTTTGAAAGTGTATTTTCAGCTTTGTGAGTTTGAAGAAATGAACGCTTTAGAAACAGATCACTGAAACGCAAAACCTGGATCCGTTCGTTTGTTGACCTTTGTTTAAATTTTCAAATTTAATGCACCGAAGTGCTAGAATGTATGTGTGTATAGTGCGGAGCAGTTTTCCGAGCGAAAATAGGAGCAGGAGCGTAGAGCGGAGAATGAGAATCAGCTTTACGGCAGTGAAGATGGATTCTACAAAGCTAAGCGCATCTATTATTTTCTCTCTCTTTCTCTTAAATTATGCTTGAGTTCTTCATGAGCTTAGTTGCGTGTCGCTATTTTGACGTAGAACTACGTCTTTCATTAAGGGTGCCAAATCAGAATACAGGTCACGTTTTTATGAAATGAAGTTAACGTTAATAACTATTTTTGCCGTGAACGGATTTTAGCGATTTACATACTAAACGAATCGGAAATTCACTAAGATTTGTTTAATATGCTATACATTAGAATCCCCTGGTTTGTAAATATCAAGAAAGTAAATGTCGTTCTGGAATTTTGTATGTGATTAGGTTTCGCTTACCAGTAGCAAAAATTCCTCCACTAAGGGTGACAGCTGCGCTTCTCTCGAGCATGAGAAAGTAATGCAACATTTTTTGAGGCCTGTAATATTAACAAAAGCGTTTCCTTTGAGAATAGTGCAAAATGATGAGAAGTATTTGTATACCTAGTAGCTTCAAGCCACCAATGTATGGTTCTGTATGCATGCTATGACGACCGCTTGTTTGGGGCTTGGTTTACGTTGTACGAACGATGCCTAGAGGTGCGATTGCTTTGAGGCAATACTAAATAACATGTAGCATTATATTTGATACTTGCAAGTGTTGTCATTGTTGTTGTTTCCATTCGGTGCCAAAAATGTATTGATGTAGTTATGAGATGTGGAATAATGGTGCTGGTGTAATATGTATATAATCGACTGTAGCCGAGTCTATGTCAATTGCGAAAAAGGCCACCGGAATAGCGTTTGAGGTAAATTTTCAATGCATTGACATGAAATAAATTGCGACATACGATCAGCTAGTGTATTGTTTTGCGAGGGCAAGAATGAATCATCAATCAATTATCGTCAACTGATTTTACGATGAAAAACCATTTCAAAGATTATTCTACTAAGCAGTTGTATCGAAAATTTCACAGCATTATAGAATAATATCCGAAGGTATAAACAAGCGACTTATATGAAATAACAGCGTAGTTCTACGTCAACAATGCGGTCGTATCTTGGACACAACCTCCTATAATTTTTTTTTCATCGTGCGGATGTGTATGTCGAAATGATGCCCTTACGATCCAGAATTCCGGTAAATAACGAATCACGATAAATAAAATCCGAATCGTTTGTTTTTCTGGTTTTCACGAGTTCTATTTAGCTTAATTATTTGATATACTGAGAAATCTTGAAATCATAATTATTACGTCGCAGATAGGATATCAAAATTTATTCATCCAGTTGATCAGCTAACATTGTCATTTAATTGAATGCACGGCTCGTCTTCTCGGAAGATCTAGATATTTTTCCGCTGTTTTCAAAGCTTAATATATCATGGAAGCTTCTTCGCACGATCGCCAGCGTTAGTTCAATATCGAGATTTGTACCGAATATACTTGATCAAGGAAGTTATATGGTGATCTACATTATCATTACAGACGTTTTTATTATTATTTTTACGTGTTTTTGAGATATCGTGAAGAATAGCAGTTCTCCCGGTTGTCTTGCTAGGTTGGTAAGTTGGGGAAGTTGTCTCGGTTACCTTCTCAGGTTTCCTAAAGATAACTCTCCGTTGTCGTGATTGAAGTTTTACGAAGCGTACACGTGATAAATAACGGAACACATCGCCGAGTCGATTGGTTTTATACGAGCTCTCGGTTACCTTCTCAGGTTTCCCAAATATAGCTCTCCGTCGTTGTGTAGAGCACAGCGTTGGTCCCTAGGGGGGATTTTGATGCGCGCTAATTGGAGGGCGCAGCAGAAAAAAGTCGGGGTTAACGTGTTAAAATCTAATTACTAAAAATTAAAAAAAAAAACAAAAACAAAGTAATCAAAATTCTAAAAATTTATTCTTAGATTTTTAGAATTTTGATTATTTTTGTTTTTTCTAAATCTGAAAACTTAAAAATTTAAATATTTAAAAATTTGAAAATTTAAATATTTAAAAATTTAAAAATTTTCAAATTTAAGATTTTAGAATCACATCACTTACCGCAGTGAATCCTGATTTTTAACCATTCCCACTAACAACTATTCCTTCCATGATAAACGCTAGGGAACCACGCTATAGAGGCGACCCTTCTGGCCTTCGGGCCGCGAATATCATACTAACATTCCTTCCCTTCTCCTGGTGACTGTAAGGACGTAGCCGGTGTCGTTATTGACCGTTTAAAGCTTGAATCACCGAAAATTGCACAACGAGAATGATTTGCTAGTCCCAAGCGTCATTCTGTGTGTCCTTTGTTCAATTTGGTTGGTTCAGGTCAATCACGGAGAGCAACTACGAATTGTACAGTCTACCCAAGCTCAAGCTCAAGGGTCAAAGCCACAAAAAGATCTTCTTCAAGAGCAGAATATGATGATATATATCAGCTTTAGTAAACAGAACATTGTAAGTTGTTATTCATCTATGACCACTTTGCCCCCAAACATCAAAGTAATTTCTATGTTAATTAATCACTGAGATTAAACAAAATATCTGTTCACCTCTCCTAGAATATGTTAACAGTCGTCCAAACTGATGATTTGTCCAACATATCAGATTGAATAAACTAAACTTCACGAGAAATTCCTTAGATACCATGCGCACAGAACTACGGCCGAGTGGCTATCGAGAGAGTAATTTCTGTTTTCATTTGTATTTTGACATGCGACAGCTCTACAGAAGTACAGGGTGACTCAAAAGTCATTAAATTCTTCAAACATAAGGCGACTATCAATACGGCATATATCGTCAATAGTTATACTACCAAACAAGCAGGTGACCACTTTGCCCCCCATGACCAATTTGCCCTCACTACCCCTACGTATTCCGATGTGAGATTCATTTGATGTTCTAACGAGATGTTTCTGGATTGTGACTGATATAATAGAGTTCCAACGGACATGTATATATCCCTTGTCATGCAGCACACGAAAAATCAGTTTTCGAATAAGATAACCATCAATTCAAGGGGTAGAAAGTGAAAACTAGAATTAATCTTGGGAATTATTCTGAAGACCATTTGTGTGGCTTAAACCTTTGTAGGGGAATCATTATTCTAAAAAAAACTCTGTTTCACGACTAGCATTCATTCGACACAGCAAAAATATAAAATAAAATGTACAACAACTCAATAACAACTTGCCGTATGTACATTTGAGTCAATTCTTGCAAAGAAAACTATTTTAGAACGGTTTGCTATATCACCATACCCCCCACATAGAACCATGCCATAAGTAGTAACGAGTGGCAAAAAGCTGCACCTGTTTCTCATCTCTCAAAACACCCTGACTCAACTATTCCCGCTGCGCCGAATGTTCGGAGTATGGCGATGAGCACCCAATCATAGCTAACCAACCACGGCGAATAGCTGCATACCGTAAAAACATTCAGCGAATGGCGAAATGAGCACCCCGGCCATCATTAACATTTGCTTTCATGTTCATTTCACGCATTTTTCTGTCAGTCATCATCGGTGCGAGACTGAGTGCGCACGCTCCATAATCAATCACAGAGGAAGGCCCCCCACACCCAAAGAGCCTTCTGTGTGGGTGTGTGTGCTATCACAATCTCTTATGACGCATCCATTCATAACTCACTTCATGGACCACAGCCCACACGGCCAGCAGCATCATTATCTCCCACGAACGCACTCGAATGGGATGGAAATTCTGTGCCACAGTGAATTATTTGCTGCTACCGTATTGTTGGGAACCAACTCAATGATTAGTTGGCAAAGTGTAGTCACGAATAGAACTAAAACTCAAACTATAACCAGCATGAAAAATAATTCAACCATACATAATTTCATAACACTTTATCAGTTGATTGATTTTCAAGATTTCGCAATCAGGTCTCCCGATTTGATATGCTTCTGAAGAAACGAAACACTGATAGACCTAAAACAATACCTTAAATTGTAACTCCTTTGCCTATTAGAAATAATGGCTTCGCTGATGATGGTAAGGATGATGAAAATGATGCATTCGGTCACGGAACACCTGGACAGGTACCGCTAATCTACAGTAAAGCAAATCCACCATAGCGCTACCCGAAATAATTAAGTACTTTCCGACAGAGCGCGTGGTAGCACAAGTTTTTGTTTTTGCTACTGCTTCTGAAAAACAATCCAAAGTCGTCTTAATCAAGACTGGTAGTTCGCCGTGTCCTATCTTAATTGTACGAATAACACGTGCATTTGCCTCATTAAAATCTAACCAAAACTTCTGCGGGGTTTACGCTCTTAGTTTTCTCTTATGAGCTACCGTTTCACTACATCGTGTAGTTATATTCGTCTGTTTTATTTTATTATTGTGACTTACTGGCTCAGACCCCAACAGGTGGAGAGGCAACAATAGAATGAAATCAAACTCAAAGAGCAGAAACGCGTAACAGATCAGAAAATTAAGTGCTGCCGTAAACTGCATTAAACCGAGCAATAAAGAGGCTACAAGCTCAACTTGTTGTTTATGATACTTTGCACATCGAACACAATGGTTTTGAAAGAAAATCAATCTTTGAAATGTTCATCGTTCATTAAGTTAGATCAATTTCATAAGTTGGTCATTGTTTGTCAACCCACTGACACGATAACCATTCCCCGACATCACAATCGAATTGCGGTACCCATTTCTATTCATTCACTTACTTTAAGGCACGCCTGATGTTCGTCTCCGTAATACAAACCCTTGTTCACTGAATTGCCTGACAAATGGAAAGCACGAGATAACAAATATTTTTGAGGTTGATCGTATATAATCTTTGTTTGTGAACACATTTTGACACATCGTGTTATCGTCTTGAACAGAACCAATTGGATCCGACCCGAGACTAGAACCAACAACTGGCTTTTTACTCTTCGTTTTAATTTTTCTTTGACCAAGTGTAAACAACAGGGATGCTAAACCATTCGATATGTTAGGTTTCCGCACGTCATTAGATTTCTGAAGGTTTTTCTCTCACACCCATAACATATGTTCTTTGGATAATATATTTTCTAAATAGGTACATTTGGTTAATGTAATGCAAAATTGTTACATGTTTTGCAACAAATTCTGTTTTTCTGTTATTCTTTGACACTGAAACTAGTTCGTGAGTATGTGATAGAAGTGTAGAAGTGTATTGTTAAATATTCACCCTGATTCTGTATTTCTATCGAATCGAAATATTCGTTCGTTTTGATAAATCCCCTTCCCTGTTTCGTTTAAGTTGTTTTGTAACTCGCATATCTTTCGTTCAAGTTGTTCGAGGATCTTACAGGCAAAACAATTGAAATTGGGAATGCCGAATTCGAAATCGATTGAAATATCGCTTTCGAACAAAATGTTAATCCGTTGGAATACAGAATCGGGGTGATTATTGGCAACAATGCAGAAGGGCGCCGTTAACATATGTTAGAGACGGCGGGCAACAGCGACTGATCTATGGAAAACATCCATGCAGTACATGAAACAATAGATCGCCGAATGTTCCGTGAGTCGATGGAATCCTTTTGGATCAGCTTGAGCTCAACCCCTTCGCTGCAAGTTTGCAGGAGGAACGAAGGATCGAAGGATCTGCGAATGTAGTGCCCAGGTAAGTACAGTTCAAAGTGGTAGTTTTGTTCCTTATCACAAAATATTAGACCCTTTTTGTATTAGGATGCCATTTCCATTTTAGGGTGGTCCAAAAATTTAAGTTTTCCCCCTTTTTTCCAAAAATTACTTTTTTTCAAAAATTCATAACTTTTGATTTACTAGACCGATTCAGATGATTTACATATCAAATTAGAGCCAATGTGCTATTTAAAAAAAACTCTGGAAGATCATGATGCAAAAATGAAAAAAACACATCTTTGATTTTTGGGTATGATATATAAAAAAAACCTCAGCTCAGCAAGAAAAAATATAAAAAATATATAACGCCCTTGTCCCGAGACCATGTAAACCATAAAACGCAAATATATAAATTTCTCGCAAGTGTGATATTCTTTCAAAGAACTAGCTCACTGGCTTGAATAAGATGTATCGATCATCTCAATCGGTCCAGTAGTCAAAAGTTAAGAATTTAAAAATAAAAACATTTTTGGAAAAAAATAATTTTTCGAACCATTGGTTAACTTCGAAAAATCATAACTTAAAAAATAAAAAGAAAAAAAATTTGATAAAAAAACAGCTTTTAAGAAAAATTATAAAAATATATAGCGCCCTTGGTCCAAAACCATGTAAACTATAAAAATAGTCACGCTACTAGAAAAAAGAACTACCACTTTTCATGAAAATCTATGAACCGCTACACCCAAACTAGCGTTGCCTGATAACATTCCATCTTCGGCAAAATAAAATGCATTTTCGTATACCAAACCGATATTGTGGTTCTAGGATTATCGTTAAAATTGGTAGTTTTGTTCTTCATCGCAAAACATTTGACCAGTATTTTTTATTTTTGACGTAGGACTACGTCTTTCATTTCTATACCGGGGTGTAAAATCAAAGTTTCGAAAACGAAAGCGTTACGCCGGAGACCGAGATTTTGAGTGTTAATAGCTCCTAAACAACTGAACGGAATGGTATGATAAACACTTCATTCGAAAGATAAAATGTCTACGCGTTCTATACTTGTTACTTTCTGATCCAAAAACTTGTTTCAACAGTCCTAAATTTGCTTTCAAAACAGGCTATTGAAATCACCAATCGGTATATAAGCGAGCGCCGCTCGGATATCCACTCAGTTCTAATTGAACAGCGATTGGAGCATGTTGTCGCTGTTGTGGTGAAGCTCTTCGTTTATCATGAAAGCGCGGATGAACGGTGTCACCAAGAGCCTGTTTGTGCACCTTAGGCCAGAAGGGAATCCATCAGGAGGAGAGTGATGCCACAAACGGTTCCCCGGGAAGATCTCGAAGCAGCCGCTACACACACACATACACGCGCGGAATTCTTTCCGTTTGGATGCCATTCAGCATCGAGAAAGATACGGAAAATAATCTGCCAGTTCCTCTGGGAATTCAAAAATACATTCATGTGAAAGAGTTTATTTGAATGTTTTCTATCCATGTAACGCTGTGACCAAATATTTTTCAATCAAGTGCTATTAACAGATTGTTATCGAGTTAGCATTAACCAAGTATCGAGGAAAATGTGGAAATATCTAATCGTTACTGAAAATAATCTGCCAGTTCCTCTGGGAATTTAAAATTACATTCATGTGAAAGAGTTTATTTTAATGTTTTCTATCCATGTAACACTGTGACCAAATACATTTGGTTTTGTGATTTTTCAATCAATCACAATTAACAGGATAGCTTCTGAAGATTATTCTTCCCCATCAGTAGGATATTTCCGTATCCAATATTGAATCCATAAAACCTTGTGCCTCCAACGTAACGCTCTCGTGTTCGAAGTTCTCCAAATATTCATTCATTCAGAATGAATTCAGATTCAACTTCAAACAAATGATCTCTGAATCAACGATAGTCCTACGTCACCCTTGCGGTTATACCATAGATATAACCCACTTCCTGTTTTTCATTAGGGCGACAATTTCCATTTTGGGGTTGTCCGAAAAATCAACTTTTTCCTCTTTTTTTCCAAAAATAACTTTTTTCAAAAATTCATAACTTTTGAACTACTAAACCGATTTAGATGATCGACATATCAAATTAAAAAGTCAATCATCTGATCTTTTTTAAAAAAAAATACTATACTTGCAGGAAATACGAATTCTGCTCTCGTTATTATTGATTGTATTTGTTTTAATTGTTTCCATAATCTCGGGTCCAAATGTGCTATATTTGTTTAATTTTTTTTTCTGAAAAGCTGAGGATTTTTCACATAACATATGTCGAAACCAGAGAGGCATTTTTTCTAGACTAGACTAAACTGGATGTATGCGACTAGAATTCAATCAATTGGCAAATGTGTCAGGCTAGCTAATTGGCTTTAATTTGATATATCGATCATCTTAATCGGTGCAGTAGTTCAAAAGTAATAAACTTATGAAAAAAGTCATTTTTGGAAAGAAAGTGAAAAATGATTTTTTGGACCATCGGTTAACTTTGAAAAATCATAACTCAAAAACGAAAAAAACGTCTTTCTGGTTTCAACATATGTTATGTGAAAAATCCTCAGCTTTTCAGAAAAAAATATAAAAAAATATAGCGAATTTGGTCCCGATACTATGAAAACAATAAAAAACAGAATTCGAAAAGGTGATTGGCTTTAATTTTAAATGTCGATCATCTAAACCGGTTTAGTAGTTCAAAAGTTATGAATTTTTGAAAAAAAAAAGGAAAAAGTTGATTTTTCGGACAACCCTAAAATGGAAATGGTCACGCTAATGAAAAAATAATAAAATACCGGTCTAATGTTTTGCGATAAAGAACAAAACTATCACTTTTCACGAAAATCAGAGAACCATGGCATGTTTTGGCATGGAATGGCTGTATAATCAGAGCTTCGGCACAACTAACGATCTTGGCACCTGCTTCATCAAAATTTCTACGACGGATATACTCCCGTTCATGACATATATAAAATAAAATTCGCAGATGGAAAATACGTGGCCAAATCCCCTACACAAAAGAGGAGATTTTGTGTAGGCAGTATATTGGTGGGAATGTTGTAGCTCTCAGTATTCAGGTATAAGATTCTCAGTGTCGCTTATTCCTCATCCGACTTCCTTATTAAGGTAGGTTTAGAGTTCACGTGAACGTGAACGCGGACAAACACTTTTTTGTTAATAATTCATCAGTCCATATATAAAACGCGAGGAAAACATCTTGAAACGATAGGAAGAAACATTTTCTAGTTGAAGAACATGTTTAAACACAATTCATACTGATAAAAGTGGATTAATTCAATATTTCACAACGATTCTGAATTTCCACCGTAGAATCGAGATGTTGGTGAACTCTCCATAGTTCGGTGAACGTGAACTTGAAAACAGTGGTGAATATAGACGACAAAATTTTTCCCCGTTCATGTTCACGTTCGAATGTCCCAAGGCATTCTAAAAATTATTTCGCCGTGAACTGCAAAAGAATATGTTTAGCAACTCTCAAGTTTTCAATGAAAATTTCGATATGGATGCAATTTCTTTCAATCGGATCTCTGCACGGGTTGAAAAACTTCGTTGCTTCGGGTTGATTCGTGAACAACTGTATATTTTGTCCGAATTACTTTATTGAAGCTCGATGTTCATTTACTTCACGTTCTCTGCCGAAATTTTAATATGAACATGAACGTGAACAAAAATATTCTATTCACCACGATTTTTTGAGTTGTTTGTTCGCAATGTAGTTCACCGTGGAATGATTGTACTATTCCACCACCTGTTCAGTTCACGTTCACGGGAACTCTAAAGCAGGCTTAAGCTAATGCCAGAATCACATGCGACAATGTTATTTGTTGCATTGTGAGGGAATGTTAGCGACGAGTAAAATCGGAGAAACCTATCTATTTTATTCGTGCCATTGTTTACCTGTTTCACCATTTCCATAGTATATGTCTTAAGCAAAAACATTTCTGGGTGTATTTCCTGTTAGTTTGTGTATTTGGAATAGAAATACATTCAGTAACGTTTAAAATTTATATCTTTTCCCACCCGAAATATTGAAATGGGACCCTATATTGAAAGGCCTTACGTCAAAATATACCTATCCAGCTCATTTATCCAATTCACTCATTCATTTTGTTTGGCTCTATAGAAGTAAAGTTTAATGAATACTGATATACTAAAATTGTCTTTCAGTAGAATGAAGGATCAGTTTTTTGTGTATCTTTCTTACATCAGAGTAATTCACTACATTTTGAATATGTCATTGCACTTGGAAGTATCAGAAGCGTTTCTTAGTTATTTTTCCAGATTCGAATCATTGTCACCTTGTTTTAGACTGTTTGGATCCATTGTAAGTGGGAATTGGTATCTGGAATGATAATGTAAAAGTCCTGTGAATGATCCACTGCTGCAAAAGCTGCTGACGTTGTAAGTCAGGGTGAAACATGAACTCACATTTTTGTTGTCTATCCATATAATATTGTTCTCATCCTCGTTCTTTATATTTTCCTTTTCAAATATAATAATAAACCACCTCTCAAGAAGAGTCATTAGGCCCTGAACCGTTTGCTGATCTCATCTCCGGTCTAATGTTGTGCAAGGACGAAATTCAAGTGGTAAATGTACATTTTAGTGTCATAGTGTCAGTGTAAGCACTGAACATGCGTTGTACATGTCCTGAGCATGCATTGAACGATTCGAACGATTTCGAGAAACGAGACGAACGATTCGGCAGCATAGCGGCAAGTGACGATTTTCCGCAGCATAGGCACTAGTTGTTGTGTGCACTTTTCATTATTTTTTCGTTTGGGCATAAGTTAATATCAGGTATTGAGTTAATATGAGGGGAATAAGGTCCATCACTGTGATATTATTACCTTTGAGGTACTGTTCGTTTATTTTAGTGGAGCTTGTCGTGTTCTGATTGGAAATCCACCTGTTCAATCTCCAATTGCAATTGATATTACTCTAGAAATAATTTTTAAACGCTTCTTCACAATTATGGATTTGATTCGTTATGGAAATCATGATCGTACTAATTAGTGCATCTGTGAGGTGTTTCGAGAATTCGGTCATGATGGTTGTAAGATGGCGCGTGAGATCGATATCCTCTCGACATATTTATTTCACTAAAAGACAGCATATACCGTTCTTGTCTCTGTAATATTGATATAAATAATATAATAGAATAAAAAAATCCAGAAAGCATTCTTTCATCAGCTTCATTCAGTTTTGATAATCATTTAACTCAGCCTCCTCCCGGTGCGCGAGTATAGGAGAGTCAAGGGAGAAATGATGGTCAATTGCATGGTTATTGAATGTACTGAATTCAAACACCGGCTAACATCAAATAAATGATACGGGTATTTCAAAAGCGAATCATTAGATCTACTAGATATTAGAATAACGTAACTGTAACGCACGAAGTTGATTAATGAAACAGTGAAACAATAATCCACCCATCAAGCGAATGATCAAATCGAGGCGCGAACAGCAACAAAAAAACAACTCGAATCACCGTTTCCCAGATTAAATCATGAAACAGCAAACAAACTTAGAAGCTACATAAAAATTGAGTCATTCATCGTGTCGTGTTTTTTTTTTGTCCATCAAAACGTTTCTGGACCTCCCGTTCAATTCGATCTTAATCTTGATCCGCGTGTTTCCAGCGTTACTAATTGTGTTGTTTTGTTTCGTTCATTCGGTTACCTTTCCTCACGGGATTCGTTCGAATTCTGGTTTTTGGCAGTTTTGTTTATTCCAAATTGTATGCCCATTCAATATTCAAGATCAATTAACAACCCTCGAATCTCGTAAATTCACCATTAGCATCTTTTGTTCAGCGATATTTTTCTGGTGTCCAGTGCGTTATTTAACAGTAAAAAAATCCTCCGAAATTATGAAGTTATGAAGCAAGCTGTCGCCGGTGAACCAATTACGAAAGGGCTTAGCTCCATGAAGACAGTTGAAATTTTAATTAAAAAAGGGAAAAACGTCCACTCGTCTCACCATTAAGTGCTTTGAAATAGTTGTACATTTAAAAATGAAGAAAATAATGTTTTTCGCTTTGAATAAAACGGTATTTCGGTCCAATAAATGGGGGTAAAAACATGCAGCACGCAGAAGAGATCCCATGAGCAGCTTCCATCCGCTGCCAATGGGTAGCAGCTGATCATTACAAAGTGTGGAAATTGTTAAAACCATCCGTCGATCACCATTTATCAATCATAGAGCCCGTATGGGGGTTAATCGTTCCAGCCTCACACAGAACCTGTGAGATCTATCCAGCACAAGAGGCCGACGCTTCCTGAATAGCGCAGCAGACTCCGTTAACTCCGCAACCTCCCATCGTTCAGCAATAACATCTCACCTGTGCAGTTGATGTATGTGCTTACGTTACGCTCGTTCGGGGTTCGGGGAATTCCCCAGTTGCATTGTACACATAATCTCTCGGGTTCAGAGTTTGGGTCAAGATGTACAATTGAATTATCAAAAATGTACTACGTCCAAACGACGTTTCCGTGCGGTATAATGAATGGCTTCTGAAAGAAGATGTATTAGGAGTATTTTTCCTCCAACAGTTAGACTGCACCATGGAACACATGACCCGTGTGCCAAGCAGGTAAAGATGCGCGAAAGCGCTTATCTATTATTGATTGTGCAACAGGAGTGAATATTGCAAGATTAATTTGAAGTAATGAACAAATATCAAGCCGACACCAGTGATTAATTCTTGCTAGAATAATTAACATAATTTTTGACTGCAACGGAGTCCGTGACTATACCCCAGCCTCTGAAGCTGTTTCTCATTGAATGCTCGTATGCAAATATTTCCAGTTTTGTCTTTCTAACTGCAAATCTTGCAGCACGATATCATGTTGCGTTCCTAACAGCGAACATCATTTATATCATTCGATTTCGAACTTTTCTTTTTAATCCTTCCATAATAATTTATAGGCGTGAGGGAGGACACATTAGTCATAGTTATATTTTAAAACATGCCGACACAAAATGTCAACAGAGGTCAATTGGATTTCTGATGTTTTCTGGTGTATGTTTCCTAAACACGTTCAGCGTTATCATATTTGTTAACTTAATTAATTTGTGTATGTTTGTTAACTCAAAACATACTGAACGGGATTTATTCCTTTGTGAACCTCTGCTTAAAATGCAAAGACGCGAAGTATTTTTGCGTCACTTCGTGATTGGGAGTGACAAATGGGTTCATTATGATCATTCCAAGCGCAAGAAAATCATAGAGAACTCCCGGCCATGCTCGTAAGCCGCCGATAAAACTCACCAAAGCAGTAAAAACCGACTGAAATAACCATCACAAGCTATTGGAATCGATGCGTTTCAGTCAAGCGTTGTAAGATTGACGGCCGCAATACAAAGAGAGATAAGATGCAACGTTTTTGAAGCAAGACAACATTGGACCTCAAATTGTAAAAGTGGGCGAGGCATAACTGAACTGTTATAGCAGCGATCGTAGTAGGCGTATCTAAAAAAAATTGTAATGGGGTTGTGCCTAGGGCACGACCGCATTTTCGACGTAGAACTACGGAATTATATTATACAATCCGCTTGTTTATCACTTCGAATATCATTTTAGAATGCATCGTAATTTTTTAAACAACTTTTTAGAAGAATATTTTAATAGTTTGGAAAGAGTCGTAGTTTTATTTAGTTATCAGCAGAAGATGGATGAGTCATAATTCATTCTTTTCCTCGCGAGAACAATACGACGAGCACGAGAATAATAAGTGAGCATCGCAAGTGTTATTTTTATTTTTGATGTTATCTTTTTCCAGTTGACGTACACACCCCCTAGGCGATTATATATTTGTTCTGTCATCACCATCCACATTTACGACATTGAGTTTCGTTTTCCGAGTTTGAGAAGCGACAAAACAAAAACGGATTTTAAGGTGGAATGAACACACTATTAAAATAAAAATTATGAATGATAATTGATTTTTTTGTATCGCATATGTATTCTATGTAAAAATTTTGGAAATTTTTTCGCCAATTGTGAAAATATATTTTACAAAAAATGTGTTTGATGATGTATTGTTATAGATACGTAGTAATATTTCCTGCCGATTAATGCAAATATCTCTGCGAACAATCGAGAAATGGCGGAATTGCAGCTTAAATCGCTATATTGCTTCTCTCCTCACTCATTGTCCGTTCAATGATCGGTGCATTTGATTCGTGTATCAGCCAACTCAACACTCAAACTTGAAACACTTTTGCTTCTATAATACGCCTGAAGTGGGGGCGAACCCCAGCACATACCATAGTAAGGTTGTATCTAAATACGAGGGCGGTCCGATAAGTACTTAGCCTCATCGTCCGATGGTGTCAGTATCGCATAAGAGATTACTTATCGTGTAGTACATTCTCGTAACCGGCTACTGTCAAAATTTCAGCCGAATCGGACTCGTAGTTTTGTGTGTGGGAGCGCGCGTGTCAGCGGATTTTAGAAAAATGGAAAAAAATTAAAACTCCACCGTCGCCACGGCCAAATTAGTCGAATTGCACTACGAACTGCTACCCCATCCATCGTATCCTCTAGATTCGGCCCCGTGCGACCTTTTTGACGTAGGATTACGTCTTTCGGGAACATACTGGGGTACAAATTGAAAATCGAAAATCGAGCACATCGTGAAAATTGTCCAATTTCAATCGCTTATTGCTTAGTCATTTCACGATGGATTGATTATTTTTTTTGCGTCAATCGATTTCGGCACTCTATAACAATATTTTATATTGAAGAAAATAATACATGTCATGAAACTGACTATAGAACAATTGAAAAATCTCAACTCCTATCCTAACGGAAATACCCACTTCTGATTGGTCGAAATTGACGAAACATGCGGCGGTTACCTAACAGAAACATCAAAAACAAGCTGCATGGGGAAAATCGGCATTGCAAATACATGAAAGTAGGGGAAGCTTTTGCTCCAACCGAAATGTGTTTCCTAACAGAGACATCAAAACCAAACTGCCTGGGGGAAATCAGCATTGCAAATACATTGAAGTAGGGGGAACATTTGTTCCTACCGAAATGTTTTCCCTAACAGAGACATCAACACCAAGCTGCCTAGGGGAAATCGGCACTGCAAATACATGAAAGTAGGGGAAACTTTTATTCCTACCGAAATGTATTCCCTAACAGTGACATTAAAACTAAGCTGTCTGGGGGAAATCGGCACTGCAAATACATGACAGAAGGGGGAGCTTTTGTTCCCATTGAAAAGTGTTCACTAACAGAGACATCAAAACCAAGGTGCCCGGAGGAAATCTGCATTGCAATTATATGCAAGTCGGGGGGATTTTTATATTACTAGTAATGCCTTGTGAGTGATACGATTAATTCTAGCAAATAAAACTTTAATTTGGACCTTTAATGTTGGTTGCTTCGTGAAATTTCATATTAGTGACCGATCGTGTATTGTGTAAAATTTAGCACAAGTGTAAGTGTAAAATTGTATATGATAGCAGTTGTGTTAAAAATGTCTTGATATATGAAACGATTTATTTCAATTTTCTTAAATAAAAACCAAGGTGTGTTCCCGCTCGAGAACGGGTCGTTTGGTTCAAGCTGTCTGTTTTGTTGTGTGCATTTTCACCCAAGGAATGTTTATACGGCGATAAAATTGGAAAAGCGAAGAAATATTTAAAAAAAGTGATTTCCCATATGCTCTACATAGTGTTGTTAGTCCAATTAAAATTCGCATTGGGTTGAAAGTAAAAATCATAAAAGAAAATTCCTTTTTCCATTTCAAATATGTTTTCTTTATATTAAAGTAACATTTTTATACTGATGAGAAAAGTATTGTGTTTGGTATTGGTATTTCATATTACATTAATGAGTTTTTTTTCTTTATTTCATCCATACATAACAATTTTTATTTTTTATTTTTAACCATCCAACCATTGTTTACCATCCTTCTGTCATCATCACTCGGTAAACACTGGTGGAGTGAACAAACAATATCCAACAACCAAACAAAACGGCCCTTTTCAGGGCCACCAAATCAAGGAGTTTAACGATGTAATTTTTCTAACATATCCAAAATCAACAGAAAGCTTAACGGATTCCTTCGTCAACTATGCGGTCTTGTCTCGGACGCAACCCTTCTGTGACTTTTTTGTTTCCAAACATGAAAAAGTCACTCGCCGGGCAGAAATTTGAGTGGAATGGGGAGGTGTCGCTGCCACGAAAGCCTACTTTGCAGACCTCGAGAAACGTATTTTTCGGATGGATTAAAGAAGTTAGAGCATCGCTGGGTCAAGTTTATCGAGCTAAAAGGAGACTATGTTGAGAAATAAATCGCCACTTTCTCAATATTTTTGTTTTTTTTTGGTAGGCCAACTACTTATCGGACTGTCCTTGTAAATGCAGTGTATGGCCATATTTAAGAAATATGGATAGTCTTCTATATCCACACTGACGCGGAAATTCCTCGTGCGCTGCAGCTAACTTCTTTGTCGTTGCACGCTTTGATACAGAAGCTTTCCTCTTCTTCGATACTGTTGTAGCGAATGTGAACGAAACTGCACTGGTATTTTGCAATATCTTCCATTCTTTCCGTTCTTGTATCGAGGTCTGTGCGTATATGTGTGTGACATCAGCATTGGGAATGAATGTTATCTGTTCGTTGTGCTGCGCTCACTTGCGAGACTGTTATTTCAAGGAAGAAGGTGATGAATTATAGAAACTTTAAACTTTTGCATTCGTCTCTAGCCTAGAGAAAGGCCCTTGGATAAGTTTAGTTTACTTTCCCTGTACTACTCCTCCACCCTCATTGCCTTGAGAAAGGCATTCGATGAATCGCCGTCCAGATCGTCCAGCAAACGAACTTGTTATTAACTTCAACATTATTTCATAAAAACGTGACCTGTTTTCTGATTTGGAATCCTTCCGGAAAGACGTAGTTCTACGTCAACACTCTTGCCAGCAAATTGTTTGGAAAACCTGTATCCTTTATCATGCCGTGTATGATGTACTGAAACGTTTCCGTGAACGTACAACGGATGTTCGGATGGATCAGAGGACGCGTCGTAGTGGTACTTACGATCGGAAGCTTAGGTTGAAGGTATTGAGAGCAATAACAACAATAATGCTGATAAGATGGCGGAATATATGCCGAATGCACAGCCCACTTAATCGCTAAACTGACAATGCCCGTTTTACCACAACTGGGCATGCCACACCGGTACTGTAAATTACCGAGCTACGTAGGGTATACTATCTTCCCCCGGAACTCGGTAACACATCTTATCTCTACTGTGGCTGGAATGGAAAAGATCCAATAAGGTGAGACAAATATAGCTGGCAGTGGTGTCAATGTGCCATCTGGAATCCACACAGGTACCATCCGGAGAATCCGTTTGCGAGATGGTTAGCCTGAAAGCAACCAAAAAGGACGCTGAAGCGAAATCTGGAAGCCAAATGACGCGCTCGAAGGTTGTATAACAAGGTTTTGACTAAGTACGAAAGATGCATGCTGATGGATTACGAAGCGTACGTGAAGATCGATTTCGGACAGGCCTGAAATTCTACCAGGTCACTGCCAGTGGAGATGTCCCCAGCAAACTTAAGTTTATTTTCGTTGATAAATGTGTCAGGAAGTTCTTGATTTGGAAAGGGATTCCCAGCTGTGGACAGAAAACCGCCACAAACAAGACAATGGACTTGAAAATGTATAGGGAAGAGTGCCTGCAGGGATGTCATCTTCCATATATAATGGCCAGCAAAGGTTCATTAAACTTTTGGCCAGATTTGCCAAGCTGCCACTACAATTACCCCCAATTCCGCCCAATTGGAAAATATTAGAGATTAGCAAACGGAAATTAACGACGGGTGTCAAAGTGACTCGGGATGCTGCACACCGAGGCCGTGGAATAAAATGGTCGCTGAGATTGACCAACAGAGAGTCCAAACTTTGAAGGAGGGTATCCGAAGAAAAGTGCGAAATTAGTCTGAACTGTAACGGAATATTTTTTTCTGGAAAGTGCAATAAATCATCTGCATTTTGATATATATTTTCTTGTATTCTTACCAATCCCGAAATACAACTTTTTCAGTGATTCCAGATACTCTAAATGTTTAAAGGCTCATTGAAAATTGGAAGAAATCTTTACGCCATGAAACACAAAATGTATCGTTCGTCGTTTCATTATAGAGGAATTCTTTTGCTTCCATTCCAGGTTACCCACGGGTAGAGATGGGCAAGTGATTCGAGCCGGTTCGCCAGAAAAAGTTTACGATCCGAGGTTCTTTAAAAATGAGCCGCGGCTCTCAAATGAACAACTTTTCAATGAATGGATCTTAAATGAACCACTGTTCAGTCAGAGTCGGTTGATTTGTGAAGAACCTTGAATTAAACGCTCGTTCTGACGAACCGTGGCCTGCGGCAGTGCGGAAGAAATATATATTTCGCATTCTAAATTTCCCAACAAAATATTTTTTTCTATGTTTGAGACATGCTGCTTTTTAAACGGTAAAACCGTTGTTTGGATTTTTGTAAATTTTTGTGCACCCGTGGCCGGGTGTTTAGCGTCTCACATTATCATGCCAGGTGTTCGGGTTCGATACCCTTTCTGGCCGGGAGATTTTTCGTCAAAGAAATTCCCTTTGACTTGCACGGTCACGCGTATTCTAGAGCTTGCATCTCGGAATACATTCAAGTCGTGTTATTTGGCTTAAGAAATCTCAACTAAGTATTAATAAATGACGCTAGTTAATGCATACGTTGAGACGGCAAAAGTTCCATGGGAAGGTTAACGCCATTCAATATAATATAATATAAATTTTGGCGGACTGCATATTTTCACAAAACCCCATCAATATGGGTATCAAATGAAAGGACTTAACTAGTAGAACACAGTTATTTATGAAAAATGGAAATCCAAGATGGCGGCCCTTACAAAATGGCAGACTACAGGGAAACTTCGATATAACGTACCCTCGTTATAACGTACCCTCGATATAACGTCACTCAATATAACGTACATTTTACCTCGATATAACGTACATATTTCCAAAGTGTAAAGGAAAATTTTTTTCAATATTTATTTTCTGATAGAACAATGAATTATTTTTATTGTGATGCTAAAACAAGTTTTGTACCTTCAATCAATTCCGAAATACAGCTGGTTTTGTGATTCCGGATTCTAAATGAATCAAGCTTTAATCAACAGTACGAAGGGAAACATCATGCGAAAGGCTGGCTTCGTCTTCTGATTGAAGTTATTTATTAACTTTACTAAAACAGCAACACAATAAAGTAATATAGACTACGTTTGTGAGTACTTTATTATGCTTCGATATAACGTACAATTCGATACAACGTACAATTTTGAAAGTGAAATGTACGTTATATCGAAGTTTACCTGTATATATTTTGTCAAAACCCCATCAATATGCGTATCAAATGAAAACCCTGCACTAGTAGAACACAGTTATTTATGATAAACCCAACTCCAAGATGGCCAATTACTTTACATGCAACTCCCGCGTATGGGTATCGAATGGAATGATTTGACTAATACAGTGATAGACATTCTTTTAGCCGCGCCCTATTTTTCCTCAATATTTTTAAAAATAAGTCAATTCTTTGTACAGTTTTGTTCATAAAAGACTATTATTGTTTATTTTCATCGAAATCATTCTAAAAAAAGTATAAATTCACTTTTTGTTTTCTAAGTAATTCAAATATGTGGAATCAGGGTGGACATTCGTTTAGCCGCATCCTAAAATTTCAATAAAAGAAAATTTGTGCGGCAAATTTCGAATCCAATCGGTAGCTAATATTTAGTATGTCCACCCCCATTTCGGATCACTTTGAAAACTCGATTTGGCATCGAGTCAGACAGCTTTTAAAGTGTTGCCATGATTATAGCCCAACACTCCTGAATTATTGCCTTGAGAGTGGAAATGTTGTCAAATTGTCATCCGTTTGCATAGACTATTTCGGCCAAGATTCTCCATATGTTCTCTATGGGATTGCAATCAACTGCAAGCAGGTCATTCAAGAAGCGGATTGTCCTTTTCGGCATACCATGCCTTCGATTGCTTGGAAACGTGGATGTATGCATAATCCTGCTGAAAAAACGACATTCTCGGTAGAGTTATTCTCAATATTGCCAATCAAAACGTCCTCCAGTAATTGAAGATACTTTTCGGAGTTCATTCCGGCCCCCCACACTGTCAAACTTCCGCCCCAAAAGTTTCGCCTGATTTCACGACATGCCGTTGACTTAAATTGTACCAATAGCAACTGTAACAGTCCGGACCATCCAAACTGAACTTTTTACGCCGGAAAATACAACATTTCCCCATTCTAGTTTCCATTCCATGTATTGCTGGACGAAAATGAGATGGTTCTGCTTATGGGTGGTGGTCAGTTTCGGCTTCCCTTGAAGTTTCTTCCATATGATGTTTGGTGACTCATTCAAGATGCGCGCAATATGCCTCTTCGTTACTGGAACAACCGATTCTGCCTCAATGTATGAACAGGACATCGTTTCCTGGTTACTTCGTGTCTTATTCGACCTTCAAGACGCAGACGCAACTTTGTTGTTCCCATTTGTTGGTCGTTATATCCCATATTTCTGGCACTATTTAAAGAAATTCCGTACCACTTTCTCAGATCGACCAATTTTTGTTACGATCGAGCGATTAGAAAACTTTTGTTCACTGAATATCTTTATTATTTTCCGCCCCTCTTCCGTCAATAGAATACCTTTCGCCATTCCTTTAAATTCTACGTAAATCACTAATCTGACCAACTTCTTACGTTCCACATCTAATATTTATCTTGTAAATTGAACATTCCCAAGTATTTTTTTCAAAAAACACAGATACAGGCTTGGTGATTATGCGAAAACTCGATTTTTATGCCCTGCCACTAAACGTATGTCTCGGGAAAAAACGACGTTTGAATGTTTGTATACACCGATGCCGCCTTGTGTGTGTGTGATTGTGACGCACGTCCTTTCAATAAAATTGACTTGAATATACTACCACTACAGCAAATAAGTATCCTGATAAAAAGAACATTCCTGGTTGTTTTGTGAGTGTTTCAAGTTTTTTTTTCAAGTGCGGCTAAACGAATGTCTATCACTGTATGATAGAGTACATCATTAAAACATTCCGAAAAAATGAAGTAAGAAATAATTATTTTTTTTATGTTTGGGATATAAAACGGGCAGAAAACTGAGTCATTATCGAAAACTGCTATGCTCTCCCGACTGATAATTCGATATGTTCAACATAATATGGATCAAGAGAAATCAGTTCTAATGATTAAAAAAAATTGTTAATTAATTGATGTCGGAGCTAGTAAAGCGATTTACAAATTTTGAGTCAGACGAATTAGTAACCTAATAAATACTGCTAGATCCTCACTTCAAGCAGCAAGCTTTTGGAGATAACAGGAAGTACAACAAATCGATAACATGAAGTATAACCAGTCGTTGATAAGAACGCCAAAAATGACATCCATAGAATACACGCCTACGAAACCACCACAAATCGTTGAAGACGAAGCGCGGTCATCTGTATGGGAGGAGTTTGATGCATTGATTGGCGATCTTCAATCCTCACATGGTCCAGAAGCTGCTGCAATAGCTATTGTAAATAGCTCAGTACCATGTGAGTGAATTTTCCCAAAAGCAGGACAGGTTTGCAATGAAATACGTAGTAGACTTTCATCAGATAACATTGGAAATATAATGTTTATAAATCAAAAAATGTAATGAAGATTATTGTGATGGAAAAATATCAGAGAAAACCTTCATTTTTCATTTTTACTTTTATCTGCACTAACTATTGTTTTGAACCTTACTTTTTATGTCTTTCATTCTTTACATATCCGAATAAACGGCTTCTTGAAAAGAGCCGTCGAGCCGCTCAAATGAGCTGGCTCCTTTCATTGAATGCACGGTTCTGACCTGCTCACTGAAATGAACCTCTTTTTATTTATTTATTTATTTATTCAGTCTTCGCAAAGAAATTGTCGGACAGACTAAAATTCAATTATT
The DNA here is from genome assembly GCF_029784135.1 of Toxorhynchites rutilus septentrionalis. Classification (NCBI taxonomy): domain Eukaryota; kingdom Metazoa; phylum Arthropoda; class Insecta; order Diptera; family Culicidae; genus Toxorhynchites; species Toxorhynchites rutilus. The sequence continues at coordinate 195,141,867 of NC_073745.1, read as the reverse complement.
GAATCCTTATAACAAACACATTTCTGGACATATCGAATTCAAACAAATGATACACTTCATTGAACCGTTGGCAACAAACATCCAAGGGATTATTCTGTCCGTATAGAGTACGATGTGCTGCTTGCCGGAAGAAAACAAATTGTCTGGTTGTTCTACCTGGAGCGTTGATTCGAAGCTAGCCCAAAACATCAGCACAGTCAAGATTGTTGTTAAGAAGGTCGAAAATCAGCAGTCTCTGGAGAAATTCTCGTCGTTTTTGCAGTGTCGGTAAGTGAATCAGTGCGCAGCGTTCTTCATACGTGGTCAGATGTTGGTCGTTGCGCCAGGGGAGATGACGAAGAGCATATCGGATAAAACTTTTCTGCACACGTTCCAGACAAGCGATGTGAACAGCGTGGTATGGGGCCCAAACTGTAACACCGTATTCCAATATACTGCGTACGAGCGACACATACAATGATTTGAGGCAATAGACATCTCTAAATGCCTGAGTGTGGCGTCTAATGAACCCAAGAACGGTGAAAGCCTTAGCGGTGACCGTTGCAATATGCTGCGTAAATTTTAGCTTGTTGTCGAGCACGATACCCAGGTCTTTGACGGCTGCAACTCTTTCCACTTCGGTCGACCCCATCGTATATTCAAATGTGATTGGTGAGCAAAGTCGCGAAAATGTTATCGCATGACATTTCCTAATATTCACCTCCATGCCATTTATTGAGCACCATCCCAGCAGAGTATCTAAATCCATTTGAAGAGCACAGCAGTCCATACATGATGTTACTACAATTTCAGATCGTCTGCATACATCAACTTAGGCGATTTGAGAACAGCGCAAATATCGTGAATAAAGAGAACGAAGAGCAGAGGACCCAAGTGACTGCCCTGCGGCACGCCAGAGGTGACAGAAAAGGGCGATGAAACTGACGAGCCAATCCGTACGTGTGCACTACGATCAGTCAGATACGAATTAATCCAATTGGTTAACCAAAGTGGAAACCCGTATCGCTTCAGTTTTTCCACAGCAAGGGCGTGAGGAACGCGGTCGAAAGCTTTCGAAAAGTCCACGTAAATGGCGTCAACCTGCTGCCTTTTCCCAATTTTGTCAATCAGCAGAGAAACGTAGCTCATGAGATTTGATGTAGTAGACCGTTTTTTGACAAACCCATGTTGTTCGTTTGCGATGATGTGGCGGACAGATGAGTATATGAGATCCAGCAGCATACTTTCAAAAACTTTCGGCAAGCAACTCAGAATCGATATTCCTCTGTAATTTTGCACATCGTGGACGTCACCTGATTTATGAATAGGGATTATTGATGCAGTTTTCCATAATGCGGGAAACTGCCCTTCTCTCAGCGAACGGTTGAAAAGCAAAGTAGACGGCAAAGCCAACGAGGAGCTGCATGCCTTGATGAAAGAAGGTTGCAACTTATCCGGTCCGGCTCCCTTCGAGGCTTCGAGACGGCTCAGCTTCCTGTAGACGTCCTCTTCGGTGAATGAAATAAGCCGCAAGTTCAGGTCATATGACTGCAGATTACTCAAGTACCGTTCAGACAAAGGTGGTGAGTTATTACTTAACACACTTCGAAAAAAGGACGAGAATAAGTTAGCTGAGTCAACTGATGATGACGATGTACTGCCTTTGTAGAAAACGTTCTGAGGAATTCCATTGGACGATAAATGTAGTTTGATGTGTCTCCAAAGCTGTTGTGGTTTAGTCCTGACGTCACTCTGCACACGGCTTATCTAAGATCTAAAGCATGCTTGGTTCAAAGAGTTGAATTGGCGCTCTAATTCCCACACAACAGTCTTTTGATCATCGCCTCTCAGTTGGAAATACCGCTTTCGTGCCTTCCTAAGTCGATTTCGAAGATTCCCCAAATCTCTGTTCCACCACGGTTGTTTACCCTTCGGTTGAACAAACCGTTTGCGCAAAGGTACGTTCCCATGAATGATTCCATCCAGCTTTCGATGAAACCGGCTAACAGCTTCATCTATTGTGCCCACTGTGAGAATCTCGCTCCAATCAATCGACGAAATTTTAGCGTTCAAATCAACGAAGTTACATTGCCTGAAGTCGTAATATTGCTCCTCATAACTATCCACACGTGTCATATTCAAAACGGTTAGCTTGACAATAAAAGGCTTATGGTGGCGATCTATTTTCATCAACGGCATGGGGGGTTCGAAAATTTCACATCACATTATGTCATTGATAAAAACCAAGTCTAACATTCTCCCATTATCATTGATTTATTTACTTGCTGTAACCCGGCTGAAAGAATCGATTCCACCAGAGTAGTCTCCTGTTCAGATGATGCATTGGTTGGTATGAAACTTCCGATATCCTCATCGGCGCCCCAGTGTAGCAGTGGCAAATTATAATCACCCAACACCAGTATCCTGTCTCTATCTCTCATCTGGTTGCAAATACGATGAAAACATGCACTGTGTTGCTCATAATTCATCGGTTCAGTATTAGGAGGCAGGTATATCGCACATACAAATAGATCTCTGTTGTCATCAACAACACAACACAACGATTTGTTCCAGCTGGTTGACATTATCGACATGCACAACATTGCTTCACAAGTGCCGTTTAACTCCAATCAAGCAGCGGAACGATCGCAACGATATATCACATATTCATCAGTCAACTCTGTATCCAATATTAGTTCGTTAAGCCAAGTTTCGGTAAACACTACGATGTCGTAGTCGCAAATAGAGAGAGCCATGTGAAGTTCGCTGAGTTTGGTGCGAAAGCCACGCACATTTTGGTAATATAGGGTGAATGAAAATAGAGCGGGTCGATTCGATGTGCGATGTGGAACGTAAACAGATAGATCGGTACGTGGTGACAAATTTCTCATTACACTCTCGTCATCTCTCGGGCGTGCGGGTAAGTGCGGGCGGTGTAGTGAAAGAAAATGTTCACCGTCGGAATTGAAATGGACTTCGAGTTTCGAGACCAAACTCCCGGAAAGTGATTCCTTTTTGCCATGTTGCGGGCGAAAGTGCGACTTCCTTCAAACTCGACACAACACCGACCTTGAACGAAACAAAAGTAAGTTCATCGAGATTTTTACCTTTAGGAACTAATTTTCGAACGTCAACGGTCTCGTTTGTGTTCAAGTTACTATTTGCAAGTTCACGAATGTTATCCTCTGTGGCTTTGGGGTCGAAGCCAGACAAGTACAGCCAGAATAAATCAGCTCTCTCCGGGCGCACCGCTAGTGGTACTATCACAGCAGAGTTTGTTAGTCTGGTACCAGCAACGACTTCATTTCTTGGCTCGTCGTCGATTCGGGCACGTTTCCTCGAATTGTCAAGCGGGCCTGTTTTCAATGGCGGCCGTTCTATTACTTGCCGGTTCGATGCGTTAGGGAACTGTTCCAAAACCAAGTTTATTTTGGTAGTGTTTTGTTCAATTTCAGTTCGCAGCTCAGTGAGAGCTTTGTTGTGCATATCGTGAGAAGCCTCAATGGCTTTATTAGTAGATGAAATGGCCTGACGAAATGTGGCATTTTTCATCATTTTCGTGCAAGCATTACATAGCCAGAATATATGAGCACAGTTTTTTATTGTTTCACGAGTAACAACAGACAATTTTACGCATTTCAAATGGAAGGTTGAATTACAAAAGCCGTCACAAGTAATCTTCTCCACTTCATTTATCTCCAAAGCGCAAGAGTGGCAAACTGAGGTGCTAGCCATTGTTTGTGTTCCACTGGGCGATAACTTTTTAGATATCAAATAAATAGATTCGATATCTGGTAGGCAATCAAACTCGAGGTGATTTCGATGTAGCGATGATTTGTTAATTCGTTGACACAAAAATCGTTGTACAGGATAGTCAAAAACAGTAAAAAAAAAACAAGAATTAGCACAGGACAAACAAGAAAACGATTGATTTGTTTACCTTTACAATTGCCATCTTTACCTACGGGTATCTTCCGTCGCTGCCTGTTAGGATACACGTTTTGTAAAAATTATCGTTCACCTTTACAGGTTTCTCTTCAATATTCTCCGTGACAGCGTGTTGAAATGAGAAAATACTGCGCATCACATCAACACAAATTCATACTTTTTTCAAATTTTTCATAATTTTTATTCGTTGGTATGATTATATGTGGATTCGCGGAAGAAATTTGAAGCCAAATAATAAACAATTATTGACGTTAAAGAAGACATGATAGGAAAGGTAAGATCTCTACATTCAGATCCACCAACAGGTATACAACTAATACAATACTGAGCGTGCTTTGCCAGGTGGGTAGGCAATGAACAAGTATAATGATTAGAAGCAGGGTACATAAAGGATTAGCAGCTGAATAATAGAGATATAGGAACTCCGCCTGGGTCGAAACGAGTAAATAACTAGTTTTCTGCTGGATATAAAATGTGAAACGATGTGAAATAAATCAGTTCTAGTCTAGAGGTCAACCTGGAACATGCTAGCATTTATTATAACAGAGTCCCAAGTCCTTAAGTAAATTAGTATTTCTAATAAGCGTAATGACTTCTGTTTCCAGCAAACCTTCCCGAGCAGCAAGTAATGCTGAGATAATGATGCTAGTGATGTCTCTAGTAAACCGTTCCTCTAGAATCACGAAAACCTTTTCGCTAATGTGTGTCACTGAGGTGTTCGTCAGGGCAGTTATCCCAAGCCACGCAAGCCACCACAAGATCTTCGCCTGAAATGAGATTTTTTCGTTCTCCTTAGACTTTTTTCTACTTCCAGGTAACTGCACAGAACATATTCCCATTGTTCTTTGGTGAAATCGAGGAAGTAAATCGTCAGTCGCGCATCATAAACGTAAATTGTATCATCTTCTGCGTCACCGATCGGGTTAAATCCTGTCTTACCAACTACAGCCAGAGACCGCTGGTAATCTATGGAAAAACTGGCGCTGGAAAGATCGTTCTGATGGCAAAAATCACGCAGAATATTCACACTTGGTTGCCGGAATGCTATCTGAACGTGAAGGGAACCCCTCCTAGATGTGCTCATTCAATTGCATCGTATTTGGAAACAATCCATCAAGAACTCCAAGCAGCGAATCTATATTTTGATTGACTCGGTTGATATTTTGTGGGATGTGGACGATTTGAAATGGTTACCACTGGAGCTGTGGAAAATGTAAAATGGATTCTAACAGCAGCAGCACGTGTCGAGATTTCTGTCTACTAGGTGCCGAGTGCCGAGGTTCTGAAAGGCCTGAAGGAAAAGATTTGTGATGCCGACAGTTTTCTATATCTGAAAACTTTCACCCAAAAACAATAGGAAGATTGATGGTGGTGGTGACATTTACTCGGCAAACTACAGTTACCTGGAAGTAGGAAAAAGTCTGAGGAGATCGAAAAAATCTCAGTTCAGGTGAAGATCTTGTGGTGGTTTGCGTAGCTTGGGATAACTGGCCTGACGAACACCTCAGTGACACACATTAGCGAAAAGTTTTTCGTGATTCTAGAGGAACGGTTTACTAGAGACATCACTAGCATCATTATCTCATCATTACTTGCTGCTTGGGAAGGTTTGCTGGAAACAGAAGCCATTACGCTTATTGGAAATTCTAATTTAGTTAAGGACTTGGAGCTTTGTTATAATAAATGGAAATATGTTAGAGTCTTGAGCTCTAGACTAGAACTGATTTATTTCACTTTTTTAATTTTTATATCCAGCAAGAAAATTTAGTCATTTAGTAGTTTCGCCACCGGCGGAATTCCTATACCTCTATCAGTCAGCTGCTAATTCTTTACTTATCCTGCTTCTAATAATTGCCTTTGTTCAATGTCTATCAGTGGTGTAATATACGGGGGTGAGGAGGGCGGTCCGTTTTTCGAGAAAAAAACATTCAAGTTTTTGAATGTACGTCACACGTCACTCGGTCTGTGCCCAATGGCCTGAACATAAGTTTAACGTAGGACTGTTATTGTTATTGTGAAAAATGTTTCTAATTTTAGTTTTTTCAAATTGTTCAGAAATTCTTAGATTTTACTAATCTAATATTCCGAATGGTGACCATATAGAAAGCCGTTTGTTACATGGATTTTTATAGTACAAACGGGTTGTGAGAGTTGAAGTGGTAGAAAAAATTCTGAACCAATGCACGAGTGGAGTTTAAGAAGTTAAGTGTACATGCAATAGAATCTGTCTTGAGTGCTGAGTGGCTGTAACGACTCTTCATCAACTGAAGAGTAACGGTTGGAATTCATGAAGTGCCTTCCACAATCTTTTTACAACGCTCCAACCATGTTAAGATCGAATAGAGCAGTTCAAGTTTCGTTGAGAAGGTAAAATAAAAAGCCATATTTATCGGGTTTATAGACCCCTCTTTGAATTTATGTGGAATTCACGTGTCAAACTTCTGGAACTGTTTACTCCTTTTTCGCAGTTTCAATTCGTCACTGGGGGGGTCTCCGCTACAATTGACCATCTTTGTGTGTTGTTCTAGCTATTACGTCCACGCAACAATCATCATGTGACGGTAATCCCAGTCCCTTGCCGCTCATATTACGGTCTGCTACCGACGCAGCAGGTATTGGTATTATTGATAACACAACAATGGAAGCCTCATAACAACAGTCCCGCTGGGTATGGTCCAACTGAAAACATTCGATCAATAGGAATATTCTCACGCCGGAAAAGGAAACATGTGTATCTATAAGATAAGAATACTCTTACGCCTAAATGGCTACTGTGTAATAGATAAAAATGTGTATCGATAAGATAGGTATACTCTTACGCCTAAATGGGTAGTGTGTAACATACTTCAAAATTATCGTAAGATGAGAATGGAGTAAATTGGGCTGAATGAGCCTAACAAAATAAACAGATGGGATAAAAAAAACTCGTCACTGGGATGCTTCCAAGTCACATAGATGTGATGACAGAAAGGCTGTTGCAAACCGATCAAAACCATTGAAGTTTCGTGAGATCTTGACGAAAGCTTGAATGATAGAGCGAGTTCACGAGTTTACTATCAGTTTGTGGTTCGACATTTCGATAATTCTGTTTATGATTACCTGTATTCAAGATGCGATGAACTACTCCAAGTAGATCTTTTGCAGAACTATTTGTAAACCAGAAAATTATTTCTAGATAACGTTGTAACTAGACTCAATGCCCTAGTTATTTTGCTTGCTGCTAAACGGAACAGTCTAATCGAAAAGATCATTTGGTGGGAATGGCGAATCCTTCGGCTGAAGGAGCCCTCAATGTTAATAGCTCAGGAATTGGATGAATCTGGTACTTTAGTCTTGAGAAAGTCCACTGGGGCCAGGAGGTTAGGAGCGTCGAGTTCGGCGCTGCAAAAACAGCTTTCGTATTCTTCCTCCTTTGTTCTAATGGTTCCAGTCCTAGCAACTGGCATCTGTCCTGGTAGGGTGGCAGATTGACCGGATCGTCCCACGGCAAGTTGGGAAGCGCAAATCTCACAAATTTACACTGAATGGCCTCTATGGGACGTGGAACTTCCAAGAAGCGCATCCCGTCATGTACAAAAATCATTCCCTCAGCTATTTAAAACAGGAAAACAGAAAACATTTAACAGTAATCCGAAATCTAGTCTCTAGGTCTGAAATTGGCATCCTGGATAAGGATTCCTGAATATAATTATGATATTTTAATCTGGTATTTGGTAAATTTGACAATCTAAATATAATGTTTAACTCTGGAATCCCATGCCAAAAATCCTCATACAGATTTAATGAGATATTTTTCCAACCAGAATATGGGGATGAATCCAATACAGGATTCTTAAATAAGAATGTCGGAATTTTCCATACAAACGGAAAATTCCATAAAGCCTAAAATAAGTAGCGGTAGAGAGATAAATAGAGAGTAGGTAATAGAAAAGGCAAACTCCGCCTGTAGAGATCAGTCGGTAGGAATTTAGATAGATAATATTTCATTAAGGTGAAGGTGGAAGGAAGCCATTGTAGTAGTATAGGTAAAACCACATGAAAAATTGGGTAAAAGTGTTTGTGAGAGAAGAGCAATTTGTTTCGTTTGTTTTGATTTTTGTACGTATATAGATCAATTCACTTATCAGACTGTGTGGCGCTTCACTGACACGAGTATTAGAATACATTTGAAAAAAATCACAATTCAATACTAAAGTAAAATGTATGAACGATGTGTTCCGATGAACAATCTCAATATAAATATATATAGAAGGCGAATTATGAAATAAAATTATGATCATACGCGAGCGTAACATGAGCAAATTTATAACACGTGCGAAATGGGGCTCTTTTGGTATTTACAAGTTCTTCCGCATAGTAACTCGATGTTGATAATTCCTTAATATTTTCCTTCGTTGATCGTATTGTTTTCAAATATTCACGTTGGAGAGCCTTAACCCTTCTCTCCGTTGCACCCGAGGCATTTTTATTGAATGTAATACTTTTCAGTTTACTATTTTTGAAACCATAGGCAGCCGTGACTGTGTTCTGAGCTCTGCAATACAGTTTTCTTAACCAATGTTAAAGTTACTAAAACTTACATTATATACCCGTTAAATGTAGAAATAATAATTGTATTGATATCAACACAATTTTATTTTATTGATTTTCATGATATGAAACGCTATGACTCAGGAATAACATTTTATTGAGTGGTTTTTCATAGCTTTTTCGATGATGTTGTCTGGCATCAGTGTCGAAAAAATAACGATGCTTTCACCAATACAAAAAAAAATAACATTTTATTGAGTGGTTTTTCATAGCTTTTTCGATGATGTTGTCTGGCATCAGTGTCGAAAAAATAACGATGCTTTCACCAATACAAAAAAAAACCATTGCGGAAAATTAGAAAATGAAAATTTAACTTTCAGAGCACTAGCTCGAGTTTTCCGACGTTTTTCACTATACAGTGCGATGGCAGATGAAAATTTAATATCGATTGAGTTTAGTTGATATTACTTGATGGAAAGAGTGCTAAAACGATCATTTTCCTCACACTGTTCGGCAAAATTATTGATTTTCGGGCGAGGGGTGAGGGTGGGAGATGAATGAAATGACCGCAATTGTGGCAGCCATTTGTAGCTTCCTTCCACCTTCACCTTAAGAGAAATTGGAGGAATAAATGACAGGCTGAATTCGCGGTGCAAAGAAAGAAGTTGTTTTATTTTCAACTAGCTGACCAGACAACTTCGTCCCGCCCAAAATAGATTTTTCGATTTGAATACATTCAAACATTCACGTTTTCTTACTAAGTGAACGTTAGTGAGTCTAATCACTGAACTCTTCATTGATTGATTACCCTTAGACCCTTTACAATTTCCTTTTACTATAAATTGTCTAGTACTTCTACAAAAATTCGTCCTTATAATATAAAATTATTTTCAGACACAATTCTCGTTCAAGATTCTTTAAGCATTTGAAAATAACATGTTTCTCCGTTGCATGGAATACATGTTAGATACAGAGAATATTACAAAATAAAGACAGCTCAAATCGGACCATTCCTTCCTCGAGTTTAGGGCACACCAACACATTTGGCCTTCCATTTTTGTTTATATAGATAGAAGATACATGCAAACAAATGATGAAAAAATCAATTTGTGTTTATTATTATTTTGGATATTGTTTTAGAAAGCATTGAACTGTATTTCCTAAACTCTTTTTTGGAAGCTTTAATGGCCCTGAAAAGCGCCTTGTTTTATGGAATGGTTCCAATTTAGAAAACTTAGTACTCGTGGTTTTGAAAAAAACCATTTCAAACGCCCTCGATGCCGCCTTGTTCTGGATTTGCCACCAAAGCAGTTTGTATAAAGAACAAACTTTTTTCTTCTGCTACCTGCTGCCGTTTTGCGATTGCGTTTGCCACTCGCCACTCGCTGCAACTGCCTGTTGTCTTGATGTCCACCGAACCGAATTTGTTCTGTTCCGAATGCGGGTTTTCTTATCGTCGCGAGCAGCTTTGCCAGCTAACTCGATCACTTCGGCGGCCGAAACTATATAACGCCGACTAGGTGGACTGGTGCACTGGTACTAACGCGCTCGGCTTAGCTACCCTTGCGGGGAACTCCAGACCAACGCGATTCGAGCGGGATTTTGCCTTTCCCTTCACTTTTCCTCCTTTGCCATGTCCAGACATGGCTGCTTGGGTAAGTTTGTTGATGTGTTGTGATGCGAACCGATGTGGTGTACGGTTTGAATGAGAATGATCGTTACGGCAGCGGAGCGCGGATTTTTAAGCTAACTGGATGGCTCGAGAATTACGCATGTGTGAGACTGCGACCAATGTTTCGTTCATTTTTTTCTTTTTCCTTTCCAATCGTGCTTCATTCTATTTCGCTGCTGCTCTGGTTGCCCGTTTTGGTCAGTACGATTTGAGGAGCACAAAATGGACCAATCAAAAATGGGCACATAGTGCATTTTGACAATGCTTGATATTTCACAATTATTCAATTATTCATCTCAAGAAAAATGAAATGTTATTCGTTATGATAGATGCGTAGATATATTTCCTATCAATTGATGCAAAAACCTTTGCGATCTATTGAGAAATGCTCGAGTTATAAGCGTTCCAAATCTTGCATTTTTTCCTACTTGTTCAGTGCCTAGATTTCCATTTCACCCCCTATATCTTCCGGTTAGACGTAGTCCTACGTCAAAAGAATCTATGTTAAAGAAAATCTACAACCTTTTACCTTCTACCTTCGTACAGTTTCAAAAAGGCATGTTTATGCAACAGGAAAATTTTTATTATAAATAACTCTAAGCACCTCTTAGATTTTCGATTTGATGGTACCAAAGTTGACACACCCATATAATTTCTATACTGCACAAAACTCCAAAAACAAAAAAATTGGGTTAACTATAACCAAATGCAATCTAGTTGTAAAGGTGGTCTTATACTGCTTGATCGGAGATCAAATATTTGACTTTTTTTGACAAATAAAATTTGGTTGGAATTGGGTACAAAATATACATTGATTGTCACTCTTCTTTTGTCAACTGTGGCCAACAATGCCAAATTTCGAGATCGGAAAACAATCGAATAGAATATTTAACGTATTAAAGTACATGGTTCGAGGATCAGGTCCAGAAATATTTTAAACAAATCGGAAATTTCATCTGGCAAAAAGTGTCAAATATTTGGCTTCAGTGTATAGTGTATGAGCACCTTAACATTCATAGCTATCCTCTTTGAGTAATGACTCTCTCAATGTTCAAGACGTTTCAAATAAACTAATACCTCTGAACAAATGAAACTGATTTCCAACAAATGTGAGCTAGATCTCCACTACAAAACCAGAGTCCAAAGTCAACCTAAGATCAATCTAAAGAAACATAATGATAATGTGCAAGATACACAGCCGCTATAATATTACTCAAGAGTCAGCTGATTGATCAGCACGTAACCGACAATTCGCTTTCTCGTCATTCTGCTACCAGCTCAGCTCAACTGGATTGGCATTGGGCAAGCGCTACACATTGGATCCTCAACGCACCCGCCCAGAGGCCACAATTAAGCCAGAAGGTAGCCCGAAGCACGGTGTCGTTCTGTCACTAATGTCCACGGCCACGACTCTGCCACCGACGTCTTTAATCTGCTAATTCCTAGCTGCAAAATGGTGGTTATCAATCCTCGCTGGGAGTGATTGGCTCTGGTTCCACGGGCACACGTGATCGATTCGCGCAATGCTGACTGAAATAACGGTTTGCTGGTTGTGGATATCGGACGTTTATGTGTATCGGTTGCTCCCGTTTATACTACACGGTAGGATTAAGTTGCTATCTTCTGCCAATGCAAAACTATGGGCTAGCTTCGTATGCAATGGGGCAATGAACAATAATTGCACCCGCGGGTGTTCAACGTATTTATACACATATCATGAGATGATTCTTATGTATAGTGGTCGGTAATACAGTAAATGGTTGAACACAATTAGTCAAAGTTAAAGTGAAATCGTTTGCAACTGATAAATGAATATTTTTTGAATACAACTCACTACCTATCGACAATTTCGAGAAAAATGTTGAAATAAAAATTCTTTACCGTTCTTTACGTTCATCAGTGACGGCGTGAATTTCTTGCTAACCCAATGTAATTCCGCAATGTACAAGGTAAATTCTCACGCTAAACGAATCTAACTCAATCAGGCGTGAAAAGATGAAAGCGGCCCCATCTCAAACCTTGTTAAGTAGCACTTCAATGAAAAGGAAATAAAAAAAAGTGATCCAGAAAAAAGCACACCACAAATCAACATTAGGAAACAACGAGAACAGCTATGAACATAGCTCTACCACCGGAGTCTGATGAGCTCAGGCTCCACTCGTATTGAACTCGATCGTAAAATTAAACGAAACGAATCAATGCACAGTTAACCGTGTACAGAATGCAAAGCTCATAGAGTTCTGCGCAGCATCTGCTTGACGAAGCTGAATGTTGTTGCAGGTGAGGTAATGATCTGGGCTATGCTTTCAGATGGAAGATTTTTGAATTATCCGACGGAAACAAAGGAAAAAGTAAAGCCGCAAATGACTTCACAGTGAGTTAGCGCAGAACCAAAACACCTGTTGGGTGTTTCTGTTTGTAATAAAATGATGTGTTCATTTTGCTATCAAAAAGTGTATACACAAAATGATTGCAAAGATTAATGACTGAATACATAGATGCAGCCGAAGATAAATGCTTTTTGTTTTAGCTTAGAAATACCGCTAACTTTGTGTAACTGATTTCACTCGCTGAGAAAGCATAATTTTGATTGATTGATATATTTGATCGAGCAAAAAAAAATGTGACAGACGTCAATTCTATGGTAACTCTGATTCAATTCGCACATAATAATATCATAATACCGATCGAATGTCAAGCGTGTCGACATTTTAATGGTGTTTTCACGGTCAAAAATATTCGAAGAATTCTTTATAGTGCAGCGCGTTGTCCTTGATTATACGCAATGAAACGAAAAATGTACACCCAGATTTTTTACATGGTTTTCTTTACGAGGTATGTATCCCCCACAATAAAAAACTGGGTATGGGATATATCCAAGACCATCCTCTAATTTATTAGGATTATCCAAAATACGCTCATAAAGCTTTCGAACCCTCTTTTTAGCCAGATGTTGCTGTCCCTGAGTTTGTTTGGGTACTTTCCGCTTTTTGTAAGTTTTCAATAATGTCTCTTCTTAATCCGCTGGATCATTCCGATAAATCCGATGATCGTTCCAAATTTCACGACTTTCTCATTCAATCCGAGGCCGCTAGAACCGGGTCACATCCACTTCGCGGCAGATCCTTCAGGGGACACTCATTGCCAAACTAATCAATTATTCATTTCACACTCTACGGGGAAATTTTGAACATTTTCACGATTTGATTGCATGTTGTAAACCACATGTGCGAAACTTTTGTTTAGTTTTCATCTCAATGCGCGGAAAACGACTTTGAAAACGTAAACAAGTTAGGCGTGGTACACAAATTACCGTTCTGAATCATATTTCGGACGCTTAAGACATATGATGCAGAAAACAGATCTAAACTTTATGCACAGGTATTATTTGGTTGATATTTTCAATAAATTAGTTCAATATGCTTTTAAGCTTTCTGCTTTGGTATCTATTTATTTGAAAACATGAAAAAATCATCGAATAAAATGCTTTTCAAATGAAGTGAATAAGAATCAAACTTCGGACACTAAATCAAATTCATATTTCGGACACTTTATTTTGTATTTTTCTGGACGAAAATTACATTACACTTGATTATATTTTATAGTCAATTGCAAAACACTTACCAAACAATCTCAGTAAACTGTTAACGATGATGAGAACTGATGAAACACGGAAGAAATTTAAATATTTATAAACGGGTAAACTCTACGTATTCACGCTAAGCAAACGTCAAACACAAACGATAATGAGTAGTGTTGTCAGATTTCTGCCGATTATGTTATAATTCAAATGTAGTTCTCATATGAAATGATAGTGAAACCAAGGGATTACTCTAAAGAAGCAATTGTGATATTAACTCCATTCACATTAATTATGATTACTGGCTTGATTATTTCTTGATACCGAATAATTTCGAATTCAGGCAGCTCGCACACCCTTTTAAACTCGAGCCCATGAGAACTGCTTCAGCATGGCCACGGTGTCCTAGCTTTATTTTGCATCCTGCGATAACAAACGTAATGAGCTTATGTTTAGCGGCTTATGACAAAATCATGATCCGGTAGATTAACGTGATATTCGAGATGCGTTAATCGGTACCTGCTTATCGGCTACTGTTGAGCTCATCACAACACGTGCTTTATCTTCGTGGCTCAGGAAATACACCTCATTCGGTACCAGAATCGAAGCTAGTTGCTCAAGCATATCGGTGCGCATGAATTTATTTAGGAATAAACACGGAATTTTGTTACGTAACGAACACGGCTGCTCCAAACCACGAGTGTATTCCGTTTCGTTCCATGTCTGATGTATTTCTGATTTGTGTGTATTCCGTTTCAGCTTATTCCTTGAGAGGATCATTCGTGAAAAGATCTGAAGACAGCGTGGACGGAAAAATCTAGAAATAAACGAAACTAAAGAAATTCGTTTTTATTCAGTTATTACACTTGTGCAGAATTAGAGTTTCCACTGTTTTTCGATTTGCGATACGATGGTTGTTTCTTGAATAATTCATCATTAAAGACGAAGAGGTAATTTTTAATTCAAACTGAAATATCTCTGTATGGAATGGTCCTACAGGAACGTTCTAGGAACCAAATGAAAGCTGGTTAATAAAGTTAATTAGATTTGTTATTGAGTTGGCTAGCAACAAAATTGTGTTAGTCCACAAAACCTTTGAAAAAAAACAGAAAAAATCGATTTCTTATTTCTTCTTGACATTGATGTCCACTACACCTACACACACCAAGAAAAAACATGTACGTAAAATATTCTAATAACAAGCTTTAAAATGATGTACACCCCATCGATATGCGTTAATTTATCACGAAGTTACAGCATGTCAAAAATCACTTAAAATCTCCGACTTCGCACTCTAATTTTTTTTATCGAGTGTAGATGAAATTCCGCTTCATCCCGTGGGATTTCAATCGCCGGAATAATTAAGGTAACCTCTCAAATGGGAGTTCATATCGACCGTTGTTGAACAGCATTGAATAATTCCAATTTGACCCCAATTTTCAAGTTTTATGCAAAATTGGTAGTGTTTAACGGGTGTTAAATAAAAAATGAGAATTTTTTCAATCACATATTAAAAAAATATATTTTTTTTCATCGATTTCAGTATTTTTTTATTAATAACATAATGTATTTTCTTCAAAAAAATGTCAGTGAATGTTTGAGTAAGGGCCACGGTCTGATGTTCGACGCAACTTTGTCGCGATGCTCTCACAAGAACGTTGTACGGCACTTACGTCCATTTTCCGGATACAATTCCGGATTCTTGTAGTCAGTTGCTTCGTGTCCTTGGCCTTCCAATTGTTTTTATACACTAGGGCACTGAGTGAGCCAAAGAAATCCTCTATTGGGCGGCACTGGGGCAAGTTTGTTGGGTTACGATCTTTCGGCACGAACGGTATCTTTTTCTCCTCAAGATACGCCAGCGTCTTCTTGGCGTAATGGGAAGACGCCTTGTCTGGCCAGAAGACTCCGCGTGATGCTCGTTCATGAACGGCAGCAGGATTTCATCGAGGCACTCTTCTCGATAGATTTATTGGTTGATTGCCAGACCGCTCGGCTTAAACCAAGGCTTTGAAATGCCCCGGTCGGAAATGGCGATGTACAACATAACCTTTTTTTCAAACTTGTGCTTGGACTTATATTTCACTTCAGGCGGTGTGGATGACTTGTCGCTGGAGTAGTAATTATCATTTCCTGGAATATGCGTTTTGGACAGCGGAAAATAGCTTTCGTCGTCCAGAACGAAAGACGTCCCGCGGTATTTTTTGGTCATCCACCGACACTGTGATTTAACCGTCTCAATCTGCTCCTCCGTGTACTCCGGCGACCTCGTCTTCTTCCTGCAGACGATTCCTTCCATCTTTAGGGTCCGGTGGATCAATACGTGGAAGCAGCCATATTTCCGACCGGCGTCACGCAGGCTGGTTGCGTCCTTGTTGTCAAACAGTTTCTTTAACGATGTCTTCCTCTGCTTCGTCATTATCGTCACCGGACGACCACTTCCGACCTTCCGCTCTACGTTCAGGGAACCCAGGATACGATATACCGTACTGACAGGTACATTTTCTTTCTTAAAATGTGTCACCATGAACTTTTTCCTTGCTGGAAATGCGTTTCGTAGAACCGTACAATGCGTTCGCGGAGCACGTGCTGTTTCGACGCCATCTTTGCTTTGACTAAATTCAAACTAGCAAAACCAAACACGCCTACTGTTTCTAGTTTCTAGCCCAAAGAGCATTTTTCTTGGAGAAAGAAAACTTTACGCTCTTTATTTGAGTTACTGAAAGGTATTGAAAAAATTCTCATTTTTTATTTAACACCCGTCCAATGGAAAATTTAACAATATATTGTAACAAAACAATGACGCACCCCTTGTTATTGGCGTTGCGTTATGTCAAAACTATTTGTACGCGCTATTTACGCTCAATTCAAGTAGTGATGTCTAAGTTTTTCATTTATTCGATTAGCGATTAATCGTTGGGGCATTTTTCAATGAGTGTTGGAATTTTAACAAATCATGGGCGAAGTACCAGTAGCATGGATATGTGGCTGACAGAATGTGTAGAGGATGTGTGCGTAAAAAAGACCATCGCGCTGATTCAATGATCATCCGTTAAATCAAGAAAAGTCGATCGGTAACTATTCGATCTATCAAAGAAAACCTCCAGCTTTCGGTATCGGACCGTACAATTATCCGCAGGATCGGGGAACATGGAGCAAGCAGAGCAAATTCGCTCATAATCTACCATACATCAGTCCAAAAACAAAAAACTAGCAGTGGATTATATTTTTGATATAACCGCAAGGTGGACGTAGGACCAACGTTGACTTAACAATAAATAAGTAAGAAGCGTATAAATCTTAGACATTTCATCTTTCGAATAAAGTGATTGTCATACCACTTCGTTTAGCCTGAAAAAAAATATTAACGCTCAAATGGGGAATCGTTTCCTCCTCCGAAAAACCCAGCGCAAATAGTACTCACTCCCCAATTGGAATCATCGTTGAACCGGAGCAGGATTATCAACACTTGAGAAGAAGTGGTTTCCTCCTCGGAATTACACAGCAAAAATAAGACCCCCTACCCAACAATTCCAACTTCCTAATAACGTCGATCGATTGCAGCATTCGTAAACAAATAATTTTATAACGCTGCTTTCATAAATGCGATTTCTTCGATATGTAATATAATATACCCTTCGATAATACCCACTACACCATTAATATCGTATTCTTCATTATCAAATCCATAGTCAATGGCACACTTCTGTATCGAATTATCATGGATATCTCGGTTTTCGCTAAATGCTCCGTTCGGTCCGACTGCAGAAGAGAAATAGAATTGAAAAACGACAAATGGGAGAAAGACATGTTGGAGGTTGAAAGGGGATTGGCAGAAAACTTCTGCATTTTATCTCTCGAATAATGTGATTATCATACCACTTCGTTTTGCCAGAAAGAAATCATTAATGCTCGAAGGAAGAATCGAGCCCTCCGAGGAAATACCCAGCGCAAATTAGAATCGATTATCGATTGCGGCATTCGTATACAAATAATTTTATAACGCAACTTTTAGCAAAGTGATTTTTTCGATATGGTGAAATATCCACTACCATATATATTTCGTATTTGTCATTATCAAATCCATAGTCAATGGCGCCCATCGGTATCGAATTATCATCGACACCACGATTTTCGCTAAATACTTCTTCAGTTCGGCCTGCATAATTTGTTTCTGAACTCTAATTAAAAATTTGGTGTCCCTGAAAAGGGCCGTTGATTATATGTTAAGGTAATAGCACGCTCTCCTCGGATACGGCGGGCCAGTTGGATGTCCTTGAGCATGATGTGACGTGTTTTGCGTGGCTTAGCACACAAATTGGTATTTTCGAACAGGCCGACTAAATATGCCTCGCTTGCCTTCTGCAGTGCCATAACAGCGGAAAACTTTGGAAGTGGTTTTGAACTCCTTGGCAATACCACGAACCAAGCCCTGCAAAGGTAGCTTGCGGATCAGCAATTCGGTCGACTTCTGATAGTGACGAATTTCAAGCAAAGCGACGGTTCCTGGTCGGTAGCAATGTGGCTTCTCCACACTTCCTGCGGCTGGTGTGCTTTTCCGAGCTGCTTTCGTGGTGCATTACCACCGGGTGATTTACGAGCTGTCTGCTTTGTCCCAATGAAACGAGTCCTCACAGTACGAGAGTAGAGGTAGAAATGAACGAGCGCAAAGGAAGCCTCATGTTTTATACCCATCCGTTCGGTTCAACTGCAGAAGAGAAATGGCAAGGGAAAAGAAGAGCATAATGCATAGGCGTCTTAGTGCGACGGTCCTCATCTCGTATCGCCGCATCAACTGAATGTGGAAACCGTATGCGAGTTTATATACGGTTTCAATAACCTATTTTCAAAGCAATTTTAAAGCTATTGAAACAAGTTTCCAGGTCAATAATTAACAATCATATAACTCGTGGACATTTTGTCTATCGAATGAAATAATTATCATGTCACTCCGTTCAGCCGGAAAAGAGGTAACCTTGCAGTCCAGCGTCACTCTCTCGTTTTCTAAACATTGAACTTACACCCCGGTATAGAAATGAAAGACGTAGTCCTAAAGTAGTCAAAAAGAACAAATCGAGTTCGCAAAGAAATATCTCAACAAGCCGGTATCTTTCTGCAAACGTGTTTCGTTGACTGACGAATCGAAGTTTGAGATCTTTAATAAAAAACGACAAGTGAGAGTTTGGAGAAACAAACGAGAAGCACTACAAAATCGTCACCTACAGCCCACGGTGAAGCATGGTGGGGCTGCATCGCCTGGGCTGGAGTAGGAAACTTGGTTAAAATCAACGGCATAATGACACCTGACGCCAACATTGATACTATTAATGAAAATCCTCGTGAATCCGTTGCGAAAACCGGCGTTGGTAAAGACTTTGTTTCCCAACAGTATAATGATCCTAAACATACTGGCAAAAAAGCGAAGGCTTTTTTCTAGTCTTAGCAGAAGAAAGTTCTGAAATGGCCCGCTCAAAGTCCAGATTTGCATCCTTTTGAAAATCTGTGGGCTATTTTGGACAATAAAGTGAACAAAACTGGCGTAACGAATAAGGACACGTACTTCACACCATTATCGAGAGCCTGGAAAGAGATTAACGCACAACATCTGAAGAATTTGGTGGCGAGCAGGCCCAATGGTTTTCAGAAGGTGATTGAGGTTTATGGTCAGATTTCATACTGAAGATCTGAAGTTTGCATCACAACATAGTTTTTTTGTTACGAATGTTTCAAGTATTTTTTTTTGTCATGTTGGTTTATAGATACACTTAACTTATTAGCATCACAAACTTTGATTTAAATTGACTAGATTGACTGCATTGGTAAATCTGTGTATATACCATATTAACTGTTATTATAAAAAACATACTCTCATCTCACAAACACTGTTCATTTAAGTCTCATGATATGATAATGGTTCAAATGTTAGTTTGTTGTTGCGGATCAAACAAATTTGTCAAACATCATATATTACTCATGCATTTGGATTTTGGGTTAAGATTTTTCGAACGAAAGATCAATAATTTTGAATACGCCCTTTTCAAAAATCAGTCGTAATTTCAATTGGTCATATTATAATGAGAATCGTGATTTTAGGTAGTTTCCATCATAAGTACCAAGTTTCAAAAAATCGATTTGGCGTGAAATTGCTCAATCAAATAATCACGCATTGTTCGACTCTCTCCACTAACGAGTGGTTGATGCCAAAGTGGATGCTACAGCATTTCGTGTCGTACATCGAATTAACCACACAAGTTGTTAGATGGTGTGCTAATTGACGATGTTGTTTGCTGAATTTGTAACAATTTGTAACAGCCTGTTTTTGACGTGGGACTACGTCTCTCAGAAAGACCGCCTCCATGCAACAATTGAGCAATTGAAGACTCGCATCGGGCTTTTTAAACAAAAGTTGAAAATTTTTAAGAATGATGCCTTCAAAGTATTCTTGGAGTGAACGTTCAAATTTTGTGGTATGGGGAAAACAGAACTATAACGAGAAGATTCCATATTTGCTAGATCTCAGGAAAAAATATTTCTGGCAACTATTGCGAGCTTACAAACAAAAAAGCATCTGGAATATGCTCAGAAATACGTAGTTAAATCTGAAGAGTTCGATGACGAGGAAAAATTCAACATTTTTGGGTCTGATGAACAAAAGTGTGGTGCAAAACCCAATACTGAATTAAATCCAAAAAATGCCCTTTGTCATGGAGCACATTCCGTATTGTTTGAGGTTTGAATACTCATCTGATATTCTGATTGATTCCCCGCAGAGTAATGCGATAATTACGTTCTGTAAGACTTGCATCCTCTTCCGGAAGTTGTCTCCAAAATGTTACTTCTGTTCTTCTGTTCTGAAGCATGTACTAAATAAACGATCGTGGTCGTTTCAAAACTTCTACGATTTCGGACAATCTTTTGATACAGTATATATCGAATTTTTTTTGGGATAATCAAAAACTGTCCTTTTCAAACTCATTTCTATTTAATTTCAATTTTTCATGACAGAAAATCATTCATGGCGACTGGTTCATCTACATTTGAAA
Source organism: Toxorhynchites rutilus septentrionalis (assembly GCF_029784135.1). Classification (NCBI taxonomy): domain Eukaryota; kingdom Metazoa; phylum Arthropoda; class Insecta; order Diptera; family Culicidae; genus Toxorhynchites; species Toxorhynchites rutilus. The sequence continues at coordinate 195,121,115 of NC_073745.1, read as the reverse complement.
TAGAAGTTTCATAAACGAGGGTTCGATTGCAACTATTCTACTTTTTTTATCTTTCTCGACGTCTAGTTTCAATGAATTCTCACAGAGATATGTAGAACCAAACGAAATAGGGATCTTCAGTGCTCGTCATCGCCTTTTCATGCAATTACTCATAAATGACATACAAAAACTAGTTCAAACCTTTGTCACTAAACGAACTATGAAGCGAGGAATAATGTATCATATCTAAACACTTATGCTTTATTTCATCGGAAGAATAACAACATATAGTGATGTCCGGTAACCGTTTGATTAATTGATTCATGTTTAAGTAATAATAATGCGAAATGCCAAAACATACATTTCGATTGTATTACCAGTCACAAGACTGAGAGTACGCGTGACCACGTAGGTCTAAAAAAATCTTTCACGAACATCTTGGAAGGCGCTAACTATTGATTGTGGTGATATTTTGATAGTCTCATGTCGGACTTTTTTTTCCTGGAGTAAATGTCAAATTATCCACCGACAAATCATTGAGTATTCCTATTCATCACTGCCGATGTGTTGTTGGATGATGATACATATCATGAATAAGATGGAGAAAATCGTTAAGCTCACAATGAGTCAGAGATGCCAGCACAGAGAGTTGTAAAAAAATTGCAGTTTGGGCATGATAAGGAAGAAAGTCAATATCTAGGACTCGTATTATATGTCCGCACGCGTTAGAATTCGTTTATGTTCATGATGTACTCGCGGCATTGTTCAATAAGTGTTGTCGTTTTATAGGAAAATCACAATTTTTGATAAAAATATTGTTCAATGTAATCTCTCAAAACAGGTCATTTATCTTCTACCTCATGGATGCATATCCGAATAATCCGTATTCTCGAATTCTAGTAGGCTCGATGAATAGATGCGCCGTGCCGGTTTTCATACCGATAGGTGGAGAGAGTTTGTGTACGATTGAATTACATGTACGCAATGTTGATTTTATGCGCTTTCAAGAGTAGATAATAGTGGCGGTGGTGGAAAAAATATATGTTGGCTGCATAAAAAATAGGATATATAAAGAAGTGAATTGAATAAAATAGATCCGTAGATGCCGTACAATGCGATCGTACCCTGGAGACCATCTACTATTTTCTTGTAGGATGTCAGAAGATAGAAAGAAGCGTTTGGGGAAAAAGGTGGACTTTGGAACAATTAATACTTTAATTCGTTGATTCTCGTATCGAATAACAAACATCTGCAAAATATTCGATTATGTGATGAATCAAATCAGAGAACACGAGAAACGAATTGTGGTTCCAAGCTTTCCAAAGCGTTTCTATCTTATCTTTCAATCCTATATCATGTATGAATTCCAGCGCAATTCCAGCTTTTGTTTGAATAAACTAGAATGACCGAATCAAATATTTCCAACAATGGTTCCGACAGGGTATTACCGATAAGGGTTTATTGATAAATCATAAAATTTCATTTAGTTTATATTTCTAAAATTTTATTTATTTTATTTTTATTTATCTAAAATGTTTGCGAAAGGGTGATTTTGCTCTATTTTAATTGCTCTGCTTGGCTCTGTTTTCTACGAAAACATAGAGAATTATAGTCTTTAGTCTCGATTGATGAAAAAAAAATCGGAATATATTTTTTTTGGATCTCAAAGCAGGCTCCATCTTTTGTATTTGTTTTCAGAAAACCGTAAATACTTTTTAAATATAATTTTAATGATTTGGACCATCAAAACGAAACATAGAATATCAATCTATGTGCAATCATCTGGATGCCTTCTATACTATCTCTTTCGAGATCTTCCGATCATATTAGCATCACTTACAAACATACGGATCACCCACGAATATGATCGACCTCGTACCCGATATGATCAATATATCCCCGGCGAACGACATAATCATATTCAGCTTTTATCCATTCCTCCTCGCATCGCATAGCATTCAAATGTCCACCTACACGAACGGAACGAATGATCAGGGAATAAAGCCCCCGAGAAGAACATATTATTGCCATCATAACATTACGCCCAACCATCGGTTGACAACATTGAGTTGTTCCATCCCTTTTTAAATTGCAAACGACATTCGGCCGCGATGCCCACTTTAGGGCACATTTGAGGGGCGCGATGGCACATTACGACAAAGCTACCGAGAGTTCCCGTTTCTCGGACGCCTACTGATCAACTCCTCGTATGGCCTATTTCGCCGAGGCAGCATCCAATTACGCGAACGCACGTTCCAATCAACAACATTTGCGTCAATCAATTAACGGTGCATACGGTTTTATCGCGTCGAGCATAATTCTCTACGCCATTAGCATCTTCATACTGTCAATGTGTCGCTAAAGTGAAAGACTCGCGCGGCCCAAAAAGCTCAGTTCACCTCACCCCACAACATAAGCCTCGTAGCAAGGAGGAAAAAAAGTATCGAGTCGCTCGCTGGGCTGTCAGGTAACAAACAGCCTTGCACTCGCCAATGTTATGTTCAAGAAAGAAAAAAAGGAATTGAATTTTCGCTATTCCAGAACACGTTCCTCAGTATGTTAATTTGGATCTGCTCGAGTTTCGCGCATTATTACGTTTTCCCATTTTCCGCATGATTATATATTCTAATGCAAACACACGCCGGTGCAGTTTTGTATGCAGCATCTCACCCGTAATGGGCACCCACAGCAAAAACGAGCGTTTAAATAATGATCTCTCAGCGGGCGGCGGCTGAAGAACCGTTTTTTCGTTCGAATCCTAGAGTGGCCCTAACCGGAATCTGGACCCATATTCAGTGCGCTTTCATTTCCTCCCCCTCACTGACGCTTATTTACCACCTGTGTCGATCGCCGGATTAGCCATTAGCCACATCGTCGACGGTGTAGCTGAAGCGAAAATGCCAACCGTGCGGAATGTTTTACCGTGGCATCCGCTTGTAGGTGGCATTAGGTATGCAATGCATATCACCCTAACTGAGCCCGTGACAGAGAAAAACACGACTATTAGCGACACAAGTAGAGTACGGAGGGCGCAAAAAGTGGCAGTCAAATAAAGTAGTAATTTTACACGCATCATCTTACAATGAGCATTTCCCATGCTCGTTCGTAAGAAGATATCACAGCAACATAAAAAAAACAGTGGGTAGCAAGGATCGGGGATGGGAAGGTAAATCTATGTGTGGAGTGCAGCTGTAGGCTGGGCTTGGAATTTACAGTTCAATTGTTTTGCGTTGGCTGGAGGTTTTTGCGAACGATGATTATCAGATGGCACTAAAGAGGGCAATTTGATTCAATCCCATATTCAGGAGGCCGTTGTTCGGACAATGTTCTACTTTTTTTCTGCAACTTCCCGATCATCTGATCATCGGTAATCGACGAAACAATGGTCAATGTGCTTGTAACTTTTAATGCCACTCAGCTAAAAGGGATTAGACTACGAAATCCTTTCCTGAAGAAGTTCAACCCAGGTAACCAATTGAGCGTTAGCATATGTAATAAACTTATCTTATATTTGCATTACAGCTGGTTTAGCTTTTTGAATACACAGCAGTTGTAAATCAACATGCACAAAAAATCAGATTCCTATACCGAATAACATGCCTTGGATGCCTTAACACGTTCGACGGCCAAAGCGACTTTTCTGAGTTTCTTGCGGAGCCCAACTTGCGTATAAATTATATTATTGAATATCAAACTTAGTTAGTAGACAACTTTTACAAGATCTGGCAATATTTTATTTAATTTGAAGATGAATTGACAACAATAACACATGCCAAAGTCATATTATATGAGTTTTGCAAAAAGTTGCAGTACAAACCGCTCTATAATAAAAAGTATAGTATAAACATTATAATGATATGGTTATGATTTTATTATTTTTCTACATATCCTACAGTTACACTTAGGTGCCTATTCTATCAAATTCCTTTCAAAATCCTATTCAATTTGAACGAGGAAAGTGTCACCCATATCTGGGTGACGGGGCGACGAAAGTGTTAAGTGGCAAGCTCTAAAATATGACGCGTGACACAGTGCAAGTCGGAAGGAATTTCTTTGGCGAAAAATCCATCGACCAGAACGAGAATCGAACCCAAAGCCCCCGAGTTCCCAGTATTGTTTTGGAAAACCTGAAAAAAAAGACTATGAAAATGGAAAACCTACTGCTTTATTATTGGAATCGTATATTTATTTTATGTGATGAAATAAGAGGTTTTTTCGAAAATTACAAAAACATATTGAGCGAAAACTATGTCTAATGATGATTTTATAGTATAATAGTAATTATTTGTGGCACAAACAAGAATTCATCGACAAATGGTTAAGTGAGTGTCAGGACTACATGTGTTAGGTAATCATACAATATGAAGCAGAAAATTTCATTCAAACTTTTATATTTTTACACTGCACTTGGCCCTTCAGACCTAATAGAGAAAAAATATCTCCCAAGCACTAATATCGCCACCAGACGTCGACACTGTACATTTGTCATAGCAAATATAAACAAATCAGACTATATAACGCACACCTACAAACCACCGCATTCATGAAACAGAAAACGTTTTGACGTAGGACTACGTCTTTCATTTCTATACCGGGGTGTAAAATCAAAGTTTCGAAAACGAAAGCGTTACGCCGGAGACCGAGATTTTGAGCGTTAATAGCTCCTAAACAACTGAACGAAATGGTATGATAAACACTTCATTCGAAAGATAAAATGTCTGCGCGTTCTATACTTGTTACTTTTTGATCCAAAAACTTGTTTCAATAGTCTTAAAATTGCTTTCAAAACAGGCTATTGAAATCACCAATCGGTATATAAGCGAGCGCCGCTCGGAAATCCACTCAGTTCTAATTGAACAGCGATTGGAGCATGTTGTCGCTGTTGTGGTGAAGCTCTTCGTTTATCATGAAAGCGCGGATGAACGGTGCCACCAAGAGCCTGTTTGTGCACCTTAGGACAGAAGAGAATCCATCAGGAGGAGAGTGATGCCACAAACGGTTCCCCGGGAAGAGTTCGGAGCAGCCGCCACACACACACATACACGCGCGGAATTCTTCGTTTGGATGCCATTCAGCATCGAGAAAATTCCGGAAAGTTCTAATCATTTCTGGAAAATAAACTGCCAGTTCCTCTGGGAATTTAAAAATACATTCATGTGAAAGAGTTTATTTGAATGTTTTCTATCCATGTAACACTGTGACCAAATACATTTAGTTTTGTGATTTTTCAATCAATCGCAATTAACAGGATAGCTTCTGAAGATTATTCTTCCCCATCAGTAGGATATTTGCGTATCCAATATTGTATGCGCCCGCAATCGATTATTGCTCAGTCGCCGAAAGTTCCGAGCTCAGAGAGTTCATTCCCCTCTAGTTTGCCTTCCAAATTGCCATCGTAAACCACACCTTCTCTCGATTCAATCACACACAAAAAGCATACTTAAGCGATATTCTGGTGGTGAGATGCATTCATTTTTCGTGAGGACATCGACAAGACAACATCGTTGCCTAACGTGCTGGAGGAGGTGGACGGCGAAGGATCGACACATACACGCGCAGAATTCTTTCCGTTTGGATGCCATTCAGCATCGAGAAAGTTCCGGAAAGATCTAATCATTGCTGGAAAATAATCTGCCAGTTCCTCTGGGAATTTGAAAATACATTCATGTGAAAGAGTTTATTTGAATGTTTTCTATCCATGTAACACTGTGACCAAATATGTTTCAAGCAAGTGCTATTAACAAATGGTTATCGAATTAGCATTAACCACTGGTGGGCTTCCAGTATCGAGGAAAATGTGGAAATATCTAATCGTTACTGAAAATGATCTGCCAGTTCCTCTGGGAATTTAAAAATACATTCATGTGAAAGAGTTTATTTGAATGTTTTTTATCCATGTAACACTGTGACCAAATATGTTTCAATCAAGTGCTATTAACAGGTGGTTATCGAATTAGTATTAACCACTGGTGGGCTTCCAGTATCGAGGAAAATGTGGAAATATCTAATGATTGCTGGAAAATAATCTGCCAGTTCCCCTTGGAATTGAAAATTACATTCAAGCGAAAGAGTTTATTTTAATGTTTTCTATCCATAAAATATCCATATAATACATTTGGGTTTGTGATTTGTCAATCAAGTACAGTTAGCAGCTTCTAAAGATTATTCTTCAGAACAAGATTTTTCGTATCCTATATTGGATGCATAAAACCTTGTGCCTCCAACGTAACGCTCTCGTTTTCGAAGTCCCCCAAATATTCATTTATTCATTCATTCAGAATGGATTGAGATTCAACTTCAAACAAATGATCTCTAAATCAACGATAGTCCTACGTCACCCTTGTGGTTATGCCATAGATATAACCCACTTCCTGTTTTTAATTACAGAGTCAGTTTGGCACTAACTCAGTTTTAAAAACGAATTCGCTATAAGCGAACGTTCGTTGATCTAATCGCAGAACACTTCATTGATTAATTACCTTTTAACCCTTTACAATTTCCTTTTCGTATATTTTTTTCTACTTCTACAAAACTCGTTATTATAGTATAAAATTATTTTCAGACACAATTCTCGTTCTCTATTACATGGGATGCATGTTTGATACAGGAAATATAATAACATAAAGACAGCTCAAATTGGACGATTCCTTCCTCGAGTTTTGTCCCATTCGTACCCAAAGACATGAAACCACCCTCCACCGATTTTCAGAAAGCATCTACGCATCCAGCTGTGAACGGCGTAATAATCATTATTCGTTCACTCAAAAATAACAAATATACCAATAACCAAAATTCCCAGACACTTAACTTTACTTCTAACATCTAGAAAAAAAATCACGAAAATTCATTATTTTTCGACCTTCCAGACAGGGGTCCCCCCTTAAATAAGCGAAGTGGATGCCCTTCTGCCCGTCCAAAATGCACCACAACAACGGATCAAAATGTCAAACGACATTGGAGCGTTTTTTTTGGATACTTTTTGATCCACTGCTTATTCCTTTCGATTCCGATATGTAGGGGAACTTTGGGTAAGACGCACCGTGTCAGTAAAACGCATCACCATGAAAAATAACACAGTAATCGGTGGGATTTTTTTGTGCGTATAACTTCCTTTTTTCATTATAAATACAATTAAACGTATTGTAGCACCAAAAATCACGTCTATCTTCATAGAATAATGATATTTTAAAAACTGCATAATTTCATGCAACTTTGACCACTTTGGCAAGGCATTTGAAGCATGAAAACTATGGATGGATTATACCTATGATATAACCGCAAGGTTGACGTAGGACTGCCGTTGGCTTAGTAATCAATGGTGTTTCTTCAATGAGCTATAATCCCACCTCGGATGTTCGTCATTGTGTACGATGTCGATATAGCTGCGCAGAGATATCTTTTGTGTGTGTTTTATTAAATTGCATTTGTACCCGCTTTTGTAGACCGTGATAGCAAAACGAATTCCGGAGTATAAAAATGCTTGGGGTTATAAAAGTATTGCCGACTTGAATGTATCTGCAATGCCGATTTTCCCAACTTCTTGGTTTCGGTATCTGTATTGAGGAAACACATTCCGGTTTGAAAAAATGCAAGCGAGTACAAAAGTACCCGTAGTTTGCATCTATTTTGCTATGCCAATTTCCCCAGGCTCCATGTTTTTGAAATCTGTGTTAGGGAAACATTCCAACTTGCAAAAACACAAACGAGTACAAAAGTTCCCGCTGCTTGCATCTAATTTGCTATGCAGATTTCCACAGGCTTCATGGTTATGAAGTCTGTGTTAGCGAAACATTCCGATTTCCAGAAACGCAAGCGAGTACAAAACTACCGGCAGCTTGCATCTATTTTGCAATGCCGATTTCCCCAGGCTGCATGATTTTGAAGTCTGTTAGGGAAACATTCCAATTTGCAAAAACGCGAACGAGTTACAAAAGTTCTCGCTGCTTACATTTAATTTTCTATGCCAATTTCCTCTGGCTCCATGGTTATCAAGTCTGTGTTAGGGAAACATCCATCCTTTCCAGCGATCGTACCTCAATCGTTGCACAATCATAACTGAGTGGATTTCCGAGCAGCACTCACTTATATACCGATTGGTGTGATTTCAATAGCCTGTTTTGAAAGCAATTTTAGGGCTACTGAAACAGGTTTTTGGATCAAAAAATAACAAGCGTATAACGCGTAAACATTTTATTTATCGAATGAAGTGTTTATCATACCATTTCGTTCAACTATTTAGAAGCTATTAACGTTCAAAATCTCGTTCTCCGGCGTAACCCTTCCGTTTTCGAAACATTGAACTTACATCCCAGTATAGAAATGAAAGACGTAGTCCTACGTCAAAAATATTATGAATCGGATATAAAAAATTAGTAATCTCAAATCTCGAAATCATTACAGAGAAACATCTTTTGAATTCATACTTTGAAATCCATCCCCGCCTCGAAGATCTGCTTCCGGAACAAGCACAGTTACACGGTCATACCCAAGTGTTCAATTATTTAAAAATGGTGTCGCCTATTTATTTAATTGGTTTTTATTAGGCCCTAATTCGAGCCTTGAAGTGGTTCACATTATCTTCCCCTCGACAATCAACTTTGATTTGTCGCTTCGAATTGCTTATTTATGCGCTACGGCCACAAATCCAGCCGCCTAATCCCTAATACGATAGCCAACACCTTTCCGACACCCTTCGGTGGTGGCGGGAACCCTATAATGAACGTTTGAAAATTATCATTAGCCTCCTCACCTCTCAATCACGCATCACGTGGTGATTTGTGCGGGTATGAATGAAGCAAGGCATACAAGCATGGTATGAGATGATATTGTTTCAAAAAACACTTTCCTAATTTCGCTTGCTTGCTCCGAGAGCTTGGTAAACTGAACAACGTAGAACTGGGAATGCACGATTCCCAAGCCAGATTTGATTGAGCTGAATAATGTCTATATTCCGAGAGCTGAGAAAATTAGTGAGAAGGGTGAGCACAACAATAATAAACGGGCTGAACCGCACCTGCGTACAGCAAATTCATCATTAAGACGGACGGATTTAGTTGAGTGAGGACTCGAATCAACTTCTTCCCGAACCGTTAAGGCCGTAATCAGTAGCGAACGAGCGCACGGATTATTAAGTTGTTTGAAATAACAATCACCTGATTGTTTAATGTTTAATATTAAAAATGGAACACTGTAATCGATACGCGACTAATTTAGCTTTCATTATCCACTTCTTTCTAGAGTGCACCCTCGCGCCCTTCATCAGCGGATCCACCACGGAAAAGATTCCGTTCGTGTTCCTGCCGCACCGGGGCCAGATTGTCTATCCAAGCAAGGAGATTGGTTTTCCGGGTAAGTGTGTTGACCAAACAAATCGTTCACGTTGTCCGGTACTCGTTGTTTTTTTCTTTCTCTCTAATGGACAACACTTATGTGTAATTTACCGACAAACGTCTTTACCCTTCGGGCTGCCGGTGGTCTCCTCTGGTGCGAACGTGCGGTGGCAGATGAATTGATGCAACACTCCATCCAGCCGAACGCCCTCGTAAAGCTTTCTCACCCGGCTCCGGTCTGGTCCGTTTGGCGAAGCCAAAGGTTAATTTTTGCATATTTGCAAGCCTTTACCCCCGAGAGTTCCAAGTTGCTGAGTGGTGAGGGATAAGTGCTGCTGTTGAAGAGGTCTAACTTCACTTGGGCGGCCCCTTTAACTTCCCTACGCTGGAGTTTGACTACCAAGGCGAGAATGGATTTGACAACAGTTTCGAGAAAGAAGTTTTTCTCATGAAGTTGTCCAGTGTCGCATTATGGCAGTTGCATAAGAGAAACACAAATAAGTGCAATTGGGAAACTAGTTTAAGGCAAACATGATAAAAGACGTACAATGAGAGAAATGCGTATGGCATACAAAACCTATTTCAATTATTTTCGTTGTTTTTAGTTTATTTGAATGATAAAAATCATTGTATGATAAAACCATTATTTCATGATGTTTAGGATGACAATGTTTCCTATCAATTGACAGCACATCCCAAGGAATGCCAGATGTGAACAAAAGTCTCCATTTCGGCGTCATTTGATTTACTGTGAAGATATGTCATTCCATGAGGTTATGCACTAAAGAATCAAATTTCAAATAAAGTTTTAGAAGAAAATTTGAAACGTTATCTGAATAAGCAATAGTTATAACATTCATTCTTTGAAACGAATTAAATTTTTGTGCGCCAGCCTTTTTTCATATATATAAATCGTTTATTTTTGTATTGTTCCTAGTATATATTAACATTTTTCCTCAATTCTAGTGTTAATAATGTAGAAAACCGTTTACTCGCGGTCCACTCGAGTTTAGAAGGGTGACATATTTTCTTCTGAAAAAGGAGGGGATATAAGGATATTGTAACAATGTTCACACTCGCTTATTCTTATGTCTATTATGTATTTACATTTCAGCTTATTCTATTGTTAGTAAGAAGGGATCCGATTTTACGTGAAGGAAAGGGAAAAGGAGAATATAAAGATATAAGGACAATCACACACGAAGATCGATAGTTTTAAGGAAAACATATATTTGGGACATGGAATAAAGATCTAACCGAGCCAATACATCTCTCACCGGCACATTGGGCTGCCTTCCTCTGGCCCGAAGAGAGTTGTCTAAATTCGATCTGGCAACAACATACCCCTCGCACGACCAAACAACGTGTTCGATGTCGTGGTAACCTTGGCCACAAACACAGATATTGCTATCGGCAAGATTAAAACGAAAGTGTAGAGCGTCTAAAGAACAGTGATTGAACATGAGTCGGGAGAAGGTTCGAATAAAGTCCCGACTCAAGTCCAGACTTTTGAACCACGGTTTGGGGATAATCGAGTGAAGCCACCGGCCCAATTCATCTTCGTTTCATTTGCGTTGCCAGCTAGCGAAGGTATTTTTACGGTCTAAGGAATAAAATTCATTGAAGGCGATTTGACGCTGATAAATATCGCCTTCAATCGCACCTACCTTTGCTAATGAATCAGCCCTTTCATTACTCGGAATTGAGCTATGTGAAGGGACCCAGACAAAGGTAATGGCATAACAGCGTCTGGATAAAGCACTCAAAATTTCTCGTAATCTCTCAAGGAAGTACGGCGAGTGCTTTTCCGGCCTCACTGAACGGATAGCTTCGACAGAGCTAAGACTATCCGTTACAATGTAATAGTGTTCAACAGGTCGTGAGGCGACCCTGTCCAGCGTCCAGTGTATTGCTGCCAATTCAGCAATATACACTGAGCAAGGATTCTGACTGTGGAAGGTGCTAAAAATTCGTCGAACACTCCAAAACCTGTGGACTCATTCATAGAGGACCCATCAGTAAAGTACATATTAGGCTGTCAAAAAAGTCCTGCGGTATTTTTTTTTAATTTTCATTTGTTCATAAAATTAGTTACAATCATCTGTTTTAAGTCAAATATGTGCCGTTTTGTTCGATGACTTGTTCCCAACGAGATGCCAACTTCATAATACCCCTGTTATAGAAGCTTATTGGCAAAAAACTCGGATAGCCAATTTTCACAGGCCTCTTTTGTGGCTAACTTCTGACTACCTAGCTCGTTCGCCATGGACAAAAACAGGTGGTAGTCACTTGGTGCAAGGTCCGGACTATACGGCGGATGCAAAAGAACCTCCCATCCGAGCTCCCGGAGCTTCTGGCGCGTCACCAAAGAAGTGTGTGGCCTGGCGTTGTCCTGATGGAAGACAATGCGGCCTCTGTTTATCAAAGATGGCCTCTTCTTCATGAGCGCTACCTTCAAGCGGTCCAGTTGTTGGCAGTACAGGTCCGAATTGAGCGTTTGGCCATAGGGAAGCAGCTCATAATAGATTACAACTTGACAATCCCACCAAACACACAGCAGAACCTTTCTGGCCGTTAATGAGGGCTTGGCCACCGTCTGAGCCGCTTCAGCGGGCTTCGACCATGACCGTTTGCGCTTCACGTTGTCGTAAGTGACCCACTTTTCATCGCCAGTCACCATCCGCTTCAGAAACGGGTCGATTTTGTTGCGATTCAGCAGCGATTCACATGCGTCGATACGGTCATAGATATTTTTTTGCGTCAACGTGTGTGGCACCCATACATCGAGCTTCTGTGTGAATCCAAGCTTCTTCAAATGGTTAATAACGGTTTGATGACTTATCCACAGCTCTTGGCCGATGCTACGGCTGCTACTATGCTGGTCTTTCTCGGCTAATTCAGCGATTTTGTCGCAATTTTCGACGACAGGCCTTCCGGAGCGTGGCGCATCTTCGACGACCTCTACACCAGAACGAAAACGTTGAAACCATCGTTGTGCGGTGGAAATGGGAACTGTATCGGGTCCATAAACTGCACAAATTTTATTGGCAGCTTGAGATGCATTTTTGCCTTTGTCATAGTAGTATTGTAAAATATGTCGGATTTTCTCTTTTTTTTTGCTCCATATTTGTGACACTATAACTCACGAACGACTTAACCAAACAAAACACTGTCAAGGACTATATTATAGCGCAAAAATACCTTTCCAACAAGCTATAGTATGACTCGATACAATGAATACAACTAGAACTACGCGCTTACAACGACACCTCGCGGAAATACCGCAGGACTTTTTTGACAGCCTAATATTATCAGAATTGATATCCCCATACTTTGCACCGAAGATCGTTGGAACGATCCTCGATCGAAGATAGTCTGATATTCCATGAGTATCCTGCTTCATGGACAGATCAAAATGCACAGAGGAATTGATATAGTCAGGAAAACAAACACGGTTGGGAATATACGAAGAAGGAACAACCTGCATGGAGATGAATTCATGATATGAACTAATGAATCCGGAGCGAAAATTTAGCTCGATCAGCTGCTCAAAATTTCCGATCACCAATGGGTTCATGACCTTACACTGAATGAGGAACCGAAGAGATAACAAATTGAAGCGATCTTTTAGTGGGAGTACGCCTGCCAAAACCTCGAGACTCATGGTAAGGGTTGAGGGGTGCGCCAACCTTTGAGAGTTTAAAAACCCACTAACTATTTAAAATAATTTAGGTTTTCACTATTGTTATGTTTCTTGAGAAATCTCTGCTTCCTTAACCAAACTTCGATTTATATACACCATAGAATAGATAAGTTAATACTTGTTTAAAGGGCCGTGGGGGAACCTAGGATTCATTTTGTTATTTATGAGAAACATACATTTGAAAAACTGGTATTTTAAAGCGTTGTCACGTCACAAAAATAGAGCTTTTTTTGGTTGATCAGATGAACTTAAGTTCAAACATTTTTATACTTCAGTTTCAAACAATGAGGGTCAACAACTTACAAAATTTGGTTAAAATCGGTTTACAAATAGAGGAGTATGAACTGTCTCAAGCTGTTGTTGTCACGTCACGAAAAATATATTCGATCCATTCTAGCGTGACGCGACTCGCTACAAACACTTTTTTATGCGTTTTCATGTATAAACCACACAAAACTAAACGATGTTACAGTGAAATTGAGAAAATTACCTTCAAGAATCCTTAGTTTGATAATATTTGATAGCTAGATTGGCTTGTTGTCAGTCAAATACTTTTGTGAAGTGACAACACCTGACCTTTTGCTGTTTCGGACTGTTGAACTTCAATTCAAAACATACAAATGAACTTGTTCTATGATTTGTAAGCAATCTTGTTTCGACTTCCGGTTTGCTGATAATAGTATTATAGTATAATAGTATTATATTTTGGAAACCCCATATTGGGTTGGTATTGGATGCAAGGGTCTTACCAGCGGAAGTCGAATATAATATTCCGAAGCCATTTTGGAATCGAAGATGGTTACTTCCGGTTCGTTAAAAACAGCTCTAAAAGACAGGAAACGGCATGAAATCCCACAATACGAACGGGAATGATAGTGGTTGTGTCACATTCACCCGAATATCATTCACCCGAAACACGTTTATCCGAAGCACATTTACCCTAATGTAACAAATACTCGGATGAAACATACACTCTGTTGGCGGTATTTTCGGGATCTTTTGAGCAATTTACAATCTGTTGTTGGACACATCTAAAAGCTATGAATTTAAATTTTATTTATACATTCCTTTTATAACTTATCCTCTGTCTACCCCCACGTAGTATCCGTTCTATCTGACCAACAATTTCTTCCTTCTTCTATGCCCTTAAATTCTCTTCTTTCCAGCCTACAATAATTTTAATCATTCGATCATTTAATTATACGCAGTTCAAACTACTTACCAATAAATTCAACTTCGTTATCTTTTCTCTGATTACGTTCAATTATAATTAAAGGGTGTGTCACATCAAATTGCATCACGGAAAAAACGCTGTAGAAATTTAATTTTTAGGAATTATATCTTCAGCTTTCGTTTATAATCAGATAAGAGTGTATAGATCACGTTGGCCATGCTTCACTGTCAATTTTTCGTAAATTTGGAAAAATGTCGTTGAACGAAAAAGAGCGCCGTGAATTAATCCTGTGCACTCATTTCGAGAATCCGGAGTTGTCACATCGGGACATCGGTAAGATGCTGGGAATCGTCCAATCCACGGTCAGCAGAGTACTAAAACGATACTTCGAGAACCTAACCATCAACCGGAAGGTGAAGAACAGCAAAAATGGATGCTCCGTCAGTGAAAAAGATCACAAGCGCGTAGTTAAGCAGTTTAGACGTGATCCGAGAAGTTCGGTCCGGGATGTCGCCAATAAGCTGAATTTGTCAAGTTCATTCGTCCTGCGGACCAAGCAGCGGGAGGGCCTGCGTACGTACAAGGTTCAGAAGGCTCCTAACCGCGACGAAAGGCAAAACATGGTGGGGAAGACGCGAGCCCGGAAGCTGTACACCGAAATGCTGACGAAGCCGCATTGCCTGGTAATGGACGACGAAACCTACGTCAAAGCGGACTTTCGTCAGCTGCCGGGCCTGTTGTTTTTCTCCGCAGAGGACAAATTCAGCGTTCCGGAGGAGATTCGCAAGCAGAAACTATCCAAGTTTGCCAAAAAGTACATGGTGTGGCAAGCGATCTGCTCTTGCGGAAAGCGGAGCGCCCCTTTCGTGATGACCGGCACGGTAAACGGGCAGGTTTACCTTAAGGAGTGCCTACAGAAGCGCTTACTACCACTATTGAAGCAGCACGAGGGCCCGACCATCTTCTGGCCGGATCTCGCTTCGTGCCACTATTCAAAGGACGTGTTGGAGTGGTACGACGCCAACGGGGTCACCTTCGTGCCAAAGGAAATGAACCCGCCCAACGCACCGGAGCTTCGCCCAATAGAGAAATATTGGGCGATAATGAAGCAGGCCCTCCGGAAGAACCCAAAAGTTGTCAAATCGGAGGAGGACTTCAAGAGAAAATGGATTTCTGTTCAAAAAAAACTACAACCTGTCGTTGTACAGAACCTTATGGACGGGGTAAAGAGGAAGATGCGAGGATACGGGCTTGGGCTCGAAGTATGAATAAAAAGAAAATGCCAAAAGTGCAGCGCCCCTTTAAATTAATTCTCATCTCATCAGACATTTTTCTAACCAGACAATATGAGAATCCAATAAAGGATTCTACAATAAGAATGAGCAACATAAGAATGCCGGAATTTTCCATACAGATGGAAAATTCCATGAATACGATAGGCAGCAGTAAATAAATAAATAGAACGGAGGTAGCAGAATAGGAAAACTCTACCTAGAGTTTGTCGGTAGATATTAAGACATTAATGTTATCGTGAAGAGAAGTAAAATAAAGAAAAGGGAGTCGATCGTGAGCCACGCAGGAGAACGGTGGTGTCTCCTGAAAACCAAGAAGTTGTGTTTTTTGTATTTTAGAACATAAGAATGCCGTGAGGCCGCTCGGGCGCTGTGCAAAAGTTGTTTAATAGTTTTTATTTTACTGTCTAAAATTTTCAAAAGAATCGGGCGAATTTCTACAGCGTTTTTTCCGTGATGCAATTTGATGTGACACACCCTTTACAAGATGCGCCCAAGGCTTACAATCTTCAAACCACTTCATTCTCCTGGTGATCCTGGGAAAGTGTTCCTTGATCCACCTACGCCAAAAGTGATCCACCACCTCTCGACACAAGTTAATTCCGACGCCTTCGGTTCTAGCAGATCCCGTAGTGGTTGTACGACTCTGCTTGAATTGGGCAACAAGAAGTGATTTGGAGTTAATCCTTCCTGGCTCGAAGACTCCAAAGAGATAAGTGTTAAGGTGGGACCAGAATGCCGCGCTATGCCTCGCGTCGCGACAATTGTGCTTTGACACTTCATTTTAAACATACGTGTTTCCATTTCGCCGCCCACAATAATGTGTTGCGTCATAAGCATCGTTGTATTAAATGCTAACACTTGTTCTAAACTGCTTGCGACGAATATATCAATGTCTTGTTTCTAAAAACATTCAATCGGACACCGGGTGTCGTATGGTACGAACGACGTTTGAGCAGCGCGACTCTCCTGACGCAACACAACTTTTTCATCTATAAACGGAGATAGTCGCTTGTCTGGATGTCCATTTCCTCCAAATAAGAGGATAATCTGTGTTGGCCAACTGCTCTCCAGCTCATTTGAAAAAAAAACTAGGTCCACGATACCACCGACCGCCGGTGTTTAGTTAAGGTCCACTACCCCACTTATTGGCTTCATCTGCCACGTTCATTTTGGAGAGAACCCATCTTCAATCACCAAAGTTTGTATTGGACAAGGTATCGCCGATATCTCGAATTGATCCAGACCAACCCCGTTCGGGAGTCTTTCCAGATGTATTTACTCGTTATTGATAGATTGAGGGAAGGCGTAATAGAAGACGCCACTTGAAACTTTAACGTCGGTATAGAGAGCAGCTTCAATGGTGCAACTTTAGATTTTGCTGCTGCTAGCGCACAGTGAACAGTTTCTCAGCCCGGAGGTAACCGCACAAGCAAAAGCTGCTTCACTGAAGTCTGAAAAATGTGAATTTGTAGAATACTAATATCCGATATCGTGTACCCCGGGGAATAACTGCGGGCCAGTCGCACCTCTGCTAGTTACGGAAACTTTTCAATCCACTACACCCTTCGCAACTGCAACTGCTCGGGAATCCGTTCATCCCACTTCGTTCCGCTTCGACATATGTCCTGTATTAGGATTTTCCTATGCACTAAGAAGTGTGAGGGGAACCCCAATAGATCGAACTGCCGCATTGCGACCCTGAGCACCTCCCGCTTTGTTGGCCAAACTGGAATTTCACCAGTCATAGAAGAATAAGTGAACGCATCTTCCTTCGGGAGTCATAAAATTCCCATGACACCCAAGCTCTTCTGCTCGTTACCGTTCGACATCCATGACCAAATCACAAACCCGCCGCACGCATGAATGTGTTTCACCTCCAACGCCCGTCGCACTGCCTCTTCGATGCTATCGAAGACGTCAAGATAGTCGTCGACATAATGTTTTCGTTTGATGGCATTCGCAGCTTCAGGATATTGCTCCTCGTATTCGCAGGTGTTGACGTGGAGAACAGCTGGAATCAAATGTCGCAACATCCATTAGAAAGATTTTCGGATCGTCAGCTGGATTTTCAGAAGTCGCTACGCATGTCGGTCCTCACCTTTGAACAATATTTGGTGGAACATCTTTCGCACGTCTGCGCAAATTGCCACCTTGCGTTCTCGAAATTCAAACAGTATTTCTGGTAACGACACGAGCCAGTCAGGTCCTTTCAGCGATATGGTATTGAGACAAATCTCATTCACCTTGGCCGCCGCATCGCAAAATATGCGTGTCTTCCCAGGTTTTTTGGGATTGATGATAACTACCAACGACAAATACCTTCCCTCAGTTCTTACTCCGTTGCTAGGTGGATGTATCCTTTCTGCTCGTACTCAAGCATCTGTTTTTTTACGCTGGCTCCTATAACAAGATCAGCATACATACTTTTATCCAAGCACTGCAATCTCCTCACTGCCAATTGAGTAGCTTTCTGGGTCGGGTCGTATTTCCAAATCAGTTCGATTTCAGAATGCTGTCCGACGCGTTTCGTAGTCATTTCCAGAATTCGCATTGCCCGCTAGTTTTCTGCAAATTCCGGACAATGCTCCAAGGAAACTCCCAAATTTTCTATGGCGAAATTCTGTTTCACCAACTCGCGCAGATTGCCGTCATCCGGTGAACATTCGCAGATATGGAAGCTATATTCTGTATTTACGAGACAATCTTGCCCCGAGATATCCATGCTGATCCGTTTAGATTTAGGCTCTACCCACGTCACGTTAGACGTCCAGGTCAGGCATAAGGTGTCGCTTGCTCCATCTAGGTTCTGATAATCAGCTATTGACTTCTCTAGTAACGAAACAGACGATCCATCGTCCAAGAACGCTTGTACCATTCGTTGAAGGCTGACCAGACGCGTTCGTTATCGAATGCAGCAAAGGATTATATCATAACGTACAGCCATCCTCCTCTCACATCCTTTTGGACTAGCATGGGCGTTTTCTGTGTGAGTATAAGCAGATTCGACACAACTGCAACCGTTGTACCGTTTGCCAGCGATTCTAGACACCCACTGTCGGAACGTATCACAGTCTCTAACCTTGTGATTAAGGTCCTTGCATACGTGATAACCATTCGTTATCTCTCTACCCATATCTTCTTTTTCTTGAATGGCGTTAACGTTCCCAGTGGAACTTTTGCCGTCTCAACGTATGTATTAACTAGCGTCATTTATCAATACTTAATTGAGATTTCTTAAGCCAAATAACACGCCATGAATGTATTCCGAGGGGCAGAATACGCATGACCACAGTGCAAGTCGAAGGAAATTTCTCTGACGAAAAATCCCCCGGCCAGAACGGGAATTGAACCCGAACACCCGGCATGGTAATATGAGACGCTAACCACTCGGCCACGGGTGCACGTCTCTCTACCCATATCTAAGTATCTATTAGCCTTCATCGCTTCGGCAGTTATGTTGACATCGTGGGAATTATGGAAACTCATATCTTTCATTCTCTCCGTTTTACTCGATGAATTTTGCTTGCCGTCCACGTACAGCGTAACCTCCGTCGCAGCTGATACAAGGTTCCCCATGTACACTGCAAACGTCTGTAAGTCTACCCGCTGAAACTGGCGCTTGTACAAGACCCACTATAAATTGTGATTGGCAGATAACTTCTCGACCAACTCGAACAAAAGAGTAGGGTTGTTGAGGTGTGCTTCGTACGCAGTGTAGCTACCACGAGTGGAACGGACGCAGACAGTAATAACCGACTTCGCACAGCTTCCAGCGCATGCCCACGAGAACACCGCTGAGGTCGCACCGGATTCTCCGCATTTGTGTAACCACAGGCCTGTGTGTAATTTTTGTCCGCGCTGATAAATAACGGCCAATCTTCTAGGCTTCCAGAGAACACCGGGAGTTCATAAGCCGTATGTGAGGTCTCGAGTGGGACGTTCGAGATGTCCTCTGGAGGTGCATACGAGTAACGTTTGTTGTCCACTGCAGGTAGAGTGGGAAACGAGGGCGATACTGTTGAGGATCTAACTTGCATCTGCCGTTGTCCGTTTGGATTTCTCGAATCAAAGGGACGCGTCGGACCATCCGTCCCTTGTACTGAAGAAAAGGCGTTACGTGCACTAGGTTTTGTGGGAGAAATCTTCGGTTGTTCTACGATCGAGGACTGGACTAGCGTATTCTGATAGGATTAATCTCTGGGAGATTAATGGGAGTTCGCTCGTTAGCAGGCTGTTTCTGCGCCGAAGTATTTTTCATTGCTTAGTCGGTGTCTGGTTAAGCATTTTCTCTTGTGTAACAGGACCCATTGCTCTGTTATTTCCTAGATGTTGGCATCCGATCCACTTTTTGACCTTACTCCGACTGCTATGCATATCAAATGCGTTCCCCCGATAGTGAGCGTTGCCCAATGAGTCAGGCTTGCGCGAGCCATTGATGACAAGCGCCAGAGTGAACGTGTTAAATAATTACGAAACAATAACTAGGGGTTGTTTTAAGACTACCTGTTGGAGGTCGGTTCTGGACCACTTTCTGGATTATCAAATTGTTAGCGATGTAACACCTTTCATTAGATACCACCCAAAATTCAGTATGAAGCACCGTTCCTGAGATACAAAGGGGAATAGGTTCAGGACAACCGGTCTGGTTAGGGCCACCCTCTCCCATAGGATGGATCTTTGGAAGGGGAAGGGGAGATCTCGGTGGAATGTGAGAAGTATTCAGGATAATACTAACATAACGTTCATCTTTTGTTGACAAAGCATAAAACAAATTTTATTTCCATGTCTTGAAACGGAACTGAAAATCCAACATTAATGTTTAACAGTCAAAAACCGCCAAAAGTCAGATGTTGACACGTTACAAAAGTATTGGACTGTTAAAAAACGAATTCAACTATAGAATTTCACTTCGAAGTCGAACAAAAACAAAAAAAAACTGTTCTTAGTGAGTCGAAACGTTGCCACTTCACGCTGGAATGGGTCAATATAGTTAAGACATTTTAAGATGTTTGTTGATGTTTTTCAGAAGGTTCAACTCAGTAATTGCAGTAGTGCAACTATTTCGAATCAATTTTCCATCAGCTTTCACTTGTTAGCTACCTAACATCTCCCAACCTCTTTCGCCATCCAATTTCCTGAGAAGCCTCAGTTGAGTGAATCTTCAGTAAAACTGTTCACGCAGTAATAAAATGTTAACCGCTGAAAATCATCAGTGTAATGTCACATCCACAAATTAAACGCACAAAATTAAATGACCGTAGATAAAGTGCAGTGCATATGCTAATTAGCTGCAATAATTATTTCTTTACACGCTGCTTCTGGCACTCGGGAATGCACTTATAATGATACACCTGTGTGTAGAAGTCGTTTAGGTAAAAACAGGCATTAATTTCGCATAGGTTTTCCCTACTGACAAATATAAATTACTTTTTTGAGGTGGATGCACTATACAGCAAGGTAAACATGCTCATAACCGTGTGGAAGTCAAGGGCAGTTCGAGGTAGCTTATAGCCCTCCCAAACACGCAGTTGATGTTGTAAGAAGCTTCGTCTGGTATTCCGCTGTCATCAGCAGAATAAGCATAACTACCTCGTCGAAATGTGCAAGTAAGGCTCCGTTATAAGCCAAGACTTGGGCACAATGGCTTCCCAACGGTGTAAACACGATGAAAGGCCGCTTGAATTACCGCCCATCAATTTTATCGATGGTTTTATTATACCTTTATCGATTGCACCGCCCACCGGAGGCATCCAAGGCTACAAATTGATGGTTCCGCCTAGGAATTAAAACATTTGCCACGCGACATAGGCTTTTGTTTCAATCTTGAGTTATTGATTGGTTGACGGTGTGTTTCTATATGCACCCTTCGATGTTTTGATTGATGGTAGTGATTTTCAGTTTTCAATTTTCTGTTTACCTAAACTTTTCATGGCATCCGACAATCTCCATCACAATCCTATAGCAAGCTAGTGATGCTTCTAATTCTGATTATAGGGAAAGCGTTAAAGCTAAATTCATCACAATATAACACAAGTAACAGAAACCAGTCATTAATTTCACACTTTACTTCTATCAAACCCACAGCGTTCGTGACCGTAACGCAAACACCTCTAGCAACAATATTATTATTTTTGATTTTTTACAGCATACCTGAGCTGCCTGACTCAAGCTGGAAACACACAAAACAATCATTATCAATGATAACCCTTGACAGTGGCATTACAGAAAAATGCTGATATTGTGGGATGAGCGATAATCTATGCACATAATTGGAGCAAACCTGAAAAATGCATCTGTAACTGCATCTCGAACCATGAGGTTTTTCCCGTGGGTAGATCAAATTTCTACTTCCGAAGGCACTACATGATTATTATCACCAAGAGCACAAAAATAACTGTTTGTACAACAATGTTTCCACTTTAGCCAACGTGCTCGCATTTGTAACCCAGACGCAAATCGCGACGATTCTAGGTCTCGCTTCTTCTTCTCGTTTCTTGGTCTTATCGTTCAGGCTGGATTAGCCCAATGGTCCCCACGTTCAAGAAAATGGCAACTGGCAAACAACTGTATAGATCAGGTTCAGGTTGAGGCAGACGACATGCCACAATGCTTGCAACCATAAATTCGCGATATGGTTCGTACTCGCGCCTCATGTGAAACGTGATACTGGGACGCGATGTTACCGCGATAGCCACCTGGCCACCAAGGTGCTGAACAGCACTCTGGGTTGCGCCGAGTGGAGTAATTATTTACGTATTATGCATCTCTTGCCGCGAAATATTGAATGCTGCGGTCACGTTGAAGATGCTCTCCGCGAAATAGAAAATAATTTGAATATACATCCCATGTATTTGCATATTCATGACACTCTGCTTAACAGGATTTGTCAAAATTAACTTGTCACCCATTTGCGAATGCGAAATTAATGATGATAAAATATCGCAACCCGCAGCTAATAGATAGGTTACTTCGTAGACTTCTTACGGTTTATCAAAACGGCTAAAAATCTGAGAGAAGATGACAATGTTGTTCAATTTACATCTAAGAAGTAGTCTCAAACATTTAATCCGTTATTACACACAAACGGGTGAACTTTTTTTTGTCGTGTAATCAGAGCGCGCTTTGTTCAAAAATCGAAATACAATAAAGTTGTTTTCGAAATGTTGATTTGGAAACTAAAGTCCGCATAATTGATGCACCAAAAAGGGTGTTACATACTACAAAATAGCAAAAAAAAAAGAAGAAAAAAGGGGCCAAACAAACACCGGAGCAGCAAGATCGCGCTAAAACACGATCTCGAAAGTTATATGAGCGTATTTTGAACAATCCCAACCAGTGCATTCTCATGAATGACGAAACATGCGTCAAAAAAGACTCCAGAACGCTCCCGGGACCTCAATTTTATACCAAATCGATTGGAGAGAGTGTACCATTTGCGGATACGACTATTGTGATGGAAAAATTCGGCCAAAAAGTGTTCGATTGGCATACCATTTGGATGTGTGGTATGCGATCGTTAACTTTTTTCACAAAAGGGACACTAAATGCTCAAATTTATGTGGAAGAATGCTTGAAGAAGAGATTGCTTCCACTTTATAGAAAGTACGAGGTTCCTCCTCTACATCATGTTCGTCAAAAAAGACCTCAACCCGTCTGACTGTCTCCAGCTACGGCCAATTGAACGTTACTGGGCAATTGTAAAGGCCATGTTCAAGAAGGAAGGTACAGTGTCTGAAAATATGTCAAGAGTTCAAGAATTTGTTGTTGATTTGTGAAAAATGATCGAACCTCAGATTGAACTCCAGTCATCAGAACAGCGTCGGCAGCGTTCAGAAAGTGTACAAAGTCTGCTGTGCAGAATTTGATGGTGGAGTTAAATCGTAGGTTCAATCATTTTTCAGAAATCAACAAAAAAAAAGATTTTTTTTTCATTTCATTGCTATTTAAACTTAATATTCTTTAATAAAATTCACTTTTGTAAACACTTTCTGAACGTTTTCAGTTTTATTTTGATGTTTAAAAGTTTAAGACTACTTCTCGATACACTCTTTATGAAGCTTGTTTCACGATTCTGTCTATTTATCGAAAATGTCGAAAATAAAAAATTTCTTGACGCAATCATCAAATAGTATTACCCGCATCAGCGAAAAAAATTTGAGTCCGGAACTGCGATAAGCTATCCAGAAACAGTTGAGACGAAACAGCTAAAAGCGGAAACTACAGAACTATCTTCTAGGATAAAAACTATAAATGCGCTCATCGTTAACATTTCCAAACTCAAAATACGACCCAAACCATTACTGACTCGTCAAAAATGTTTCTCGAGAAAGTTTCGGCAAATATTAGGTTATCAATCCAAATCGTTCGAACATAATAATTCGTAATAAAATAGAGAATTCGACAGATTTAACCAAAATATGAATTGTTGATTCGATCTTGATATTAAATGTTAGGATGTTTTTTTCCGAATGTTGCAGGATTCTTCAACCAGAAGCAATGCAATGTATTCACCCCAATGACAACGAATTCCACTCGCTCTATACAACTTAATTTAAGACACTACGGAAACTACATTTGTTTTTATAACGAGAAACATTGAAGTCGAACACATCGTAGCATCTGTTGAAGATTCGGCACATCCTCCGCATGGGCTCGTTGAATCCATAGTTGGTCCGTGAGGGACGGGTATACAAAAAAGTATGTGAGCGTAAATTCCGGCGGCGGGTGTTTATATGTAGACAGCTTAACAGCGAAGTGCAGTCAATGTTTCCCTGGATCAGATCACCAATGAAGCTTTCCATCGCAATGTTGCGTCTCGCCTCCAATAATTCCAGATGTATGAGCGTACAACGGCTTTCGTAACTGGGTAAATTGACGGTGTCATTCCACGGAAGATACCTCAGAGCGAATCGAACAAACTTCCGTTGAATAGCTTCGATGCGATTCGTCTCGTTTTGGTAGTATGGACACCACACCACAGCCGAGTATTCCAGAATAGGCCGCACTAATGAACAATACAAGGCTTTCAAGCAATATACATATTTGAATGATTTGGCGAAACGAAATATGAAGCCGAGTCGAGAGGAAGCTTTTGCCACCACGTAAGCGACATGATCCTTGAACGTGAGCTTAGAATCGATGAGTATTCCCAGATCCTTGACAATTAATTCCCGCTTCAAGGTAGTACTCGATAGGACATAATTATAATGTATAAATGTACGTTGTCTGCCGAATGATACAGGGTGGGCCATTTAAAGTGGAAGCATCTGGCAACCCCATAACTTTTGACAGAGATGTCAGATTAACAAATGTCATACCGCGTTGGAAGCGTCATTTCAGTACAATTTTAACCATGGAACAATACACACCTAAACAACGCGCTGAAATTGTTCAGCTGTACATTCAAAATAACTTCTCAATTGTGGCTTTTGGCAAAAAATCATAATGTCTGATGAGGCGCATTTCAACTTGAATGGAGGAGTGAATAAACAAAATTGTCGGTTTTATGCTACTGAAAACCCTCAATTCATAGAAACGCAACCTCTTTACGATCAAAAAGTTACTGTGTGGTGTGGCATTTATGCCGATAAAGTCATCGGCCCGTACTTCTTTGAAAACGAAAATGGAGCAACGGTAACCGTGAATGGGGAGCGTTATCGAACAATGATAACCGATTTTTTATTGCCATTTGTTCGTGAAAATGAATTGGACAATTACTGGTTCCAACAGGACGGCGCTACATGCCATACAGCGGCTGCCACGACCAAATTATTGCGCGAAATGTTCCCCGGAAGATTAATATCGAAAAACGGCGATTATGACTGGCCACCGAGATCACCTGATTTGACGCCTCCTGACTTTTTTTTATGGGGATATTTAAAAGCCAAGGTATACACTGGTAAACCAAGGACCCTGGCTGCGCTGAAAGACAATATCCGACAAGAAATTGCTGCCATATCGGCCGAAACATTGGGCAAAGTGATGGAAAATGCCGAAAAAAGGGCACATTTTGCGGTCAAGGCCAGAGGCGGTCATTTACGAGATATCACAATCAAAAAAATGAGTGGGTTATATCTATGATATAACCGCAAGGTTCACGTGGAACTACCTTAGCTTAGCAACCATTGGTTTGTATTGATTAAATTCTTGATTGAATGAAACAGTTTCCAAATTCAATTGAGTTCAATATATTTGCTCTGTGAGTGAAAAAAATGAACAAATGCCGTGTAAAGTCAATTCATTTATTGTGATTGATTGTTCTTCGTTACAAGTAAAAATAATGACGGACCTTTTACGTTTGGTATGATGACTAGAACAAAATATATGTACGGAAGAATTATCAAACGTTTGATGAACCAGCCTAAGGCTGAAAATCTTTCCAATAAAGACAAAAAAAAATTATCAAACGATTATTTTATTTTACATTTCCCTCTGAAGTTTACATCCCAAAAGTGTACATACTTCTCGAATCTCGAATTTGCTTGAAACTGGGAAGTTCATTCGCTTCTAGTGGCTGCACGATTTTCCCAGGTTCCTAAGTTTAGAAGATCATGTTAGGACAGATATATTCCACTCTGCACAAAGGCAAGCGAGGACAAAAGTACTCGCAGTTTGCATTTATTTGCAGAGCCCATTTCCCCAGAAACCTCGGTTTTGAAGTCTGTGTTAGGGAAACACATTTCAATCGGAACAAAAATACACCCGATTTGTATGAATTCGCAATGCCGATTTCCCCACGCTTCATGGATTTGAAGTCTGTGTTAGGGAAACACATTCCAGTCGGAACAAAAATACCCCCGACTTGCATGAATTTGAAATACCGATTTCTCCAGGCACCTTGGTTTAGAAATCTCTATTAGGGAACACATTTCGGTGGCAACAAAAGCTCCCCCTACTTTCGTGTGTTCTTTTTCTTCTTTTTGGCTTTAAGAGGGTTTAAACTTTTCAGTTCACTCGCCTCTAGGCTCTTTCGTGTGTTTGCAATGCCGATTTCGCTGCTTGGTTTTAAAGTCTGTGTTAGGGAACATTTTTCGATGAGAACAAAAGTCCCCCTACTTTCATGTATTTGCAATGCCGATTTCCCCAAGGCTGCTTGGTTTTGATGGCTGTGTTAGGGAAACCGTAAATCGGGCCAATCAAAACTATGCAGTTAGGGCGTTTAGATAACGCCTAATATTTTACAGTTATTCAATTGTTTATCTGATGAAAAACAACATTTTATTAGTTGCGATAGATGCGTAGAAATATTCCCTATCAAGTGATGCAAACATCTCTCCTATCCAGTACGAAATGTTCGAGCTATAAGCATTCGAAATCTTTCATTTTTTCCTGCATGTTCTGTGTTTAGGTTTTCATTTTACCCTCCATATATTCCGGTTAGACGTAGTCCCACGTCAAAAGTAGTTAGAACAAATCTCCTTGGACCAAAATAAATGAATTTCAAAAAAAAAAATTTAAATTCCACTTCTTTACTTTGCTATTGCAAAAACAAATCCTTCCACTTTAAATGGCCCACCCTGTATAATGGAACATTTCGAAACATTAAGTACCATGCGGTTCAGTTGGCACCACTCGGCGAAAGCTTCCAATTGATCTTGCAGGAATCTAGCATCACTTGGTTTCCGTATCACTGAATACAGTTTTAGGTCATCAGCGTAAGACAACTTAAGACATTTTAGAACACTGTTGACATCGTTCATATATAGTAGAAACAGAAATGGTCCTAGATGGCTGCCTTGAGGAACTCCGGATGTCACAGGGAAGGGAGAAGAAACATAGTCTCCAGTCAGATAAGATGATAGCAAGGCAAGCAAATTTTTATGAACACCTAATCGATCGTATTTAGCCAAAGCAATATCGTGATTCATTTTATCAAACGCAGCGGAGAGATCTGTATAGATGGCATCTACTTGATGGCCTAGCTCAACTTCGCGGATGACGAACGAACTAAACTTTACTAAATTAGTAGTCGTCGAACTCTTGAGTATGTTGATCCTCTGAAATGGAGTGGGCGAAGTTTTGGGCCAGTTTTTCGAGAATAATCAGCTCGAATATTTAGCTTGGAGGTAGCACTTAATGAAGCTATTCCTCGACGGTTAGATACATTCGTTTTGCTACCCTTTTTGTGAATCGGGAAGAAGTTTTGTATGAGAAGAATGTGATAGAAAAATTGCTGCTGAATACCATTATCTAATTGTGGCGATTCACATTCGATTGAGGTCACATTTTTTTATTCTGTACCGAAATCGACAAAATACACCGTAATCGACAAAATTCAAGAATTGCAATGATCAACTATTTACAGCTTGCATTAAATAAAGTTGGATGTAATATCCTAATTGTTTTATTTTTCAATCTATAACTATCAAAACGTTGTATTGCACAATGTATATCTTATATAGTTTACTAGCTGACCCGGTAAACTTCGTTCCACCAATTGATTTTTTATTATGGATACTTTCAAACATTTACGTTTTCTTACTGAACAAACGTTCAACGTTCTAAATGACCCTTTATAATTTCCTTTTACTATAAGTTTCCTAGTTCTTCTACCAAAACTCGTCATTATAATATTCTTGTATAATATTCATAATTATCGTTCAAGATTCTTGAATCACTTGCAAATAACATGTTTCTCCGTTTCATGAAATAAATGTTTGATATTAAAATATAATAAAATAAAGACAGCTCAAATCGGACGATTCCTTTCTCGAGTTTTGCACTTACCAACACTGTACTAATACACGACATGTGACGGTGTCAATCATGCCAAACGACGGTTCAAAATCTCAAACTGTGTGGATCAAACCTCTTAACAATATACTACAGCAATCTTAAAAATCTAGCATTTTTTGTACACAAAACACAATATGATTGTACACGGTTTTGTGAACTCTGTCCAATACGACATTTTACGTTGCAGACGTTTCGTCATTTTTATACGCAAAACCACCCGCAAATGATATGATATAATATGATATATAATATGATATGATATCATCTAAATCGAGTCAGTGATTCAAAAGTTATGAATTTTTGAAAAAAGTCATTTTTGGGAAAAAGTGGAAAAAAAAAGATTTTCCGGAACACTCTTAACACGTTGAGCCCAGCGTCGGTCCCTAGGGGCCGAACTGACTGGGATTGACAGTTACAAAATAAGAAAACAAAAATATATACGGTTTGTTTCCGGATGTTTTACAAAATTTGAGTACTTTCTAGTCGAATCTCTGACTACTTTCTATTTATACAATAAGTATCTTTGGAAGCTGGGACTGACACTGATATTGTGCAAACGCTCTTGATATGTGCTGAATGGAAAGCGGAGCAAGAAAAAATCGGGGCTTAACGTGTTAAATGGAAATGGGAACCCTAATAAAACAAAATTAAAAAATACGGGTCTAATGTTTTGCGATAAAGAACAAAATTACCACTTTCGACGAAAATCTGAGAATATCTAGAATATCTGTTTGACATGGAATGGCTGTGTATTCAATTATCACCGTGAAAAAGTTTAATTTCGCATGCGGAAGTACCCTCACAGCTTCCAGTTGAATGTTTCATCCGCTCCAGTTTCAAACATGACGGTATGAGCAGAGAAATAGGAGGCTATATTGGTTCTTCTTCTTGAATGGCGTTAACGTTCCTTTGTGGAACTTTTGCCGTCTCAACGTATGCATTAACTAGCGTCATTTATTAACACTTAGTTGAGCCAAATAACACGCCTTGAATGTATTCCGAGGGGCAAGCTCTTGAATACGCGTGACCGCAGTGCAAGTCGAATGAAATTTCTTCGACGGAAAATTCCCCCTGCCAGAACGGGAATCGAACCCGAACACCCGGCATGATAATGTGATACGCTAACCACTCGGCCACGGGTGCACCTAGGCTATATTGGTTACGCTTACCATCATATCACCACCATCAGCAACTGATTACTCATGATATCCTACTGCATAACCTTTCACTAAGCCTTTTTATTAATTTCAGTGAATATGTTTCGAATGCAGTAACGAAACATTCATTTAAATTTGAGCTGCTCGAATAAACGAATGTGTGAAGAATGAAACGAATAACTTGAAGCGAAAAGAGAAGATATATTTTCATTATTGAGCGTGAAAAGGGGACAGTAAGGTAGTGTAAGGTAGAGTAAGCTGCAAATTGAAATTCGGTATGCTCATCACGCTTCCGTGGTCCGATGGTTAGCGCCACACATTGTCATGCCGGGAGTTTGAGCTCGATACCCGTTCTGGCTGGGGGATTTGTCGCAAAGAAATCTCCTCCGACTTGCACTGTAGTTTCGCGTATTCCAGAGCTTGCACATAAAATACATTCCAGACGTGTTAAGAATTATTTGGTAGCAATTTTAGCGTGTTTAGGTGTGATCGAGATTTGTCATTGTGTGATAAAAAATCGGGGGGGGGGGGTGGTGTACTCATTGCTGTTAATGCCCTGGTAAACGCAGTTCGTATCCCTAATTTTGCCAAAAAACATTCTTATGAGAAATTTTTTAATATTGTAGAGTCATTTGTTGATGAACTAGACCCTAAAATAAAAATTCATATTTACGGGGACTTCTATCAAAATACAATTGATTTCATTGTAGACGAGGAGAATGAATCAATCGTACTCCCGATTATAGGCGAAAATGAGACATTGCAACTTATTTTCGATAAAACAAGCCAACTAGGTCTATGTCAAATTAATCCTATTTCAAATGAACTAAATTGTTTCCTAGATCTGTTGTTTACTAATTGCACAGAAGATTTCCATGTTTCGAAAGCTGAATGTCCTCTTTGGAAAAATGAAAAATTCCACACCGCTATAGAATACTCTTTATTTATCTATAGCACAAGTACACGCCCCGCCGATTGCGAATTTGAGATATATTTTGATTTCAAAATAGCAGACTACGAGCAAATTAATTGTAAGCTTAAGGATATAAATTGGTCATTTCTACTTAAAGATTAAAGGAACATAGACAAAGCTGTTGAAATTTTTGATGATAATCTGTATAAAATCATAAGCGAACATGTTCCAACAAGAAAGAAAAAACTTAATACAAATTCAAAAATACCAGTATGGTTCACCCGTGCTATTAAAAATCTCAAAAACAAAAAACAAAAAGCTCATAAAAGATACAAAGCAAACCAAACTTTGGATAATTTAACCATATACAAAGATATTTGTAAAAACCTTGATACGAAAATATCACTACAATATGATCCGATCCTAAGAAATTTTTCAATTTTGCAAATTTCAATTTTCAATGTTTGCTGTGTTGCATTTCGTAATTCATTATTAATACAAAATACATGATACCTCTAATAATTGATTTTCATAAATATAGCTATTAATTATTCATTATCGGGAGTCTTCGTAGCCACTTGGTTACGCGTTCGCTTACTAAACGATCGATCATGAGTTCAAACTCAGGGCCCTCAATTGACCATCTTTGTATTGTTATAGAATAACTACGTCCACGCAACCATCATATCAGCTATGGGAATCGATCCACGGTGGAACAAAGATCGATTCATCCATACAACTGCTCTGCTCTGCAAGAAACATCGGGCTGCTGTTCTTATAAATAACCCAACAATGATCAATATCAACTGTCTCCACTGTCCGGTCTGCTGAACAATGGAAGAACAGATAGAATACCCTTACGCCTAAATGTCTACTACAGAGTAATTTACCATAATGTAATGGAATAGAAAAACCTAACGCCTAAATGGCTACTACTACTACTGTGTAATTTACAATTTATAGAAACATAAACATATGTACATGTACACGATAAAAACCCGGCTCTGTTACAGATAAAATGCCAATGAGCCTGATGAATAAATAAATGGGATAAAAAAAAATTCATTAAGTATTATTTTTGTTTTATTAAATTCGTTTATTTTTACAGGCTCAGTTTCATAAGTTTAAAGAAGCCGAATTCTTAATTATATTTTTTATTACTATACATAAACATTTTCTAAATCTAAGGTAAGTAAGGTAGAAAACCGATTACTCGAGTTTAGTAGGGTGACATATTTATTCAGGAAAAGGATGGGATATAAGGAAATTGTTACAATAATGATAATCTCACACACTCAATTCTTAAATCTATTCGTATATCTATTGTGTATTTACATTTCAACTTATTCTACTGTTTGTAGCAAGGGGACCAATTGCACGCAAAGGATATAAGGATATAAGGATATAAGGATATAAGGATATAAGGATATAAGGATATAAGGATATAAGGATAATCACACACGAACATCGATAGTTTTAAGGAAAATATAGATTTGGGACATGTAATCAAGGTCTAACCGAGCCAACACATCTCTCACCGGCACATTGGGCTGTCTTCCTCTAGCCCTGAGGGAGTTTTCTAAATTCGATCTGGCGACAAGATACAACTCGCACGACCAAACAACGTGCTTCCTTCATTAAGTATATTGTAATTGTAATGTAATGTATGTAATTGTTGTCTACTATTGTTTGACGAAATAAAGAAATAAATCTCAACTAAGATCTAATCAAAATAACGAAAATAATACTATGTCTGAGAGACGGAGAAGTTCTTCTAGGAACGTTAGAGTCACTAAAGAAAGAGAAGAAGGTTCATTATTGAGTGACAATTCTTCAATTAGAATGGAAGAATAAACGTGAAAAAATGGTGTCCTTCGAGCAGAAAAGTGATGGATTAGATTGTACCGGCCACTAAGTCAGTTCTAGGTACACAACATTCGTCGTGAAGCATACAAATACACAGAAATATGCCATTGTAGGGGCTTGTACGTTTGTGTATCACTTTTATGATGTATGAAACGCAAGACTTCCTTCTGCAGCCCAAATCTTCCGGACGATGAGATTTTAATACACATATTTCAGCATAGATTTGGAAATTGATTCCAATTGAATATTCTTGCAATGTTGCGGTGTTTGGTTATGTTTTTCTAAATCACCTGTAATGGGTTCTTGTGGAAACTTCTGTTTCAACAAAATGATAAAATGCACATACCGCTATTGGCCACCAACACATATAATCACATATGCAGCATTTAGTCTCATAATCATTACGTCTTTCTGTGAGACTAAGGTACTTCTGGTGCAATTCGTCGGTGAAATAACACTTCCGTTTAGACATTTTTAAAGCCAACTTGGGATATCGAGACAAAACAACTCGGTGAAAATATAACTCTGAATGAAAACTGATAGATAATTTCGTGAAAGATGTAACCGTCACTATCTACACGCTTTCAAAGTTCAATCGCCAGAAAAAAGCTACAGGAGGGTTGTGTCCGAGAGACGACCACATATGACGTAGGATTACGTTGAGCTGTTATTGCATATTGATATGTTTAAAAAAATCCATAGTAATAGTTTGATGGCCCTGAAAAGGAGCGTTCACTTTGATTATTGGGTATTGTTTGTTCAGTTCAGTTCAGTTCAGTGGTGGAGTCACCAGTGGTACAATCCAGCGATGATGGTAGAAGGATGGTGATAAGTCATTGGATGGTGCACGATAAGAATGCCGAAGGAGGTAAGATGAGGACTGGGGAGGCGCAAACTGAACCAATCAAAAGTGGGATTTACCGTACCAGAAAATCAAACCAAACGCATAATTCATTGCACAGTGCCGTATTCACATTGAATGAGCAACTGCAAGAGCACAGATTGCTTGCGTCCATTGACCAATCATGAAAGAGCAATAAGCGCTCGAAATTAGAAAAGTAAATTATAGGCACCTTAAGATTACCACTTATCCCGGCCAAATTCTCTTGAGAGCAAAAACTTCGACTCTTTGTACAGCGTAAACAGCATTTTGATAAGTTTCTGGACGAAACAGCGAACAAGTTCTGCGATGATGAAATATTCAAATTGCGTGAAAGATGGCGAACAAATATGGAACGAAACGCAGCATCCTATAAAAATTATACTTTTGATTTTTAGCTCAACACAAACTCTCCTTCTTCTTCTTCTTCTGTAGGAGCATTGAACCACTGCGACCATTAGTTTGATCTATTGTGGTGCACTCCAGTTTACTATATATGCGCTGTCAGTTCGTTCCATCACTCAAGGAATAAGTGATAGTCGCACTAGGACTTTGCATCTCCCCCCAAGAAGGTATGACTTCTTTTAAGAAGTTTCTTACCTTTTTTGGTTCAGCAGACCATATCTCGTTAGGCATAAGAATGCCCTTTCCAAGAATCCGCAGTCTTTGCTGAATCAATACACTGCATTGACACAGTAAATGTTCCGAAGTTTCAGCATCAAAATTGCAGAAACGACATTTATCATCCGTTATTTTCCCAATTTTTTTGAGATGATACCTGCTCGGACAATGTCCGGTCAATAGCCCAGTCAACATACTCAGATCGGCTTTATTCAAGCTGAGTAGGCTGCGTGTTATTCTATTACAAGGTGTAATGAATGATCTTGATTGTCGTGATGTTGATAGAGCTCTCCAGTTGGCTTCAATCATCGATATTTTCCAGGATTTGAGCTCGGATTTCAGACAGGATGTAGATAATCCGCAAAATGGCTCAGGTCCGACGAATTTAGTTGAAGATCCTAATCTTGCTAGAAGATCAGCTTTTTCATTACCTTCTATACCGCAGTGACCAGGCACCCAGTATAGATTAACGTCATTAGTTACAGCTAGTTTTTTTAAAGAAAGAATACATTCCCAAACTAGCTTTGACTGACAAGTATATGCTTTCAATGCATTTAGAGCTGCTTGGCTATCTGAGAAAATACAGATACTGGCATACCTGTGTTTCCTAGCCAAACAAATGTTTGTACATGTTAGAATAGCATGTATTTCTGCTTGAAAAACTGTAGGCCACTGTCCCATTGGAATTGAGACATCTATCCCTGGTCCAGTAATCCCAGCTCCTGTAGATTTTCCAATTTTTGACCCATCTGTGTAAAACACGAGTGATCCCGGACGAGTTATTGGACCACCTTCTTCCCATACGCTGCGATTGAATTCAATCACTTTGAAAGGAACGCTGAAGTTAGTCTCTGTTTCCATCCAGTCTTCGTTCATGATTAATATAGGATTCAGTTGAAAACACAAACTCTCCAGACAACCCAATAATTTAATCGCTTTTTGACAACTGGTATCGATAATTATTCCTTTATTGCAAATTTCATCAAATACAGGGTGGGCCATTTAAAGTGGAAGGATTTGTTTTTGCAATAGCAAAGTAAAGAAGTGCAATTTAAATTTTTTTTTAAATTCATTTATTTTGGTCCAAGGAGATTTGTTCTAACTACTTTTTGATTATGATATCTCGTAAATGACCGCCTCTGGCCTTGACCGCAAAATGTGCCCTTTTTTCGGCATTTTTCATCACTTTGCCCAATGTTTCGGCCGATATGGCAGCAATTTCTTGTCGGATATTGTCTTTCAGCGCAGCCAGGGTCCTTGGTTTACCAGTGTTTACCTTGGATTTGAAATATCCCCATAAAAAAATTATAAGCGTTAAATCAGGTGATCTCGGTGGCCAGGCATAATCGCCGTTTTTCGATATTAATCTTCCGGGGAACATTTTGCGCAATAATTTGGTCGTGGCAGCCGCTGTATGGCATGTAGCGCCGTTTATACGGAAACATTTTCAAATCAACACGAATTATGCGTCGGAGAGTGGTTCGAGCGATGCCTAACTCTTGCGAACGATGGCGACCTGATGTCGATGGAGTCTCTGCAACACTGGCTCGAACGGCATCAATATTCTCGTCGAAACGTCTTGGTCGTTGTCTGGACAGATCACTGGCATTACCAACACTACCAGACGATATAAATTTGGCATATAAACGACGTATAGTGTTGTCTCCAGGCGATGTTTTAACTTTATTTTTATTTTTCCACGCACGTTTAGTTAACACAATTGAGAAGTTATTTTGAATGTACAGCTGAACAATTTCAGCGCGTTGTTTAGGTGTGTATTGTTCCATGGTTAAAATTGTACTGAAATGACGCTTCCAACGCGGTATGACATTTGTTAATCTGACATCTCTGTCAAAAGTTATGGGGTTGCCAGATGCTTCCACTTTAAATGGCCCACCCTGTACATCGAATGCGGAATTTATCACAAGTATAAATTGGTCCAAAAAAGGATGACGATGGCACGTGATGGACATAAGAGCAATACGATCATGGCAAATTTATGGATCATAAAAACGGAACAATTCGGCCTGACACTTCGGCAATAATTTTCCTATCAGATTCTCGGTATTCAAATCTAGAGCACATACCAAAAGGTGTCCTAGTATGGGATGAATTAACTAAATAGAGCAATTATTAAAACCAGCTGATCATGTCTTGTTTCCCTCCATCACTAAATATAATTTCCGCTATTCAAATGAGACATTTTATGCGCTTTTATATGTATATATATATATTTTTTGCAAAAACAAAGTTCATTCCACCAGACGATAACTATTGAAAACAGGATTTTTTCACGGAGATAAGGTCATAAAAGCGCTCCACCGAAAACCAGAGCAACAAAATGATTGGGTTTTTTGTACCAAACGAAACAGACGCAATCGGACTAATTTGCTTCTCCCGTGATCCAAATGAAATGCGAAATATTATATATAACGAAATCGAAAAACAGGAATGAAAAATAAACCCATTCCAATTGCTCAATAGTCCGAACTGAGGAACGAACTTGAAATGCTTCATTAGGTTCACCATAAAACATGATGTTTAATGATATATTGATCTTAACAACTGAATTGTTAAACAAGGAATCATTTAATGTGGTTGTGATTCACACCTGTGACATACACTAATTATTTCATTTTTTTTCTCATTTCTCACCCACAGGTGTGAAGATGCCAATGTGTGCAGTTTCTGGTTCACAATTCCTGACACACACCGGTTGGACCGAGCTGAGGAACCCAATCGATACGGATGTGCCGTTCCGGCTGTTCCGCGATGAAGGGCGCATCTATTTACAGTGGCTTGGAGAACCAGACTTGCGGCAACGGATGCAGGGTCGTCTCATATTGGTGCATCTCATGTGTCGGGATATGACACCGCGGCTAGTGTTGAAAGACGGACGCACACGACCACTCGGTAAGTAACGTTTGTGTTCTAGCTAGGCATTCATTGACATACTCTGTCTACAATTGCAAGGAAAGTGAATCCTATCTATTAACGGTTAATTAAATTCTATAAACTACACCTTTCATAACAGCATCACACGATCCAATATCATGAATGAATAATAGTGCCAGCAATAAACATTTTATTACTGCATCACAGTTAACAAATTAGACCTCGACAACCCGCCGTCAATCATATCTCCGCTATTGATGGTAAGATCAAAGAGGAACCATGCCACTCACGATCGCCACTGTTTAGCTGCCCACAACCGGCGAAGGCTAACAGGGGGCGATGATGGGATAATAAAACTTATCCGATGAACAGTGATTCCATTCACAATTACCGTCATCCCTCTCGTAACCAGCCCTGAATTAGTTGTTTCTTGGACGCTGAATGACCATTCACGAGAGATCTCGCATATCATCGTTGTTATGATCCATTTAATCGACGCGAACGACTGTTAACTTGCGAATGAGCTAATCTTTGTGTATTAATCTTGAGGTTCGATTGTATATGATGCAGCCTCGGTTCGAGGTTCGTTATGACGTCAATCGAAATAAGAAATCCGATCTTATCGTTGGACAGTCCACTGGTATTCATTGTAATGAACTGATGACGATTTCACTCTTTATTTCGCGCCTTTTATCCCACTTTGTAAAAGAGCGTGACAAGGTGAAGAAGGGAATCTGTTCGTAAGTCTGATAGACAATACGGCTCTAATTAGGTGCTGATTTTGCATCAATAGGTCGGTTTATAGCATACTGATTAGATTTGATACTGTTCAGATTGGGCGAGCAATTAAATCAACAATGTGGCATAAATTAATGAGCGTAGTAAACTATAGTCACGCACAATTTTCTTCATCAAAAACAATAGAAATCATTAATACCTTCCCATAATTGTAATGTATGGTTTTCGAAAAAAAACTCATTTCGAGTTTGGGAAAATAGTTAATTATTGCTCTAATAATAGATAGAAAAACTGCATTGGGCGTGTAACAGTTTCTTCGTTGCACGAATGGCTCGGTGACACTATATTTTCATTCAAGGTCCATAACAGACTGCCACGGTAGCCTTTTTTGTCCATGTCACATACAGCGGTTAAATTATTACCGATTTTAATATTTGTTTATCATATTATATGATGATCATTTGGACATTTTTGTCATTTGTTGTGTGTCTTCTGCTCTGCACTTGATGAAGTCTAATGTCTATGATTTATAATAATTGGAAATTTTAATTTGATAACCTACTTAGCCTAAATTTCGAAAGTCCTCGTTTACTAATACTCTGATGAGAGTATATTCCAAAAGCGTAACGTTCTCGGAAACATTTCAAACGAGACCTCAATGCGTTCCTGGATGTACTCGCTGTACATACACCCCGACATGAAGTAGTCGATTTTCCTCATACTATCTCTTAACTATTTCGCAACAATCGAAGGTTTTTTTTGTAAAACCCCTTTTTTAAACCACGTTTTTGAAATTTTGGTATGAACACTATCCAAATAAATTAACCGACAATCATTTTTCAAAAAGAACTAATTGTTGTTAAACGCTGGTTAATGACAAATGGCCCTACTTCATCGGTTTATTAATTAATATTTACGAATGTGTGGTTACTGGAGAAAAAATAAACAAGAGAATCGTATGAAGATTCGGTGCAGTCAGGAACGACTGCGATTCCTACAATACAATCAACAGAAGCTGCGCAAGGAAGAATACATTCACTTGCGAGACGCTATCATGAGCAACGCCGACACAACCTTTACCATTGCCCGACCAAAACGGAATTTATGTCATGACGTTTCAGCACATATGTTCAAACAAAAAAAATGAAGTCTTTCATGAGCTTCATTATAACATTACGCGCATTCGGCCTCACACGTTGCTGGATGTACACAAGGGTGACAATTAAAAAGGTCATCTCGAATTTCAAAAAGTCACCCCATAAAAAATCCTAATCCAAAGCAGTCAAAGTATGAGTATTTTGAAAATCGAAAAATCACCCAAGCGAGTCAAGGAAATCGGGGTTTCCGAAAAAAAATTGTTGGTGCCAAATGTCTTCAAATTGCATGAAACGTCGAAATCTACTGTTATCTCGAGAATCTAGTTTTTGTCAAAAATCGATACTCTAGGACTTATGGTTTTGTACGTATGGTTTTGGGTGCCAATAAAAATAGTTATCTCGATTTTTCATTCGGATTTCACTTATTTCATTTACACAAACTAAATGACAGATCGTGCTTAAAATTAACATTCGGACGGCTGACAACTGTACCAACTTAAAATTAAAAAAAAAATCAGCGGGAAGATTTAAAATTAAAAATTCCCGGTATATATTTTACAGGCTAGTGAAATGTATCATATTCGGCATAACGAGATTGCACCATTTGGTAATGTGAATGTTGAAGAAAAAAGCATATCTTTTGGAAAACCAAACTCATTTATTTATTTCTTCATTTTTCATATGGAATTTATCAGAATTGTACCTGGCGATTATGACAATAAATGTAAATATTCATAAATTATTCAAATCTTTCCCCGGTAAAATATTTTAGGAGTATCTAAGAATTTGATAGAAGCCTATTGTAGGCATTTTTATACTGGCACATATTCTACAGAGTCGGTTGTTTGATTTTCAAATTCAGTGACAATACTGTATGCCGTCTTCTGGCATATTACGGGGTCTGATACATTCTCGGCTGCGACAGATTTTTCATTAGAATCACCTTCTAAAGACACGGAATGATTATTTTCTAATGAATTTTGATTATTGGCGTGGTATTGATCAGTTTTATTACCCTCCGAGACAGATAGTTTCAACGAACTCATTTCGTGTTTCAATTTCTCAACTTCATTACGGGCCTCATTCAACTCATTTTCCAATCTTGCAATAGTGTCCTTATCTTCAGTTTTTCTCCAAGATTATCGAGCAAATACTCGATTGCATTCTTAGGTCGATCAGAATATTACAGTTGATAAGTACTCTTGTAATGGCATCTAATACACCATTTCGATCTAGATATTTACGAAAATCCTCTTTAGACCCATCGATTGGCTCAAAACTTGACATGCTGTCAAATATTTGGAATAATGCAAAAACTTTACGATTCTTATCATTAAAACAGAAATCGGTGTGAACAAGCTATTTTTGCACTTCTCTATTGCTCTAGTAGACTCAGTATTAGACTTAAAACAAAGTTAATTGTCAATCGAGTTTCCGTTATTAGACGAATTTAATGCCAACTCGACAGGCCATTGGCAACCACTTCTCAGATTGCAGTGAAAAGTTGTGAGTGTAAAAATATTGGTCATTTAAGTAACTTTTCAAATTTATGACTCAAAAACTATAATACTATAATAAACTACAATGTCAAACTATGTAAACATAAATAATTTCCTTCTTTTTAGTCTTTAACCTACATTTTGTAGGTCATCAATGCATCGCAATATGGACACTACTACAGAAATGGAGTTTTCCTATCAACAACTTTTTCATGTTTTCTTTAAAAAATTACTACTAAAGTTTAGTAACATTTTTATGTGTAAACTAGCTGAAACTTCGTCCAGCCCAAATTTCATGTTCAACCATTCACGTTTACTTACTAAGCAAATTGTTGGCTGACAAAACTTCGGACCACCGTTCAGCAAACTCGTTTTTAGGTTATCTTTTAAGCTGTAATTTTTATTTGGTTTTATTATGTAGTTCATGTTTAATTTATAAATAATTTCGTTTTAGTCTTGCTTGTGTTACGTAATCTGCTGTCCAACGAAAAGGGCAAATATTCGTATTTCAACTGTATTTTGACTGTACTGCTTCCAATTATACGTCTAATACGTGCCTTTGTGATTTGTTGTTTTTCTGAGTGTTTACATGTTCGTATGTGTGAGTGAGTGTTTGACAATTGTGTGTTCATGATCTGTCAATCTATTGTTTCTTCGTCTGCAATGTCTTCAGTAACGGGTTCCTGTAACGCTAGATAACCCACTGCTGATCTGTGTTCGCAGCACGGACCACAAATGTCCGTGGGTCCAATCGCAGAACTTTTCATTGATTGATCTTCTAATCAGCTCTTTAAAATTACCTTCTACTATAAAATTCCTAGTACTTCTACCAAAACTCGTCATTACAATATCAGATTATTTTCAGAGACAATTCTCGTTCAAGATTTGTCAACCACTTGCAAATAACATGTTTCTCCGTTACATGGAATAAATGTTTGATACAGAAAATATGATAGAATAAAGACAGTCCTAAATCGGACAATTCCTGCCTCGAGTTTTGCTCTTATCCATTCCAATAGATCAATAGGTTTGAATAAATAAGTGGCAATGTATA
Source organism: Toxorhynchites rutilus septentrionalis (assembly GCF_029784135.1). Lineage (NCBI taxonomy): Eukaryota > Metazoa > Arthropoda > Insecta > Diptera > Culicidae > Toxorhynchites > Toxorhynchites rutilus. Next base: position 195,080,180 of record NC_073745.1, on the reverse strand, counting down.
AGCATCATCAAACATACGAGTGACTTGCAAATGTAAATGTAGTATTTGTAGCAATTGAATGAGTTTTTTTTTTCATTCTAATAAAATAGTTTTTTTCTACAACGAATATTTTCGATGTTACAGATTTTTGGTACAGATTTTTCGAAGAAAAAGTACAAATGGGAAAATTTTTTAACCCCTCTGGTACAGATAAAAATGTGGCAACACTGCTTGCAAAAATTGATGAGTTCTGTTTACGTTTTGTTTACTGCTGAGTTATAGCACTCAAACACACAAAGAAACCCTCGGTATTACGCACCCATCTCAAATGACAGAGACTTATGTAAAATGATGCAATCAATGTGCCGTATACGATATAATACGAAGAACCTGGGAAGATAACTTTCACAAATATTGTAACATTTAAAATTGTTGACAGCTCACATGTTTCGGTGGCGTTTTGAAGAAAAAATCAAAATAAAATAAGAAACCAGTTGTTTGGTCTCATCTTAGATCTTGGTCAGATTTTTTTTTTAAAAGTACATTCATGATTTATGCACATAAGTCAAACAAATTTGGTGATCAAATTTTTGTCCTTTTAAGGAACTGTTGATGCGACAGTGAAATATGTTTAGGAAAAGTATAAATGGTGAAAAAAAATCAGTTAAAATACATGCGAAAGTCAATAAAGCCATTTTGTGATAATAAAAACGAGTTTTCATTCTTCTAAGGGGTATATCGAAAATAAACTATAAACTTTTTTAATGCCCTTGTACATTGATGTGCAAACGAATGCAGTTGTGCTCACCTGTATTCAGTATCCTGATCTGTCAAGAGTCCACCAAGAATTTGTTTACGTGTGGATTTTTCACTCCTTTCGAAATGTCGCGTATGAAAAAGGAGACTCAAGTTCAAGTCTTGGATACATTATGGCGACAGAAGAGTATTACAATGAATAAAATGACAAAACGTTTTGGCATTTATCCGGCAAGTGTGAAATCCATCATCCCGAAATTCGAGGAACACTATCCATTCGATGATTTACCGGAAAGAGGAATAAAACCAGGACCTTCCAACTCCGATCTGGACCGGAAAGTAGTCAACCTCATCAATCGGAATAAATTGATGATAAACGTGATTTGGCGAAAAAAGCTGAGACAACGGTCGGAATGGTGCAGCGGAACAACCTGAAGACATTCAAAAAGCATAAAAATATCAAAACAATGTGCTGAATAAAAATCACGAGCGAAAACCAGAGCCCGGAAGCTGTATTATCGAATTGTGCATAAATTCAATGCGTACATTCTGATGGATGATGAGACTTACGTTGAAGAAGACTCAAGAACTCTTCCGGGGCCACAATTTTACACCACAGTCTAGGTGAAGATGTGAATGACCAATGAGAAGTCAATTCAAATGGAAACAACTAGGCAAAACTGCTTGTGTGGCAAGCAATCGCTCATGTAGATTGAAGTAGTCAAGTTTCAACACAAAAGAAACAATAAATGCCGAATTGTACTAATCAAAAGGTCCCTTTCACTATACAAGAAGCATAGCACCCTACCACCATTCTGCCGGATTTGGCTTCAGCCCACTATACCAAGACCACTCTAAAGTGGTTCAATCATTTTGTTGAGAAAGACATCAATCCGCTAAACTGCCCACAGTTCTATCCGGTCCGGAAATATTGGGCTGTTGTCAACTGAATCTTCAAGAAGGATGCTAATATCAATAATACCATGGCGAAATTCAAGAAAAACTGGAATGCTATGTCCAAGAAAGCCGATTGATTCACTGTACAAAACCTAATGAAATGCGTTAAATCGAAGGTCAGAGCATATTTCCAATAATCATTTTTAACTTATTTTTCTTCACACACTATAAGAAGACGGTTCATGAAACATTGCCGAATGGTTTCCTTGTTTGATTGTGAGTCACCAATAAAAATGGATTTTGAGATTAAAAATGTGTTTACAGCTTATTTTCGATATACTCCTTATATCTAAATAAACCGAGCACCACCGTATTGCAATCTGTTTAATCGTCGTTCCAACGCATAAAGAAAGCCAGTTATATTAGCTGGATTTGCAAACATAACATTTCCTGTTGACTAGCTCATCAGAATATAGTGCAGAAGTACAAGATCAATCAGAAAAAATAGGTCAAACAAAACCCGTGCAATAACAAGGTAATCATTGTAGGTAACTACAATAACAATATATTTAGATAAGGTGTTGAGGTAACCTCATCTATTGGCAGATGAAGGGCCGGGCCGACTGTGAACCGATTTATGTGAGAATGATACGTTCAGAAATGAGAGCAAAGGCAAGCCTATGCAAATGCAGTATGTATGCTATTCTGTGGGCGTTTCTGCTTGAAACGTAATCAATTTCACACCACAATCGGGATTGCATCCCGTTAATCTGTTACTCCGTAGTGCTCCCCAGAGCCGATCGTGATGCTTTCATTAGGAGGCAGCAATACATAATTTATCTACGGAACGCCTACAATGCTCGATCGATCTTTGCAGTCTATAGGTTCCGTCAATTCAAGTGCGCGTTTTTTTTGTTTATCTGCGTTCGACGCACGCCAACTTGAGGGAGTAATTGATTGCTTCTCCCTACCTGCGATCATTAATATGAATTACTGTTATTCAATTTAAGGAAATCAATAATTGATACCTCATAAATTGATTTAGTTTGTTATTAGCAACATGATGTATAGTCGTAGGTATACCTTCGATCGTATATTTACCTACCCAGAGGGTATAGATAACTCGATCAACCTTCCTTAACATTCTAAAACAACGATACAATGTAGAGCATTATTGTAGATTACAGTTTATTAGCTAATCTTTTTAACTTTTTCTTTGTATCTCTTTCTTTACAGATGATTTGAACCCCAATCAAAATATATTCACGCCTTGTATTGCGTTCCGCGTTGTGGGTACCCCAATCAAATACGTAAACAGTAAGTGTACATTTCGATTCATATTAGCTTAATAATTGTCCAAGCTGATAATTCTTCACATTATTCAATTTCGAATAATAGATCAAAATCATTCAATAATAATTCAATGCACACAATGCATTGTCATCAGTCATGCTTCCATGAACCGTCAACAAAGCCAGTGATAATAAAACTTCGTGAGACCCATGAGTCAAAACGTGAAGTGTTAATCGATGCAAATGACCCAGTGTTAGAGAAAACAAGAACTAATTTAGTTTCCATTATATAAACACACGAAAACAAATGAATTGGACACGTTACACACAAAGTAATCTCGTTTTATAGTAATTTCACTTTCAGTGTGAAAACTTCACACAGCTCGGCTGAGACCTCCCCCAGACCATTTCTCCATGCGACTTACCACCACTTAGTCTTCGAATGGCGCTACCCTGCCGTAAGAATACTAATATCAGATCGTGTCATTTGAATTATAAGTATGCTAATCGCGTGAGACCACAGTCTGCGGGAAGCGCCTTCAATGGGGACAAAATAAAGCCATCCTCTTTCTCCGTCCAACCGCTTCCTCATCTACATGTCTCATTTTCCCATGATAATTCTTTCTTGAATGGCCTTCGCAACCGCCGCCGCCGCCGCCAGGTGATGAGAGTTCCGCAGCAGATGACGTGTTTTACTGTATGTCGGCACCACTGTGCGGTGTAAAACGGAGATTCCACTGTCGGATGGGCTGTGGTTTGTTTGGTTACGTATCGCTTCCTTATCACCGTATTTTCGCCTTTTTCGCTGGTCCGATCGTAATGGACATCATATTCATCACGGTCGTCGCATCTTGGGTTGGAAAAAAAGTATTCCCATTACATTAGCCATTGCTGGCCATTCTGTGGGAATTTTAATTAGAAAAAAAATGTTATCAAACAATTATGAGTGGCGCAGTTATCTAACAAACATTTGCCGCATGGTGCGCATCACTTTCACTTTCGTTCGTTCAAGTAGCAGTATATCATCTCGATTGTCGAAAGAGTTACAACAATAAAAATACGTTTTGTACGGCGTTCATTCATTTCTTATTCGTTGAAACGTTTGAGATCAAGCCGACAGTAGTAACGATGGCGATCCTCGCTCAACCTGCCATATATTAGGTTTAGCTCGCTTCATAGAATGTATCTGATTACGCGAATGATTTGTTGATTTGATTATTTAATGACATTTATTCGCACGATGTTTAAATCAGAAAACTCATATTGGGCCTCTATAATTGAATACAGGAATAATTAAGTTCTTCATAGTAGATATTGTAAAGATTAATGTTTATTCAAACTGCTATAAGTTTGACTAAAGATAGAATACGAAAAAAAAACTAATTAAAGAAAAAAATATACATTTTGTTTTTAATTGTATCGGTAATACGGTTTTTATGCTTATTGCAAGACCATTATTTCAGCCTTACTTCTCACCACAGCCCATTTCTCGAACTATTTTCTGAACACGGTCCATCATCCTTTGCACCATCTGTTCTACCACTTGTTTCATAGAGACGAATGAACTCTCTGAGTTTAAAGTCTCTTTAATTCAATACCGTTACCGTTGTTTCATAGCCAATTTCCATTTTAAATCGAATTCCTTCTCTTCGCGTGTAGTCACATCCCTTTATTTCAGATTAATCTTCACAATCGACAATCGATGCCTGAATAAACTGAATTAATTTTTTATGCGACTGATGCATGCGCGTGAAAAAATCACGTACTTTCGAGACTATCACGTAAAAAAGATTGTCCCATCACTCGCACACGCTCTCGCAATTTTTTGACGGAGAACTACGTCTTTCGTTAAGGGTGCCAAATCAGAAAACAGGTCACGTTTTCATGAAATAAAGTTAACGTTAATAGCTATTTTTGCCGCGAACGGTTTTAGCGATTTATATACCAAACGAATCGGAAATTCCCTAAGATTTGTTTGATATGCTATACATTACAATCCCATAGTCTTTATATGGTTTAAATTGATTGGAATCATTCCCATTTCCTCATACATTTGTTCTGTCCATTTGTGTGTTTTCCCGAACAGAGCTATCAATAACGAGCATCTTATCGACGAGCAACGAAGGGGAAATCGTAAGAGTAAAGTATCCGTGAACAAAGGAAAATAAGAAGAACGAAGGGGAATATTTGCCTAGAGTATAAACAGTGGATCTCGCTGAGGCAAACTTTCATTCTTTGTGAGGAAATCGACTGAACAACATCGTTGTTGGGCGAGCTGGACAGCGAGGGATCGAATGCTTTTCTCAAGGCAATGAGGGTGGAGGAGTAATATGATGGATAAAGTAAAGTTTTCCAAGGGCTTTTTTGAAGGTTAGAGACGAATGAACTGGAGAAGTATTTTTGGAGATGTACCATTTTTCGTATTAAAAATCGGGTGTCATATTTTAAACAGTTAGTATTTTCCTGTTATTTTGGTATTCAAAACAAATTTAAATGCAGAGAGAGCAGAGGGAAATAGAAAACGTAGATTTGGTAATAGGAGTATGATATGTTGAAATACATGAATTAAATTTATGGTGCATTTTATTCATCAAGAGACTATGAGCCTTGCCGTATACACCCCACGAAGAAAACGAAATGAATGGCACGTTATTGAACTTTGTTTTACGAGTTAGTGAAGCGGCAAAGATAATGATGGGGCCTCGGGCAGAATGAACACTTTTTAAATAGAAATTATGAATGAAAATTAACTTCTCCGTATCCAATTAATGTTCAATGTGAATGGAAAACTTTGTTTCCTTCATATGGTAAAATAATCTCTTACAAAAATTGTATCTGAAGATAATTTTATATTATAATAAGTTTCAATGAGAATATCGGAAAGTGTATAGAAAATGGGTTACGTTAGGGTAAGAAAGACGTGCTTCAAGTGAATAAACAACACCAAGTAAAATTTTTCATTCAGATTTTAACAATTTGAAACTGCCTTCGGACCGGCTAATCTTATCTGGTGAGAGTAGTAAGCCTTGTTAAAAACTAATTTTATTTCCAGATGTCAACATTGTATCGTTGTCATCGCAGATACACTTCATTTCGTTTTCACCGTGAAGTGTATACGGAAATTAGGCCTTATAACAGTACTGTACAATGTTTCCCTCTCTTCGGGAACTGAACACAGGACGCAACAGAAACGAAAATATACAAAGAATCCATAATAGAAATTTTCGCTAAATTGAAATAAGAATACAACTATTAGTCAATTTTGAATATATTTGGCAACACTGTAAAAATTTTGGAAATCCCATTTTTGTATATTTATCTTTGTCAAATGTTTTCCTCATCAACCAATCAAGAGTCGAGTTGCAAGTGATCCGAACTGTTGCCGAACGACCGTTCGTTCACTAAAACCTACTAGTTCTTCTGAACAGTTCATGAACGGCTTGCCCATCTCTATTGCAAATACATGCAAATTGGGGCAACTTTTACTCTCACCGACATGTGTTCCCTAACACAGCCATTTAAGAATCCAAGGTACCTAGGAAAATTGGCATTGCAGAAACACATGCAAGCTGGATGAACTTTTGTGTTCACCGAAATGTGTTCCCTAACACAGCCATCAAAATCAAGGCGCCTTACATTACAAGACGTTTGTTCAAATTCTTTACTTACAGCCAATATGTTGAATACAATTGAATTCGGAAATTATTTCATTCAATCAATAATTGAATTAATGCAAACAAATGATTACTAAGCCAACGATAGGCCCACGTCAACCTTGCGGGCATAAATATAGCCCACTCATTTTTAGCACATGTTTTGTCATCCCGATTTACTACATTAAATGAGCCTAAAAATAACAGAAAATGTCATGACTCTCAAATACTGGTATACAATGGCGTAGCGTGACCGGGTGACACCCGGGGCGGGTCATTAGGGTGTCCCCCTCCAATCTTATCTGAACATTAAACTTATTTATTTTAATATCAGCTAGGGCTAACAAAAAATCACAAAATCTTCACGCGTTGGTCATTGGAACTGACAGTTTCAAAATAAAAGAATTAATAAAATATGGTTCATCTTTGGATGTCATAATGTGACTCAAAAAAATCTTATCAAATAAATATCATTGGGAACTGAAGCCGACACTGATATTGTACAAGTGCTTCCCGTTCAGTGCGCTTCCGCTCTCTTGTTGCGGTCTCAATGAATGCGCAGCCATAACGATACGGGGCTCAACGAATTAAATATATCTGCCCCATCGTTGACCGCAAATTTTTAATCAATTTCAAATCTGATAAGTCGCTTTACAAGATGCCACAGAAACGTACACGGTTAGAAACAGTTTCAAATTCACTGTAAGAATTGGAACCGATTTATGGACGTTATGGTGCCTAGAGGCACGGACGGAAACACGTTGGACGGTTGGACTTCTGGATAAAGTTTTTGTAACTGTTGAGAAATCCGTAAATTTAGCTCATTACATACTCCAAATGATGTCCCTATAAATTCCGTTTGGTATACATTTTATCAAATATATTTTTGCAATTTCAAACCTTCCAACTGAACATTTTTAAAATTTTTCTAAATTGATTCTACTGTCAGTGGTTTCAATTTCAAATTCGCGAGCTATCATTTAGTTTGTTGAGAATCTGTAGACGATTCTCCAGACTTTCCTTGACGTGATCAAAGAGTATCGCGAATTTTGAATTTTCGCGGGTTATGTATATTCCATTTTCGATTTTTTTGTGGTGTTATGTTGGTAGTCATCCTTCTCACTTATGATGACAGGTTCTATCATTTTGAATGTTCAGTTAATTCCTGGCAGCTGCTTTGCTTGCACGTATTTTGGCTCGTCTTAGATTTTTGCATATTCCAATTCGGCTCCCATTGGAATTTGAGCTTTGGTTTCCGCATCATAATCATAAACCCATGATTCGTGACAATTTATGACCTTTTGGAGCGAATTTGAGTTTTCGCGGATAGAGCCATATAGCCATATGACACAAGTCAATCGATATGTTTAGATGCTTAGCAATTCCGCTAGCGATGATTCGACGATTGGCCAATACTATTTTCTTCATTGCATCAAAGTTTTCGTCTGTTGTTGACGTGCTCGGGCGTCCGGTACCTTTTGTACCGCCGATAAACGCTTCACGCTCAACACTATCCTCGTACAGGGATCGGCATAGTCATAGTCAACTGAGGATAGTCAGCTGACTATCTGACTGACTATATCCGTATTCAGTCGGAAATGACATTCGGCTTCTTCATGCAGTTTCTCCGCCAAAACGACTAAACAGTCAATCGGACGTTTAGTCGCTATCTCCCTCTACCGACTCGACTATTCATTCTTCCCAGTCAATTTGTCTTCATTGCATTTTGAAGTGACTTCCCCCAAAACGAATTCGTTCCTCTCTCTCCCAAGTATCATTATGCAAGCATCGATGTTTAAGTTCAACGTGGTTTGACATACGCTACAGGTGAGCTAGATTTTTTATATCGTATACGAAAATTACTCACACGTATAAAATAGCGTGCAGTGAGTGTGCGCTTTTTACTAATACTAACGCGAGGACCTTTATAGCATACTTGATAAATGTCTTAGTTCGTTGGTTTGAGTTCACGACGGGTAGGCAATAAACCGTCCATTGATGGGGTAACTACTTTTTTGCGTCAGAAATCAAGTTTTCGTTCCTCTTTATATGGACGTAAAAATACGATTGCGTACGCGGGTATAAAATTAGTGTCAGGAGGAAATGGAAGTGTGGGCTGAAGTCAGAATGAAGAGGCAGATTTGTATTCATTAGTCGCGTCAGTTAAAATAACCACTGACTAGACTATTCCACCAATCATCCTCGCTAGTGAACGCTAGTCAATTCATTTTCTAGTTAAGTCACTTTTTGTTGACTACGACTGCCGAAACAGTTCTAGTCGAAGCGAAGCTACTGAGAGTAGAGTCGGTCTTCATTTTTCACCTTCGAAGATTTCGGGACCTGCCCTCGTAAGTCCTGATTGATGATGTTGGTGGCGATAATTCATTTTTTTAGTCTCAGATGCAGGTATTTTTGAGAACTTGGATAGTTTCGTGGTTTTGAAGATGTCTTTACTCTCACAAGAGACTCCTCCTGGTTTCGCTTGTTTGCTGCACTCGGTTTTAGATGAAATGTAACAGAGATGCTTGTCTGTTTGGAAGTTTGGAAGTGGTCACATTTGTGCACCGGGGAATCCCTTTGGCCAATTGACGATGTAACCTCGCTAACTGAATCACTGGATCACTGAAACTGGGTGCAGACTCGCTTCGGCGTCGACTACTGCGTCGGTGAGCTGTGGATCGATGACATATTGATGTCACTATAACCGATCACGGTGTTTTTTGGCATCTTCGGGTTCAAATTTTGTTCAGACTATGTTTTTTTTCATCTGGCACTTTGACTGGTGCTATGAACTTACTGCTCAAATTACAATTCATAAAAATAATGAAACTAATGATAAAAGAAATAAATTTAAAAAAAACAACTTGTTATTCATTTATTTTCACGCTAACCTAACAGATGTCACAGAAGTTAGTTTCTCGTCGGAAAATCACCACATCGATAGCGAGTCGGGTCTAAGTACAAAGGAGTACATAGTTATCGCAATCTGTAGCCTCTGCTTGGGATTGATTTACATCGCATCGGTATTCCTGTACATCCACATGAAGAAACGAAAACGCAACACGGATGACGACGACGCAAACACGATCAAGAACGATTACTCTTCCTACCAGCAGAACGATCAGGTTACATTCGGTGTTGGGTTGGGCTCCCAAGTCGGTCCATTTGGAGGACAGGCGAGGAAAAATAGTTTTATAGGACGTTCTGGAAGTCAAAGAACAACTCATCGGGGGATCTCGACAGCTCTGAATGTGGGTCTCCACGCTGAGGAGATGGGCATCGTCAAGAACAATCCGCTGTTGAAGCACTTTCCAAACTTGAGCGACAACTCGGGCTTCATCAGTGACAACTCGAATTCGGCATCTGAGTTTGAGGATGAGCGAACGGCTGACGCTGAAAAGAAGGTGATTTGTTGAATGATGTTGCGAATAACCCTTTATGTTGACAGATGAGATCGTTTTCAGATGCAAACCACCGCAAATGTTCACCAATCAAAAAACTATTCCGGGCATACCGATATGGATGGAGGACATCACCATCCACCGCAAGGACAGTACAGCAACCAGCAGCAGATGGGACATCACAGTCCCGAGGCAATGAACAATCCGAACTCCGATACCGAGTGTTTACCCGAGGAGAATGTGTCTATTGTCGAAGATGTCAGCAACGACGAGAAACTCCACAGCATGAAATCGATCGTAAACGGTACTATGCGGCGGAAACTTTATTTTAACCCCGCCTATTTCGAACCGCATCTTCTGGTGGTGAGTAAAGCCATGGTTGACCTTTGTTTATTTTTTATGGTTATCCTTCGTTCCTTACAGTCTCCACCACCGGCAGCTGTTGAATTCTTGAACAAGATACGTGAAGTAATCACAATCGCCAAGTACAAGATGTCTACGAAAAGGTTTCAGCCCTCTCTGAATATCATCCCCGAAGAGTTACAACACGCACAGGGATCGGAAACGTATGCTGCGGCCCAAACAGCATCCCCAAGTCGACGCAGTAGTTTGATCAGCTCCAGAAAGGACAGCTCGAAGAAAAGCGCTTGCTCGGGCTGTCCGGGATGTGATAAGAAGGGGGGCGGCTCGGACGTTGTTGTTCCTTCGAGCAATTGCAAAAACTGTGGCGACAAGCAGAACAGCATACGGAAGTGGTTGGAAGAAGTTTCATCGACACAAGAAGAACCGATAAACGAAGATGAAATTATGGACGACAACAAGTCTCCAGTCCTTAGTTCTGAGGAAAGTGTTGAATTGCTGAAAGAAATGGACGAACAAAAAGCTTCCGAATCAATGCCAATCAGTCCGGAGGTTAAAAAGGTACCGAAAGCTTTGCGATCCCACCATGGCAATGTTCAGAGCGACAGTTCATCAGCTTCGGACAACGAAACCATCGTTGCTGGTAGTGCTAAAGAACGATCTTCGATCGTACGCACTCCGTCGAAGGACAAATCGATCCGTTCGGATTCTAGTTCTACGCCGAAAATCGTTTCCCACAGTCTGAAAAACGAAACCGTGAAGATGACCCAGTTCGGTTCTGAAGACAGGTCACTTATGAAGAACAATAACTTTGAGTACGATCTAATGCCTAGTGATGATCGCGCTTACGATCAAGAAATTCCAGAGAGGAACTTGAACAACTCCCGGGCAAATGCAGGCGCTGATAAGATTTACGAGAAAAATGAAATATACAACATAACTGGAAGCGAACTATACAACAATCCACAGTTTGATCTGTCACCGAAAATGCAGCACCGTTCGTTGGACATCAGCAACCGCCATCATCACCACCAACACGGTCGCAAACGCTCACAAAGCCGTGTCGGATTGTCAGGCGGCAAGAAACAGATTGAAGTGTATGATCAATTCGCAAATGTCACTCCGACGAGGATGCGTAACTTCAGTCATATGCCTGACATGGTCTACGAAGCGTTAGCTATGGATCAACGGCAAAACTCATGGACAAGCAATCCGGAATCGATTCCCGTTGGTGAATTCCTGAACGAATCATGCAACAGCCGATTTAGCAGTATCGATCGAACGGATAAGTACAAAAATGAAAAGTTCTTTCATGACTTCATCAATTCCGACGATAACAACACCCTCGGCAACCGCTCGGGCAAAAACTCCTTCAACAAGTATCAACCGGATTCGCCGATTTACTCTCGCAAATCACCGCATTATTTGATCGTGGACTACGAAACGGATAGTCTGGAAAGAGTGACTTCGAAGACGCACGCCAACTTCAATACGTCCACCACGACTAGCAGTGATCTGAGTTCTCAACCGTCGCCATCGAACAGCACTGCGCTTCCACTGGAAGAAGAGGTGGAAATTCGTAATGCCATCTACGATCGGGTGGAGGGGTTTAGGAAGGATACCGACACCATAAAAAAGGAACGCGAACTGTCAAGCATTGACCCCGAGGAGTACGAAGATGTTCCCATGAACTCCTTGGCGGAAACTGTTATCCAGGTACCGACAAAAAAGGGACCGAAAATCAAAGCTGACACGCCCTTTCAGGGCAGTATAACGATCGAGGTTGAACACAGCCCGGACGAATGCGATCTCTCCACCGACAGCGACCAATTCGAGCCGGACACTTTGGACCGTAAGCCAAAAAAGCACAACAACATTGTTGGGAAACATAAAACAAACGTTTGGGGACAGAACAACGAGAAAGAAACCAATCGTCTCTCGTCATCTACGGATCTGAATAACGCCACCGTCCTCAAGAATTCCAATTCATTCAAGGAAACATCCTTTGGTAGCCTCCGGGAGATATATGAGTCGAAGAACTTGAAAAACGTGAACATTGAACAGATCCGGAATTTGGATGACCTCGAGTTGAAGTCGGGAAAGTTGCTCACCCTAGAACTCAGACATTCGAAAAGACAACGAACTAACGACAACACAGCCATAGCTCCGAAATTGATTCCTCCGGATCTGATTCCTCCGGAAAACTCCGTCTTGCGAAATCTGTACGACCAACCGCGCCAGCAGTTGAGAAAAGTTGAGGACTACGGTATTGCCCTGAAAAATTTGGCCTGTTGGAACAACGACAAGTTCACGAAGCAACCTAATGGCCCCGCCCCGAAACCCACCTTCTGCAAGCTGGAAAATTATGAATCCACGAAAAGTTTTACCCCGGACAGTGAATCTACCCAGTACACGGCTCTCTCGGACACCGATAACAACTCTTCGAAAAAACAGAAAAAGATCTCCAACTACAGCCAGGTCAACAAGGCTGGCCGCGATCGGTCGCAATCGACCGAGAAGGAGGGTTTTAGGTTGGTGGAGAGTTCGAATGATTTGAGTGCGCTGGAAAACTATATGACACTGAGCGAGTTCAGCGAGAAGAACTTCCTGGATATGGTGGATACACGTATGAATCAAGATTCGAGAGGGAAAACGCAGAATAACAGTAGAACGAAGTTCATCGAAGACATCGATAAGATCGAAGTCCTTTCCACGAAGACATTGTCCAGTTGTGAGTATGCAACGGGGAAAAGCACTCCGAATATAAATCCAAAAGAAGGCGAAGAGAGCAGACCCAGTTTCGAGGTAACTCCCATCACTACAACAAAAGTGTTCAGAGTGGAAATAAATCAAGCAACGAATGGAATGCAGATCGCCATGGGTCTCCGTGATCGTGTCAAAAAATCCAAGGACATCAAGAATGCGTGGAAAAAGTTCATCGGGATCGCAACGTCTAAATTCAACGCCAAATTGGGCGAAAACAAAAACGATTCCGACTTGGAGAAGAATTCGGAATCCTCGGATATACTGGACAAAGATGAGGGCATATCGTCGTTGATAGATGACGCCAGTACAGCATACGATAGTTCCGAGAAGAAGCATCTTCATCACCACAAACGCCATCACCATCATATTTCCAGTCCAAGTGGACCATCCTCCAGCTGTCGTCAGATATCAATCGTTCGGAGAAATTCACGTCCGAGCGCCAAGGATGACAGTGGTTACATAAGTGCCGATTCAAACGAGTTCCGTCGCCATAATAAAAAGCTGTACGAACGTTTCAATTTCCCTAGTAATTCGACGGATTCATCGGACCCAATTCAGGAGGAGAATAAATATGAAATTTGTACGATCCCGGAGAACTCTGTCAACACAGCTCGCAGCAATACCTCATCGTCTTCCGATAGCAGTGCTCGATCCGACAAGCAACTAGCTCGACCTCGTGGTCCCCCACCTCCGTTGCCTCCCCCAAATCCTCCGCCACTACCTCCAACCGCAACGATTCCCTCCAAACAGCAACATTCCACGCCACCACGAATGATCGAAAAACCACCACCTCCTCCGGTCGTCAACTCCTCGCCGCAAGTTCCTCGACCACAGGAAAATTTCCTCTTCAACACGGCCGATTCCATAAGCGTCCACGTGTATTCGTCCGATGATGAGAACATTGCGAGCAGTGATAACGCATCCTGCATCACCGACGACAACAACGATGACGATGACGATGGGACCAGTTGTGCCACGGACGACCACTGTGAGTCGGGGGCGGAGAGCGTCGAAACGAACTCGGTCTTCTTCAAGAACATACGACCCAGGCTGGTGGAGGCGTGCAATTTGATCACAATAGCTCACTAGAGAGAGGGAGGGAAGATTATTAGAATGTAGAATTGAAATAGTGTGTAAAAGTGCGAAACATGTGTGCAATAGATGGCGCTAGACAGTTAAAACCGTTGTGAAAATGGTTGTGTATATTTCAACAAAACACTTATGAGTTATTGTACCTCTGAATATTTGGATAAAGATTTACACAGATGTAAAGGGTAAGTTGCAATAATTGCAGGTTTAGTTACGGCTAAGGCTTTTTTCTGTTTTTGTGCAATCTTACGAACTGTTGTTTTAGATTTAGTTAAAATGGTTTAGCTGGTTTAAGTATGAATAGAGTTACGTATACATGAAATGCTTCTGAGAGATTTATGGAGTGATTTTATTCACAAGGTGAATATTTGTATGTTTGTGTTGACATAACTTTATCTCTATAGACATTTTATTATTTTATCGAAGGATATAGCAAAATTCATTAAATGTAGAATAATATAGGGGTATTACGATGCTCGTTAGACCGATTTAATCCACTTTATCTATCAATAATATAGAAAATCGTATTTTTTGCATTTTATACGATTTTAGATACACATGATGCATACTTTGATTGCCATTTTATACGATTGTGATTGGATGTGTTTTAATGTGCAACCTTGCATGTGCAAAAGTTATACAATTCAATGTTTGCTTTAGAGGCGAATGAACTTCAAAGTTTAAAGCCTATTAAAAACAAAAAAGAAAGAAAAGAATGTTTGCTGGGCAGTGGCGTCGAGGGAAGCTTTCGCACCCGGGGCAGAAGAGTTTATTCGCATCCCACAGCCGCAGAATAGTTTTGATGTATTAGCTCACCTGAAAGTATATTTCTATGCACCTTTCTTTACGTGCAATTTTCAAAAGCACATATACACTAATAATCTCACAAAACCGTCGCAGCTCATCATTTCCATCGAGCCACCGCAGCGACTTTAGAATTGCATTTAGCCGCTGTGTGTTGTTTATCTCATTCACATTCCATTATCGAGCTTCCGCGACGGTTTGTCATTGCAAAATCCGCACGGGAGAGCCACCTAGTGCGTTCTTACGCTTGGCTTTTTCAACTTCACTGCTTGTAACGGTTTAGTCAGCAGATCTGCCTCCATCTGCTGAGAAGGGCAGTACCGCAGCTACTCAACTCTGTCGCATACCATTTCCTTCACGAAGTTGTACTTTGTGTCAATATACTTTGACTTCTTCTCAATACGATGCAGCTTTGGTCCTTCTTAACGAGTATAAGTAAAACAAGCTTTTCTTCCACATCTTACATCAGATACTTCGCTAATGCTACATATTCAGCTACACTGCTCGATAATACAATGCACTTTAGTGACGGTCCAATCTAGCGAAATTTGAGATTGATTTGCGATCGCCAACCCATTCCGCGTCCCCAAAACACTCCAGCTGCGCATCGATGCACCCCAGACAAAGCTTAAGCTCGATCGTTGACTTGAGGTAGCGCAACACCCATTTGAGCTCGTACCCATAAGCTTCCGTTGGCGTGTGGACACGTTGTCTCAATATAGAGGTTGCGATTGAAATGCGATCTGATACAACAAAGCCCCTATAAGACTCTGGTCCTGCTTAACGGAACTTGCTTCACTCCCCCATTTGTTAAAGGAAGCATTGATAGTTGGATCCATTGGTAGTTTCGATGGTTCAGTCTCGTTCATGCCAAATTTCTCCAGAAGACGACTCAAATAAGCTTTTGGTCGAGCCAATACAGCCTTGCCTGTAAATGAATTTTAAATCCAAAAAGAAAAATCAATTCTCCAACCACTGTTGAGTTTTACGGTCAAAACTCTGACGATATTGATATCCGCTTTTGTTTGGAGGATTGCTCAGATTTTCCAACTCCTGTTAGGATATTGCATTCGTGATAGCCCACATTCACTCTTTATCAATTTGGTTATTCTATGGAGACTACAAAACCAACTTCTAGGGTTCATATATCAAGGAAGTAGCCTTTATACAGACATTTCAGCAACACCGTTCTAAACATATCCGGAAAAGCATGGATCGCCGCTTTCTCTACCACTATGTTGAAGATAACATCGAGTCGTGGCGTATTTTTAGTCTTCAAACTTTTTGCCATTGTTACTAGTTCCTCGCCCGCACGCGTTCGGCTACCTCCTCGTGGTGATTCCGGAGAAGTCCCTTTAATCCCTTTAATTTTTGTGAACTAAAATCCACAGATGTCATTGCACTTCAGATCTTAGCCATCACGATAGAGCATGCGTTCCCCGTCTCGGCACAGTTCTTTACAAGGTCTGGTCTACTCTTCTTTATTTAGTTCGTTCCTTTCTGACTCCAGCAGTACTAGCTCCCTGAACACATCTTCTGGCGCTAATACAACTAGCACGGAAGCTACTGAATGTTTGGTTCCACCAGGAGGTTGGTATTGAGGCCACAAAGCTCGGATCACATGATGGTTTACACTTTGGGCATACCCCTCGCACACTTTTAAATAGTTTATGTTTTTTTCCGGCGATGAACTGGTGCGCAGATGAGAGGCCATTCCTGCGTAGAGGCTAACGGCACCAGCTTAGTCTTTTACCAGGGACAGACATACAGCTGCACTTGCGTTGTACGTGTACAGCGTTGTACAGGTACCATCGTACCATGACAGACATACTTTGGTTGTACATTGTACCGTATGTCAAACTGACAATCAGATATTTTTCCAATTTCCACCACATATTTCAATGAAAAAGGTTTTTATTTAGTGTCTAAATTATCAAACACAACAAAAAAAGTTTCCAATCTGAGTTATTAACTTGAAAGAAAGTCAATGAAAAGAACGTTTATCAAGTGATTTGATTCTGCTTGTTCATGCTACCCACCACTAACCGTCTATGGCGCTGCGCACAGTACAACTGTAGCCATGTACAGCGGTAAAACAGGTCGGTACAGGTACAGCGATTGTACCGAGTTGCTTCCATGGTTCTAGCGCTGTACATGGTGACAGACATACAATTTTCGAAGCACAACGCAAGTACAGCTGTATGTCTGTCATAAGTATTAGCTTCTACTAGACTCTGCCCTCTTGCGTTGATACATCCGCTACCCCCTTAACAGGCAAGGATTGAAATCCCCGCCATTGACGACTGGCTTCCGAGTTTGTCCGTAACTGTATCCATTTCATGGTGGAGCTGTTCTATTGACCATCTTGGCGGTGCATATACACTGCATATGAAGATTCTATTGATGTTTACGATCACGAAACCTTCATATGAGTTCTCTACCACTTTTTTTAAGAGGGAATATTTTTCAGATTGATTACCAACTGGGTTTTCATAATAAAATTCCTAAATTTTTATTTTTATTTTGGTATTTTTCCAGGAAATCTATTGATATATGTATACAAACTATGAGTTGAAGTTCTGAGCATAGTATCAGTAGAATGATACGGCGGCGTTGTTGTTATTTATTTGGGATACTTTACACCGAGGCAGCTGGTGCATTCGTATCCTTTAAAAATTTTACAAAGTAATTTGCTATTTTCAATTGTTTGTACAGTCCTGTTTGTCTTTAAAAAATCATTAGTTTCGTTTCATTCCTATCGTCGTTCATTAGTGCATTTCTGTACACTAATTAGACGACGTTACGACGTTAGTTGTACTAACGTCGTATTGCTGTCTCTCGTTGTCGTATTTTCTGCAATGGAGGTAATTGTGTTTCACATCTAATGTTGTGCCACAGAATTCGCAGTTAGGTAGTGTTTCTCTCTTAAGTTGGAATGTATGGGTTAAACGCGTCAATGCTCGGCTGTATTGTTACGTTCCGTCCATTTTCGCGTGTCGTTTTTAATTTCCCTGAGTTTAGAATCCCTGGAGGCAAACCATTGATTGTCCCCAGATTACACCCATACCTCGCTATACGGCCACTCTTTATACGGCATTTCGCTATAACGGCGCTAGGGTAAAGGGTAAAAAATGATTTTTCAGATTCCCATAGAAATGAAAAAAAATAAAAAATAAAAAAAAGAGTCTAATATTTTGCGATAAGAAACAAAACTACCAATTTTAACGAAAATCTGAGAACCACTATATCATCGGTTTGGCATGGAATTGCTGTATACATACACATATTGTATGTAACATGAAGTTGTTTCAGTTTTGTTCATGAATTATTGTTGGTTTTCGGAGTCTGTTATTATTTTTTGTACAAATATATGTACTTTTTTTATCCCTTTTTATTTTAGGCTCATTAACATTTTAGCTGTAACAGAGCCGAATTTTATTCGTGTACGTGTCACATGTTTATCATATCTATAATTAGCACATTACACAGTTGCCATTTTCGGCGTTAGAGTATTCCCTTCTATACCATTGCATATGGTACACATTCACACAGTAGCCTTTTTTAGGCGTAAGAGAATTCCTTCTGTTCTTCCATTATCCTGTTAGACCGGACAGCGGAGACAGTTTAATGATCATTGTTGAGTTATTTATAGAACAGCAGCCCGATGTGTCTTGCAGTGCAGAGCAGTTGTATGGATGAACCGATCTTATTTCGACCGTGGATCGATCTCCATCGCTGATGATTGCTGCGTGGACGTAGTTATTCTGTAACAACACAAAGATGGTCAATGAGGGTCCTGAGTTTTGAACTCACGATCGATCGCTTACTAAGCGAACGTGCAACCAATGTGGCTACGGAGACCCCCTAAATATATGTACTTGTCATGTATGTATTTTTGATTCAAATGAAATAAAAATATAAAATGCATTTCGAATGATAAACCATGTTATGTTAATGTTATGTCGTGTTAATAAATTTGGAACCGATCCGATTGAATTCGTATGAGTTCGTATTAGAATAATTTATTCCTTATACGGCTTTTCGCTGTGAGGCCAAGTTTCGTGGAACGAATCTAAGCTGTAAAGCGAGGTATGGGTGTAGTCGTATTGTTTCTTTCACTGCCTTTAGTGTATCTTCCGCTGAAACCGGTATATTCAAGGGTGGTAGTCGTTTTACTTCATTTGCGAACTTATCCGCCTCGATATGACCATTAATACCAGCGTAACCAGGGGTCCAACAAAATCTCACGTGTCTGCTATGTGTCATTATTTCAACTTCCGAGACCACGGATGTCTCGATTTACTGCTTTCTAAAGCCTGGTGACAACTGGCAGAGTCTGTAACAATCACCAAATCATCGACTAACCTAACCGGTTCACCAAATCAACTTGGAAATCACGATAACTGAACCAATCTGCAACAAAGTAGTTCACTTGCCGCACAGAAGTTTTGCACCAATTATCTTAAGAATTCGAATTCTGGGTGCACATGCTTTCTTAGCCAATTTGCAGTGAGCCTTAAAGTTCAAAGTGCGGTCCAGTGTTATGCCAAGAATTTTTAAGAGGCTTACTTGGGGCAAAGAAGCGCCATCAATAGTAATATTTTGTGCCGGGTTCTGTCGAACATTAGGGCTACAATGGTAAGTATGTGATTTTGTGGTAGATATGGTGAAAACAACACTTTTTGACCATTTGTCAAGGGCCTTTACGACTCTTTGCAGTAGAGGATGAAGTCCTTCCGTTTTACGCACCCGCGCTACTGAAAGAATATCGTCAGCATATAGGGGAACCGCGGGTAATACGGACAGTGGGGGGAAAATGAACAGGTGGTTGATTTGTATAGTTACATTTTGAATTTCAAATTTCTGTTAATGAGTACACCTTCTACATGTTATTCTATAATATTTAAGTCACCCTATGGCAATGAATACTAATCAAAAGTGGAACAGGGAAACAAAAACCGAAAACCATACATGATTCCGCGTGTGGATGTCAGTTTAGCTGCTTCGATATTAAGCATTTTGAGTGGTGAGTGGTTTTGGGAAACATGAGTTTCCAAAGAAATAATAATTGAAGTTATTCTTAACATGTCCGTTTTACCCCCACCTCCCCTAGAAGTATATCTACCCAATTCGGTATAATTTGAAATTTGGGTTACATCGCAATAAGGAACAGTGTCACTGATAAAACGGAGCCTTGTGGCCAGTGTTGTAAACGGTCGACATTCCTCTCAACCATCACATACTGCTCTTTCGCGAGAGTCACGGCTCAATATGTATTGCGAATGTGACCAAGAATGCATTTCTCGGTTCCGACAGTCACCTCAGAACTGTTCACTGTTCACGTTGATGTTCATTAATGACACAGCACATTCGTCTCCATAAATAGTCATACGATGGTATCCATTAGCAAGACTGCTTGTGGCATCCCATTTTCTAGATGGTGCGCACTCGACAAATAGCCTTTCACACACACTTGAAACGTTCTTTCCAAGAGGAAGCTTTGCAGGATAATCATCATACGACCGCTGATTTGCCATGATTTCAATGTACGTAGTATTGCATATCGCCAAGTTGTATCGTATCAACGCCGCACCCAGAACGAAATGCATTCTATTGGACAAGAAATGCACACGTCGTCGTTAGGCTCACTCTCTCCAATTTGAAAAGACGCTAGCTAGAAGTCGCCGAACTTTTGCTTTTTTGTCTCAGTGCTCGAAGAGGATTCCGCCATCGTTTGATTGCTTCTTCAACATCGAAACCCCAGCAAGGTATATTTTTGGTCCAACGTGACCACTGCTTCTCGGTATGCTCTCAGTCGCTGCTTCTAATATTTTTTTCAGTAAAGCTATCGATATCCCATTCATTATTGATTAATTCAGTTTGCGCGGTCATAGTACCACTTTTGTCGAGATGTTTTTGTACGAAATCTTCCGGGAATGGAGATAACAATCGGAAAATGATCACTGTTGTAGGTATCCGACAGAGTATGCCAGGTGAACTTCTGAGCCAGATTTTCGAAGTAAAGTGTAATATCGATTGACGAAGCATTGCCTGTAGCTGGATCGATGCGAGTGGGTGAACCATCGTTTAGGATCACGAGTTGTTTGGTGAAGTTTGTCTCTGCAATGAAATGACCAAAGACGGTTGATGACTGCGAACCTCATGCTGTATGATGGGCGTTAAAGTCTCCAATAAAGTCCACTTTATTGAAAGGATCATTCAGCTGCGCCTGACATCGCTTGGTGCTGAACGGCATATAGATGACAATTACTGTTGCTTGAATGGGGTACTGGATTCGCACTGCCACAATCTGGAGTTTCGTATTTATTTGTACCCGCTCGAAGAGAATATCTTCACGGATCGCGAGGCCAACGCCATGCCGCCAGTAATGTTTGTGGTTTGATTTGAGAATCAATTGGTAGTTCTTGCCGACAAAGTCTAGCTTTGTGATCGTTTCTTTCATTTTCATCTCTTGGGGAGCTATTATGTAGGGTTCATGTTTTGCGATGAGATATTTTAGCTCACTGACGTTAGCCCGAGTCCACGGATATTCCATTGCAGCCCGAAACATCTGTTAGAGTTCATATTTGTCGATGTTGCGTTCGACATTGAAGACGGATTGATATTCTGCGTTAAAGCGTTCTTCTGCTTGTATATTGTTGCATTGAGTCAGTTGTGTGTTGAGAATTGGTTGTCCTTTCTGGAATGGAGAGAAGTGGCGCGAGTGGCGTTGGAGATCGGGCTGATGCTGAGCAGACCTGTCGTTTGTCGTATTCCGCAGTGCCAACCGCTGTTGAGACTAATAGATTATTGGTTTCAGAATCGCCAACAATAGAGGGCAGCACTGTGGAGAGACTTTGTGTGATTCGTATTTGTTGAAAGGTTGATGTGACATTTTATCCAAACTTTTTCAATGATCCTTCGCCAGGCGAAGGACATGATTGGGTTACTGCTAAACGTATATAAAGAGCGGTATAGAGGCGAATGAACTGCAAAGTTTAAAGCCTCTTAAAAACAAAGAAAGAAGAAGAAGAGCGGTAGGGTTTGTAGGTTTCAAAATGATGTCACTAACCTGTGGAGCAGCTTGTACTGTGGAAAGGCTGTGTATAGTTCTGTTTTTTGTTTTTTCCTGTTGCTTCTTGGTGTTTGTTGGTATAACCAATTAAAATTGATCGAGAGTAATGCGTGGTTCGTTCAATAGTCGACCGCACAGGAGACTTCACCGTCAACGGGTTGGGGTGAGACGTCCCGGATAGATTCATCTGCCTGCTGTGCCTCTTCAAACCGACTATTTATGTTGGTACGATGCATGGTCTTGTTATCGATTGTGATACATGACTTGGACTGTGATGATTGAGTTCTATTGTTTTGAGGGTTCATTATCAGGTGTTTCTTATAAGTTGAAAGCGTCTTGGTCAGTTCCAAAATCGGTAAGATCCCCCTCATCCACCATCGGTTGGTTTGTTGTTCGTCTCATTTTTATTGGGCTTCTTGTGTTGTTGGACATTTTCTTCGGTGGCGGCGACATTCCTGTTGGTTGATATTGTTGTGCATGGTATGATTTGATTGGACTGTTCCTCGTTTTGTTTTCTTTCGACTTGTTTCTGTGTCTGTTTCAATTGTCTGTGAGTTCGAGCGTGATCTGATTCGTGTGGCGTGTGGCGCAAGTGGCGTTGGAGATCGGCCTAATGCTGAGCAGACCTGTCGTTTGTCGTATTCCGCAGTGCCAACCGCCGTTGAGACTAATAGATTATTGGTTTCAGAATTGCCAACAATAGAGAGCGTCAAGATATTTTTTCATTCTTTGGTTTTGAATTTCAAGTTTTTCTAATTTCATACCTTTCGTATCTGGGTCGATGACTTCCTTTACAGTTTCGGCAGAACGGTTCATGTTCGCACACTTCTTTATCCTAGTGTTTATTGGAACAATTAGTCGGTGTTTAGTCAGACCGGACCATGTGACATTTTTATGATTTCGAGAAAAACGAGTTTGAAGTTTGGTACGATTAGGGGTTTTCATTGAGCGCTCAAAAAAAACGATAAGTTCTTCCTGCTGTACGCATGATTTTCCAAATTTGATAAATGTGGAATGTAGCTTACAAAATGGTTAACCTAATCCATTCAATAACTCGAAAATTTTAATTTTGCGACTTGGTCCGCTCTGACTTAACACCAACCAATTGTAGCATCGCGTTGGGTTGGGGCAGTTTATTCGTGAATGGCCATATTCGTAACATTGAAAACATAGCACTGGATTCGGGTAATACGGTCCAGTTCTCACACGAACTACTCAGACCTTCACGGTTTCAGGATATATACTACGATTAAAAGTTAGAATAATAGCTTGCGTTTTTTCCTTGTTGCCTTTCAATATTCTCCTCGCTTTCATAACTGCTTGTTGTTCCAATTTTTCTTCGATGTACTTTTCGCTGAGTTGTAGCAGATCAAAGGAGGATATAACGCAACGACTTATGTTGAGCGTGGGATGCAGTTCTATTGATACCTCCATTCCGTAAATTAGTTGAATTGTTTTCAACAATTGTTCAACTTGTGTTGCATTTCTTGTCCTTATCACGTAACGAGTACATTTCTGCTCACTGGTTGCATGCTCGATTGGTTCAGCAAAGTCCTCTAAATGTTTTCCGATCATGAATGGTTTGATTGGTAAGTCAACTCCATTTTTACCGGTGAGTAATAGAGTGGTGATAGACCGAAACTCATTTCTCGGGTCTAAGTATCTCGGAAGTCCTCTCCCGGATGACCTCTCTGGGTCATCTTCTTCAATGGCTTAAACGTTCCCAGTGGAACTTCCGCCGTCTCAACGTAGTATCACTTTCGTCATTTTTTTGATACGTACTTAGTTGTGATTTCTATTCCAAATAACACGCCTTGATTGTATTCTGAGTGACAAGCTCTCGAATACGCGTGGCCACACAGTGCAAGACGAAAGAAATTTCTATGACAAAAAATCTCCTGGCCAGAACGGGAATCGAACCCGAACCCCCGGTATGATAATGTGGGACGCTAGCCACTCACAGGTATCACGCAGTACTCACGTGAGTAATGTGATCACAATATAAATGAGGTTCGTTGCTTTCACCTTTAACCCTTTCGTTACGAGCGTCGTCTTCAGACGACATGAAATTCATACTGCTCTTCGATCACACCAGCGCGATGTGCAAACTTTTCGGCGCAGTGTACCGTACAGGGGTAACACTTTGTCGGCGGGGCACACAGCCGAAATGAAAGGGTTAAGCGATGCGATGGATACACTGAGTTGTTAATCCGTTCTTGAATTTGAATATTCAAATCACATGGAGCCGCATGGCACTTCGAATTTTCAAATTTCGAATTCGTTGGAGACGCAAATATTGAAATAGCTCTTTCTTTTCATGTACCCTTTTACTTTCACACGTAATCGAAAACAAGGTCGAAAAGCTTTACTCGCGACTACGACACTTTCAGATCAGAAAAAGATATTGCCCAGTGGCGGAGCGCCAACTTAGAGAACTACGGGTGGCGGAGTCCAACTTTCAATCCAAATTTGCGCGAAACGATTGGGTTTGAATGAACTTAGCAAAGCTACCGATTACTACGGATGCTCTACAGCATAAACCATAAAAAAATCGTTAACGTAAAACTTTATGATAAAGTTATCAAGAAACGACAAAAAAAGGCAGATTTCCAGCTGCAGAGAATTATACAATTTGTATAAAAACATAGATATTCAACCCTCAAAGCCGATACATCTTTATTGACACAGCCAAGTGTTTGCCTTTTATGTTCCGATGTACCATCATGTGGGGAGATCGCATATTTGCGTGCAAAAAGCTAATCGAGACGATCATCATGTGTATTCTGAAAATAAATAAGATCAACGTGATAACAAGTATGGACCCAAAAAGGTAACGAGTGCAATGACACACACGGACAAATATATTAGAATATTAGTTGAATCACGATGCAATGAAACGTAATCCAAACTAAAATTATATCTAGGATAATGTATAGAGACAAATATTTAAAGCAATTGATTGTAAATAAACGAACAAGCTATGCAAGCTACACAGAATAGCAACTAGTGTTTAGCGAGGCCGGATGTGCAATAAAACAAACAATCCAATTAGTTCTTTAAGGTGCAATAGTTAAATATCATTCCATTAGTTAAGGCATTTAATGAGGAGAGCTAAAACTGGTAGTAATAGCTTAACAGCTATAGTACCAAAATTATAACGTAACTCTTCCATCAGATTCATTTTGTTTATATATTTTTATTTTGTTTCGTGTTTATTTCACTAATATTATGTTATGCTACTGTTTTTGTAGTTCGCCTAGCTTCGTAAGTACCTGCCAAAAATTTAGCATTAAACAACGATATGAAAATCATTTAGCAATAGGAACAATGTATGTGGAGAGAAAAAAAATCAATGTTTAGTGTTAAGATTCACCACAGCCGTTGAAACTTTAAGGATATAACGCCATTTGAAATCAGTCCGCGTTCACAAAGTAGTGCAATTTAAGGAAGGAATTTGACTGGTATTATTTCCGTACCTATTTTAAGAGGGTTAACCATGGTGATTAGACCATTAAGGGTAGTTTCATTATGAACTGTGAGAAAAGATAACCGACGAATTGTTCGATATTTATTTACGATTGTTTACTTCATATAGATACGTGATTAGATGGATTAGATAATTAAACAAAATACTCATATTTTGTTGATAATATTATGAACAGATTTTTTAATAACATAAATAAATGATAGTTGATAGTTTTTTATCATGAAGTATTACTCTTCCTCTCATCTCTTCATAGGAGCATGAGGTGAAACCATTAGTCGTATAGGGGAAGTGTTTAGTTCGCGATATATATTTGTAGTTTAATAACAGCTCGAGAGTTTTTATCAGAGATAAGAGCTTTTTTCATATGCCTGGAATTGCTCACAAGAAGACATTTTTAGAAATTATTTGGACTATACAATTATAGAGTTTTATAGAAAATACAAGTTCGATGGCGATTTTCCAGAAGATGTGAGTGAGGTAGGAAAATTGATGTTAGTTCAATAAACGTTTTTTTATTCTATTTCTATACCGATTGCAACAGAAAATATGAGAAATATCCGTTAGTCCACCATATACAAGGTTGTCCATTTCGTGGTTCGGTAAAAAACAGCACTGTATTCTGACCGCTATCAAACTTGGTCTTCAATTTTGAAGAATGTCGGTTTTGTCTTTTTTAACACCAGGACTTCAACAAACTCCTTCCTCCTTAATCTGTCCTATCCTAACCCTCGGGGCGCAACCTTCTCGTTAAGCATTTATCAACGAAAAAAATAGTTCGCTTCTTTGACGAAGCTCTAAAAAAGAGCCAAGCTTAGTGAGGATTCTTAGTAATGTCATGCGTGCATGTATATACAATATTTTTCCTATTTATTTGATATAAAATGATCAAAACAAGTTATGTTAATGAGCACTTGTTAACTACGGCTTTAGCCGTACTGCCCATCTTAGCTCACCTAGTGTTTTATATTTCTCAGGGTCGGCTTTGGCCCTCGGGAAGAATGTTCCAATCTTTGAAAACCAGTAAAGCGGAGAAACGAAATGCGGACACGAGAAGTTGTCTGGCAAACGGACTGGCTTTGATGATAGAGGAAAATAGAGAGTAGTTAGAGTTGATTTTTCTTTAAAATTGTATTTTTTCGGTTTATCGGGTTAGTATGGTACCGTAATCATTGGGGCCCTTGCTGTCCTTCGTGGTCGTCGTCGCGCTGCTGATCACCGTTGATGCTGGAAGGAAGGAGGTGTTTTCCTGGATTCTCCGAAATCTCGATCGCCCGGAAAGCTTCGCGTGAGAACGTGGTGGTAGGCGGCCGGTGTTTTTCAGCAGGGCACCCGAGGATGGTGGGTCCGCTTGACGAAATCAGTAGGACGTCTTCTCTCTCTCTCTCTCTACTTCTTTTACTTCACTCTACCACTCACTTTTTACTTTCACGACACTTTTCTTTTCTTAATTTTCAACTTTCTACAGCTTGTCTTTGACTTTCTTTACAATTGACTTTCTCCAACTTTTCCGTTTGTTTTTCGTTTCCTGGCTCCGGACTAAGTGACCGAGTCCCCCAATCTCTCCTTCCAAGTCAACTTATTTTCTCTCCTCCAGTTCCTTTCCTCCTCCCATTTCCTTCTTCCATTTCCTCTCATTTTCACCGGAAGGACATATGTCAATCTTGGCAGCCTCTTTTTCACCGGATGTCAAACCACGTCGGCCTGATATCGGGTTAGTCGGTTTACGTCGATTTTTATCAACCAAAGTATTTACCAA
This sequence comes from Toxorhynchites rutilus septentrionalis, assembly GCF_029784135.1. Taxonomy (NCBI): domain Eukaryota; kingdom Metazoa; phylum Arthropoda; class Insecta; order Diptera; family Culicidae; genus Toxorhynchites; species Toxorhynchites rutilus. The sequence goes on along the minus strand of NC_073745.1, from coordinate 195,052,865 downwards.
GGCGCGTAGAAGTATATCCTAAGGTGGGCCAACTTGCTAAAACCACTCTTCAGCCATCTTGGAAGACTACTGTGTTTTGTTTGTAAAAAAAACACAATACGCTAGTGCCGAAGCTCGCTCCTGATCAGTCTGTCTCTTTCACGCTTCAAGGAAATAATTCCCCTTCTGCTTTCTTCCGTACTGTTTTCATATACCGCTCCCCTAACCAACTTAGAGACGAAACGGCCTCACCTAGTACCATAGACCCGTCTTGGTATTTACATTTAACAACAATTAGACCAGTCATAACCAAGGCGTTTATATCAATGTATAACAGGTGTAGCAACATCATCACTTCAATAAGAAGGGGATTACAGTTTGTGGAGCGGGGGTTGTTTGTTTTGTTATTGCTAGGATACGCCATTTTTGCATTTCCACATGCGGGAGTAGTGGAAATTAGAGGTGTGCAAACCAGCTCATCATGATGAACAGCTCAGATCAGCTCAGCTCATCTAGAAGAGCTGTTCTTTATGAACAGCTCTTCAGCTCAGTTTGTAACCGATCGGTTTCATAATATTCCAAATAAACACTACAGACACACTACAGAGACCACACACCATACTGTAAATAAATAAAAACTCATCAGCATGTCAGGCCCCTGCTCATTGGCTACGAAAAGCTCAACTGGTTTGAGCTATTGTTTCTTCTAACTTTCGTGTGTTCACTCACAATGCTTTATGAGCAGGGTTCTCAACCATCAGCATGTGTCAAAACCAGATTGTCGGAGTTGGGGTTTTCCTGCGGATTCTAATAAAGAGACGAACTCGGGAGATTGCGATATCCGGTCTTTCCGCCTAGAGCTAGAATCGGGAGTAGTAGTGCGCGTCGTGTCTAGTTTAAATTGTGTAATAGCTGTGGAAATTATGTTTTGTGTATTGTTGAAAAGAAAATACTTACCGATATGACCATATTAGCTCCAGATACCTGAAAACAGAAAAAAAAGAAAAACCAAATTATACTTACCAATGTAACCGACGAGAAGTACAAACCTGAAAGTTAAAGAAAAATAGATAGGGAGAGAAAAAGGTAAGAAAAGCACATAACGAGCATGCGGTTAATGAGCGATGGTTGGTATATTATAACCTGAACTGTGTAGGTCTGCACAGTGGACCTTTTTTTTCTCATTACGCTTAATCTAGCACATGGCGGACGAATAGACAAAAGTTAGAGAACATTACCACCAAACACAGCACACACGTGGATGGAAAAGGCTAACCCAGAAACCAACAAGGAATTCGCCGAACCCGAACCACATTGCTCAAAATTGCGCAAGTATTACATAAAAATGTGACGTCACAAGTAGGTTAGAATAGTAAAGAGGAAGTAGGAAAATAAGGAGTAAATACACATACTAAACACTTATAATAAAACATATATTCTTCTTGGAATGGTTCTTCTTCTATAAAATCTTTTTCTTACATCGTGATCGAACTCGAAAGGGGTTACCAAGCCTCGCCCCATATAGTTTGGTGGAAAAAGGGACCATCTCAGCCTTTGAGGTGAAGTTAGAACGTGGTTGAGGACCCTAACCATTGTGGACGTGTGTAGAACGCAAGAGAGAATTCCCCTCAGCTCCCAACTGACGTCTAGTAGTTGACAGTGAGCGTTGGGGTAACGACCCTGCTGAATGAGCTAGTCATTCATGAAGTAAACACGAAATTACAATTGGCGCCCAACAAAAACACTCATATACACATGTACACATTGGTAAACTAACGGGAACATACCCTACCGAGGGAAGAAAAATATTTCATATTTAAAAATTTCATTTTCGTTCTTCAAACGAAACGTTAAATGTACACTTGATATTTCTGCAGAAGTAGAAATATTCGTTTATTCATTATTTATGCGCATATTTATATTTATTTATTTACCTATATAATATTCGTATAATTGGTGTTGGATTATTTATTTATACTGAAGTGGTGCTGTGATAAAATTAATATAGTAATAAAACTATCTGAAGCCAAAGAAAGAAAAGTGTTAAATAACCCTAGAATCACAAAAGCCGCTTTTCAAAACCATCCTGGAGTGCCGTTCATTTGACCGGTGACGAAGAAGGGTTAGTACTGCTGGATAGCAGAGTGAGTCTGTGGAGGGCACAGACGTTGATCTGGCTGTGAATCGGTATTTAATATTTTTCGTTCGCCTGGGCAGATAGTCCAAATTACTGCAATTAATATGGATTCAGACATTATAATCCAGTATAAGCATCTTATGGTTCACCATCTGGAAAGAGAAGAAGTAGAATATGAGTTAATAATACGAGCAGTTCAATTCGGAGAATCGGAAAGTCATACAGTTCTTCGTAGGCGGTTAAGAGACCGATTGAAGGAGGAAAATAAAAATAATAATATTGATGTAGACTTTTCACGTTGTGAAAAGTTGATTGAAGCTGAAGTAAGCGCTATTGATGATAGCATAGTAGGAATCAGAGATATATTAGAAGGTAAAACTCGTTATGAAGGTATTCACGACTCGTTGAAAACACGTTTAGTACATTACTTTGTGAGATGCACACGGGTGCAAGAATGTGCCGACGAAGATTACGATTTGGAAGATTTAGACAAATTGAAAGGCTCCATTCGCGAGTTACTGAATACATACTTCTCACCATTCTCCCCAATCAATGAAATTCAAAAGGAAATAATTAATCAAATCGCAAAAACCTTGTCCAGCTTGACCATCACGCAGCAGAATGCAAACTCTCGAGAGAGCATAGCAACGCAAATTAGTCAGGACGAAGCACTGAATTCAAGAAACCAAAATATTCCTGAAGCCAGTGTGATCCAACAATCTATCCCACCACGGCGTGAGCTTAAATCGGTATCCAAAGTTCCGAAATCGGTAAATCCTTACGCGATGTTGTCAGGAAAGGGGTCTCATCCAATCGGAGTTCAACCGATGGAAGATCAACGGAATAGAGAAGAAGAGAAAATGATTCATAAATTTCGTCTTCAGGATAGCGTCAAAAATCCATTACCGCGAGCTGCTAGTTCAGAAACCGTAGATAGTTTACAATCAGATTCGTCAGATGACGTACCTCGTGTGAGACGTAAAGAAAAATCTAAAACGAAAAAATATTCATCACGAAAATATCGTCCCATTTCTGAATGGAATCTCAAATACGACGGTAGAGATCATGGTCGAAATTTGATAAAATTCATTCAAAAAGTCGAATTTATCGCGAAGTCCGAAGGAGTTTCGAATAAGGAACTATTTCGTTTCGCTATTCATCTTTTTATAGGTCCAGCAAAAATTTGGTTCATGTCGGGTATTGAAAATGAAGATTTCGGTAGTTGGAAAGAGCTAGTTCGCGAAATGAAAAAAGAATTTCTGAGCCCAGATCACGCAAACAAGGAAGAGGACCAGAATATCACGCAAACAAGGAAATAAGGAAACATTTCAGGATTATTTATTCGAGATGCAGAAAACTTTCAATTCACTTACTAAACCGATGTCGGAGGGAAAAAAATTTGAAATAGTTTTTCGTAATATGCGCGCCGACTACAAAGGACACGCCGTTACTGCGAATGTCGATAACCTCGTCGATTTGAAAAGACTAGGTCGAAAATTGGACGCTACCTTCTGGTACAAATACCATAGTACTGAAGAGCAACCTACGCGAAACCGTGCGCAGATTAACGAGATTCAAGACGAACCGAAAAACCATGTGGAATCGGGGAAACCATCACAAAAAACGCGTAGTTTTTACCGAACGCCGCAAAATCATACATCCGGAACCGATAAACCATTACGGAAACAACCGCGCGAATATCAGAAGTACATGAGTTATCAAGAGAACAGGTCCAGTGGGATAGACAAAGGATTGCAGGTGCTGCTGGATAATCACAGACCTCCGCGTGAGGGAATGTGTTGGAATTGTCGCTTGATGGGTCATCATCAAGACGAGTGTGAGCGTCCGCGACACAAATTTTGTAATAATTGCGGGTTTCATAATGTAGATACGGATAGTTGTCCATACTGTGCAAAAAACGCTCAGTAGGCCGCCTGACGGGGCAGGTGGTTCAAGGAACATCCGAAAACCCCCAAAATCGTTTCATATTAGATGAGAAAATTTTCCAACCTGTAAGACCTTCTCAATATATACACACATCCAAAATCGAAATCGACGAACAATTTTTCAACAATTCGAACGATGATCGACCTTTTGCCAAGGTAACTGTGTTCGATATCCCATTGATTGGACTGTTAGACAGTGGGGCTAATCGTACTGTTCTAGGTGCAGATGCAAGACAGATAATTGAATCCTGTAAGCTGAAAATTTACGATATTAACATTGAGGTTGCTACTGCTAGTGGCCAAGCTTTAGAAGTTTTAGGATATATAAATTTGCCCATAACTTTCGACAGAACCACTAAGATCATTTCCACCTTAGTGATCCCTTCTTTGAAACAAAAGTTAATTTTAGGGGCTGATTTCTGGCGGGAATTTGGTATAATACCAACAATTTCTCCCGGAAAAATAGAAGAACTCGAGTGGGACACAACCAATTTATTTCTGACTGAAGATCAACAGTCGAAATTAGAAGAAGTCAAATCTCTTTTCATACCGACAATTGAAGGCCAGTTGAATGTGACGTCGATGATAATGCATCGCATCGAATTGTCTGAGGAAGATAGAAAGAAACCGCCTGTCCGCATAAATCCATTTCCAACTTCCCCCAAACGGCAGGAGCAGATTAACTGCGAACTTGATAATATGCTCCAATGTGGGATAATTGAACGATCATACAGCGATTGGTCGTTACGTTTAGTACCTGTTGATAAACCTGACGATACTGTTCGGCTCTGTTTAGACGCTAGGAAGCTAAACGAACGTACTATAAGAGATTCATATCATCTTCCTCATGCAGATCGCATACTTAGCCGACTTGGGCCCAGTCAATTTATCTCAACTATAGACCTTTCTAAAGCCTTCCTTCAAATTCCTTTACATCCAAAATCTCGAAAGTATACGGCATTCTCCGTTCTCGGTCGTGGGTTGTTCCAATTCACTCGAATGCCTTTCGGTCTGGTCAACAGTCCGGCGACACTTTCGAGACTGATGGACAGAGTGTTGGGTGGGAGTGAATTGGAACCCAACGTGTTCATATACTTGGACGACATTATTGTAGCCAGTAAATCATTTGAAGAGCATCTAGATCGCCTTAGGGAAGTGGCATCGAGATCAACCTGCCAACCTGTCGATAAACGTGACCAAATCCAAATTTTGTGTCTCAGAAGTTCCTTATTTAGGATACGTTTTGGACCGAAAAGGCCTGCGTCCGAATCCGGATCGTATCGAGGCCATAGTAAATTTCGAAAGGCCAAATTCGCTTAGAGCCGTAAGACGTTTCTTAGGAATGTGCAATTACTATAGAAGGTTCATTGCCAACTATAGTGAAATTGTACTCCCCATAACAGACCTTCTCAAGGACAAACCGAAAACAGTGCGATGGAATAATCAGGCAGAAGCATCATTCACTAAAATAAAAGAGTTGTTAATAAGTGCACCTATCCTTACTAATCCCGATTTCAACAAACCCTTTTCCGTCCACTGTGATGCCAGTGACACAGCAATAGCTGGAGTCTTAACTCAATCCTATGATGGCATCGATAAACCGATCGCATACTTCTCCCAAAAATTGGGAACCACTCAGCAAAGGTATTGTGCCACGGAGAAAGAAGCGCTGGCTGTTCTCAATTCCATAGACAAGTTTCGATGCTACCTCGAGGGTACAAAATTTTGCGTTTACACCGATTCTTCGGCTCTTACGTACATCTTACGAAGCAGCTGGAGAACATCCTCTAGACTGTGCCGTTGGAGTATTGAACTTCAAAGACATGATCTCGAAATCAAACATCGACGAGGTGTTGATAATGTCGTGCCCGATGCCCTGTCGCGTGCGGTAGAATCTCTCAGTGCGAATCCTCAAAAATCCGACTGGTACAGTAGTCTTGTCTGTAAAGTTCAAAAGAACCCTGAAAATTTTAAAGATTTTCGATTAGAAAACGGAGTATTGAAAAAGTTTGTTCTTGCCCAAAATCCCCTACTTGATTATCGCTTCGAATGGAAAATATGTGTTCCACCTGACTTAAGACAAGATATCCTGAGAGAAGAGCACGACAACTCTCTTCATTTAGGCTATGAGAAAACTATTTCGAAAATCAAGAAAAAGTACTATTGGCCTCAAATGTCCAAAGATGTCCGAACCCACGTACGACTTTGTTCGATCTGTAAAGAGAGCAAACCGAGCAACCAATCCCAACATCCCGAGATGGGTCGACAGAGAATCACGACCAAGCCTTTCCAAATAATAGCCGTTGATTATATTCAATCTTTACCCCGAAGCAAACAAGGTAATACGCACCTTTTCGTTATAATGGATCTCTTTTCCAAGTTCTGTCTCATGTTTCCCGTTCGAAAAATTTCAACAACTCAGGTTTGCAAAATCCTTTCCGAAAATTGGTTTCGTCGTTACTCTACCCCCGAGTACATTATCTCGGATAATGCTTCGACATTTTTATCCAAAGAGTTCCAGCGATTTCTGGAACAGTTCCATATTCAGCATTGGGCTAACTCACGTTATCATAGCCAGGCTAACCCCGTTGAGCGGATGAATCGCACAATCAATGCTTGTATTCGAACATATGTTCGGAGCGATCAGAGACTATGGGACACTCGTATCTCGGAAATAGAGCACGCATTGAATAACTCTCCGCATAGTTGCACAGGATTATCTCCGTATAGGGTCCTTTTTGGTCACGAAATCATCGACTTAGGTGATGAACATCGTATTGATAGGGATGAGTGTGAAATAACTAAAGAAGAGAGACAGAATAGAAAGAAAGGATTGGATAAGTTTATTCAAGATTTGGTGGTTCAAAATTTAGAAAAACAATATAATAAAAACCTGAAAACATACAACTTACGTTTCCGTAAACCTGCTCCATCATACGCCGTTGGACAGAAAGTTTATAAACGAAACTTCCGCCAGTCATCGGCTGCAGATCGGTATAATGCCAAGTTGGGTCCATCTTATGTACCATGTATTGTCCTCGCTAGGGTTGGTACCAGTTCATACGAACTTGCCGATGAGGCAGGTAAACCAATCGGAGTTTTCTCTGCTTCTGATCTAAAACCAGATTCCTAAAAAAAAAAAAAGAAAAAAACCATAATATATGTACAACAAAGTGTAATTCATTCCACTTTGAGAAACATATTTTTTCGAAATCCTTTTAGCTACTACAGAGGCTAAACGTGATCGATATAATAGAAATTCGTTTACTTACTTGAGATAATAATTAGATCAATTTTTTTGATCCTTCGAATCAATTCCCGGACTTACCGAACCATCTGCTCGTAGGAATTGGTTGGAATGATACTCACCGAAAGCGTCCAAGATGGAGATCTTCAAGTTGCTCAAAATACTGCGTACTTTTCTGACTTCACTTGAGTGAAAGAGATGAAGGATTGACGTTTACTATATGTTGACATTTTAAGCTTTTGCTGCGACAAAACCATTAAAATGTTGACAAGGTCTGACCTTGAACCACTTTTGTTCAAAATGAATTTTCAATTCATTTTGAAGAGGGACGGTGGGGTAATGTAACCGATCGGTTTCATAATATTCCAAATAAACACTACAGACACACTACAGAGACCACACACCATACTGTAAATAAATAAAAACTCATCAGCATGTCAGGCCCCTGCTCATTGGCTACGAAAAGCTCAACTGGTTTGAGCTATTGTTTCTTCTAACTTTCGTGTGTTCACTCACAATGCTTTATGAGCAGGGTTCTCAACCATCAGCATTTGTCAAAACCAGATTGTCGGAGTTGGGGTTTTCCTGCGGATTCTAATAAAGAGACGAACTCGGGAGATTGCGATATCCGGTCTTTCCGCCTAGAGCTAGAATCGGGAGTAGTAGTGCGCGTCGTGTCTAGTTTAAATTGTGTAATAGCTGTGGAAATTATGTTTTGTGTATTGTTGAAAAGAAAATACTTACCGATATGACCATATTAGCTCCAGATACCTGAAAACAGAAAAAAAAGAAAAACCAAATTATACTTACCAATGTAACCGACGAGAAGTACAAACCTGAAAGTTAAAGAAAAATAGATAGGGAGAGAAAAAGGTAAGAAAAGCACATAACGAGCATGCGGTTAATGAGCGATGGTTGGTATATTATAACCTGAACTGTGTAGGTCTGCACAGTGGACCTTTTTTTTCTCATTACGCTTAATCTAGCACATGGCGGACGAATAGACAAAAGTTAGAGAACATTACCACCAAACACAGCACACACGTGGATGGAAAAGGCTAACCCAGAAACCAACAAGGAATTCGCCGAACCCGAACCACATTGCTCAAAATTGCGCAAGTATTACATAAAAATGTGACGTCACAAGTAGGTTAGAATAGTAAAGAGGAAGTAGGAAAATAAGGAGTAAATACACATACTAAACACTTATAATAAAACATATATTCTTCTTGGAATGGTTCTTCTTCTATAAAATCTTTTTCTTACATCGTGATCGAACTCGAAAGGGGTTACCAAGCCTCGCCCCATATAGTTTGGTGGAAAAAGGGACCATCTCAGCCTTTGAGGTGAAGTTAGAACGTGGTTGAGGACCCTAACCATTGTGGACGTGTGTAGAACGCAAGAGAGAATTCCCCTCAGCTCCCAACTGACGTCTAGTAGTTGACAGTGAGCGTTGGGGTAACGACCCTGCTGAATGAGCTAGTCATTCATGAAGTAAACACGAAATTACAAGTTGTCAGTGTCGACATCTGGTGGCGACTTTCAATTTGGGTCCCAAACTCGATAGTGTAATCTTTATCAGATTAGAAGACGAAGCCAGTTTAAAATGTTAAAATTTAAATGAATTTTTGTCTATACATTTCCGATATTTTTACTGAGACTTTTCATTATAATATAAAATTGTCTTCAAGAAGAATTTTTTGAGATTTTTTCACCGCCTACAAACAAAGTGTTTTACACTAATTTAATACACAGATTTTAATTTTCATTCATAATTTGAATTTAAAAAACGTGCTCATTCTGCCTGAAAGTCAATTATTATTTTTGGCGCCCCCTAAAACAAAGCCCAATTCCGTCAACCCGAATATAACAGTTGAAAAGACAAGGAACAAATGAAACTGAACTGATATCATAACACGGAGAGCGAGAGACGGTCAGTTCATTTGAATATTACAGCTCACACACTCTCTTCTATTCTACAGCTCTTTTCTCTCCTTCATCATCATCAAAGTGAGTTGAAGAGCTGTTTGATTTTTTTTGCGAGCTGTTCCGCGTCAACTCACTTCAAAGAGTCGATTCTTCGGAACAGCTCATGAGCGGATGGCACATCTCTAGTGGAAATGAGAATGAAATTCTACAAAATCATCCCGTCTTTTTCACATAAATTCTCGAAATCCGAACATAGTAGGCATCGTTCGAATAAGAATCGTAGCAGTTTGTAGAGAGCCGCCGGCAGCGTTCGGATGCTGTTTGTAAACAATACCGACAGCAATTCCAATATGGCTGAAAGTGCATTTCATATGATTGTTTCACCTGGTACATATAGAGGCGCCTTGGTCATAACCAGGGATGGTAAAAAATCACATTCAACGATCAATGAATAAGTATATCCCTCTAGTCGGATATTTTTAAATCACCCCCAGCAGGCGATGCTCTTTTATTCTTCATATGTACACAGAGAGAATACTTGGAACGGTGAGCTACCAAGATCTCAAAAAAGCAATATGAAAGCGGAATCCTCACTGCTTGCACTCTCGAAACATTACTTCTACTACTCAAGTTTTATCGTGAGTGCAAGCCACAAACGGTTAATCCCATTCCATAGAGCGGATGATGAGTTCTTGATCGGAAAGTGTAACAAGAGACGAACAACTGAAATCTTACGACACTCATCGAGGGATTTTTAATTCTCTATTGCATTGTCCGCAGTGAGTGGCTGACTCAGTCTCGTGTCGATTTTATTTTTCTGTCGTCTCCCGCCCGATGAACAGCAGACGTGTAATGGATGCAAGTGATTAATTTTATTACCAGCAGATTTGGGCGAATCTCATCCCGCCCGAAATCGTTTTTAGATACCAATAATTCTGAACATTCACAGTTCTCTCCAAATAATTTTTCCAATAGTAATTCAATTAGTGACTTCACGAAACACCTTTCGAATTCGATTGAATGTCAGACCCTTTCTTATTTTGTAGATAAAACGGATCACATATTTGATTAATTCAATTCTGTGTGGTTACGTTCTTCGTTGCGAATAAATGTAATGAATTAGTATGGACGTATTTTATTCATATATCGTGGACTTCCGACATATCTGGCAGTAGATTTATCGAACGACTAATGTTTTTTATATCCCTTCAAACTTGTTGCATCTCTCAAGTGTACATACTGCTTTGACCGCAGATTTGCATGGTTAAATCTGGTTAATTTCAGGTATTCAGTCTTCATTTTGTCGAATGAATACTGTTGGAAAAATAGGTATCGCAGCAAATGATTATCAACATCCTACCTTATCATCAAACGGTATGCTAAGAATTTCAGTGAACTGACGGCATTGGAATATATGCTTTGTGGGGACCACACAATTATTATCAGAGCTGATAAACACCCGACTGGAAGTCATGAACATCAATTCAATGTGCCCAAGATAAATTTATCCTTTAAAGGTCTTAAATCTTTCTAAAGATGATCATATGGAATATATTCCAATGTCGTCTGGAATAACCTATCCAACACCTTATGATCGTAATATTGTTTTCGCTATTATTCTGATGTTTCATAACACGGCACTCTATTGATTATTCGCCGAAAATGAATAAAAAATATCCTTGAAGTTAGCCTACGGTTTTAGTAGCAGTGCAATATGGTGAGCCAGTCTCAGGATAAGAAAACATTTAAAAATAAAGGTTTTTTTTTTGAATGAATCAATAGTAAAACAAAACGTCAAAAAATTACTCAGCTTTGTGATAGCAGAGAATCATTATCCATTTGAGTTGTATGAGTATTCGCACCCCCCCCCCCCCCGCCCCCCCACACTAACTGTGGATAGTCAAACTGCATACAAATTATGTAGAGTTTTTACAATCCAAAAATTTTATGAGTAAATATTTACGTGCTTACACAAAAAAAACACATGTTGACATATTTGCGCTAATTTATGTTTTTTGATTAATTCAAGGTAATCAAGGTCTTTTCTAGCCACCAGTTTACTCGGGCCCGAAAAAAGAGGTCTGTATTTGGGCTGGCGGAAAAATATATCTCGCAAGACCACGTGTTCGATGTCGTAATAGCCTTGGCCAATAACGCATTTACATTAACTCATAAAATTAGTGATTTGAGGGGGATTATTGTTTGTAGTCTCTTGTAGATTAATTTAAATACCATCTGAAAAATCCTCTGTGAAACATTAAACATTAAAGTCGTCCTATCTGCTGTAGCGCATTTTTTTATTTTACCCAGATTCATCGAAGTAAACGCACTCGGAAAGGAAAATTGAACGCCCGGACGAGAGAGCGAGAATCGTACGTCATAGAGACACTCATTCCCATGGAGCAAATTCTTGTTAGGAGTTGTAAACAAAACGAGGACGGAGAGTAACTCAATTATTCGAACTACTTTCAGTCTAGCAATGCTTTGGTCAACTCAGAGTTACCAAGAGAAAATCATTTGGTTATGATGGGTGAGGATTAATAGTTAGTCGCAGTTTGCACAGATTGCGATCTGTGCAGTTTGCGATTAATCGTAAATCACATCATGCTCCCTTGTTTTCCATCCTTGGTCATAACCAAACAAAATTTTACTTACACACTAAACAGAAAATATTTGACACGAACAACCTATTGTGACCGTCGATGATTAATTGATCGGTAACACACTATGAGAATACGCACTTTTAAGCGGACCTTATACGGTCAACTTTATTGACAATATGATGACATTTGAGAGCATAATGACAGCTGAACATGGCCGACGACGCAGAAATCCGGATTTTCTGATTTTCGAGCATCAATATCGTGACATTTCATATAGATGCATGATGTTGACGTTTTACCTCACGGACTTCCAGACTGAGTTGCCAGATATGCAAGCGCACATTTAATTTTTGTTAGTCTTTTTTGCGATTGCAATTAAAATTTATAAACTACTGAAATTGTAGGAATCATAAATGGAAGCTTTTGGTTTGGAAAACCGATACTTTGAATAGCAAAATACGGTACTTTTCACGATACAAATCAAAACTTCAAAGTAAACTGACAATGTGATGGTGAGAGAGTGGATGAAACTTAACAACGTTTTAGGAATTTTTTAACGTTGAACTCGGTGATTCTTTGCGCTAGTGAGCGAGTTGTGTGTTTCTTCACACTCCGCTATAAAATTTGGAGAATGAGAAGATCTGGGAAAATCACAGATGAAAAAACATCATGTGTTAATTCAAGCTACAGTAGAATTCCGATTATCCGCGGAATAGTCGGACAAACTCACCGCGATTAACGAAAATCGCGGATGACCCATTAAAGGACAAAAAAAATGCAAACACGAAAAGAGATGTTTCAACATAAAAACTATGTTCTATCAATACAGAAATCAATCAACTATCCATCTATAAGGTAGTGTACACCAGTGGCTAAATAATGTAAAAGCCATGACCACAACAAAAGAGCATGGGCCTACCACTCACTAACAAATTCCGGAAAGGCCTATTGATTTACTATGGAACTCGCAGTCACGAATAATCCGCAGGGCGGATCACCCGCTCGCGGATAATCGGGGTTCTACTGTCATAGTCTCATTTATGGAATAAAAACATTTGCTTGCAGATAAAATAACTTGCATATATTTTCGCAAACTAAAATAATCTGGCATCTCTGAAACTGAAAGGAACAGTCTGTATTTGTGAAACGAGTATTATGATGTATTTTTGAGAAGAAAAACCGAATTCTAAAGTGTAAATTATGAATGAAAATTAACTTTTACGAATCAAATTAGTATTCTATGTGAATGCAAATCACTTTTTTTCTGCAAGTGGTGAGAAAATCCCATACAAAAATTATGTCTGAAATTGACGTTATATTATAATAATACATTTTAGTAGGAATATCTGAAAATTCAGAGGAAGTAGGTTAAGTTAAGGTTAGGACTACGCGCTTCAACTAATTAAATAATACCAAGTAGATATTTTCATTCAAATTTTACCAATTGAAAATTGCCTTTTATCCTTCTAATCTGATAGAGAATAGTTTGGATCCCAAACTCGAATGTCGCCACTAGCCATCGCGGATATTTTCGTTGTCTCGGGTTGAGGGCGATATTGACCGTGTAATGTGGAAAAATATTGATTGAGGTTAGATCAGATGTTGAAAGCCTAGCTGTCACGATATTGAAGACACTTATTGTCAATCCGGTTGATCGTGTAAGGTGCCCAATAGAGTTCGCAGGAATAATATTTGCGCAATTAATGGAATGGGCCGGCTGAAAACTTACTGAAGAAGTTTACATAGCCGGCTCCCGGAAACTCTTTAAGTTGACCTAGAAAGTAAAAAAAAAGACGGGTGGGTAATGTCGGGGACATAACCGGAGTGACGTAGGACTATACAAAGGGGACAGCTTTTGTTAAATATATATTTTTAATATATTGTTTTATTTTCTTCTCCTACGTGAATACCTATCTACCTGAAAAATGGATTAGTTTACTGTTTACTCTTTATGAATATGTTGATGGTTCTGAAAAGAACCTTTGGTGTTGTGTTTTTGTTATCACTCGATATTCCCATCTTGTTCGGTTAAACCTTCCTGTTTAGCTATTGCGTTTGCCACTCGCCACAGCTTTCACAAATTCCTTTGCGGAAAATTTCTTCCCATCCAGCTTGTGACATGTTGTTCAGTAAATTACATTTAATGCGACATGCCGGAGAAACACTTTGCCACTCACTGAAACTAATTGTTGCCTTGATGAGCGCCGAACCGAAGCTGCTCTGTTCTTGATGCGGGTTTTCTGATTGTCGTGAGCAGCTTTGCAAGCCAACTTGAGCACTCCGACGGCCGAAACTCTATAATCGCTGTTAGGTATACTGGTGCTCCGGCACCAATCCGTTCGGCCTAGTTACCCTTGCGGAGCAATCAGTGAATGCGACCAACAGGGAACTGGAGACCTGCACGGTTCGAGTGAGACTTTGAAAAAAACCATTTTTTTTTAGTAGGAAAAAATGCAAGGGGATTTTGCCTTTCCCTTCACTTTTCCTCCTTTACCATGTCCAGACATGACTGCTTGGGTTGGTTTGTTGATGTATTGTGATGCGAACCGATGTGGTGTACGGTTTGAATGAGAATGATCGTTACGGCAGCGGAGCGAGGATTTTTAAGCTGACTGGCTGGCTCGAGAATTACTCATGTGTGAGACTGCGACCAATGTTTCGTTCATTTTTTTCTTTTTCCTTTCCAATCGTGCTTCATTCTATTTCGCTGCTGCTCTGATTGCCCGTTTTGGTCGGTACGATTTGAGGTCTTTGCGATCTATTGAGAAATGCTCGAGTTATAAGCGTTCCAAATCTTGCATTTTTTCCTACTTGTTCAGTGCCTAGATTTCCATTTCACCCCCTATATCTTCCGGTTAGACGTAGTCCTACGTCAAAAAGACAGATTTGGTTTCGTTTCGTTCGAGGGAATGATAAGTATGTTCAAAATTTACTTAGTTTAAGTGATAAGCCAATCGTCTCATCATCGATGGGCGCAGAAATGAATTTTTTTCGAGTTTGCGGCTCAATTGAATAAGTGCCAGTACAAACTGCGGAACACATTCACTCCGTTTTGAACCACCGCTGCTGCTCGGCGACTTAATAGCGTTCCTCTTGAGGGCTGTATTCTGTGTGGCCCTGCATTTCTTCCAGTAAAAACAGCTTCGCGACTAAAAAGAAATATACAAGTATAATTATAATTAAAATAAAACAAACTGCTTACCTTCGAATTGCATCGCTTCCACAAGAGAAATGGCGATTGCACACACACAGTTGCTAAGCATGAAAATACTCAAGGTTACTCATGCTATGAAGTAAAATGTACGAATCGTTGGTAGGGATGTAAATTGTGTTTGACATTAGTTTTACAAGGATTTGGTAATATGTACAAAAAATGTGTACATTATACCAATGTTTCGGTTACTAAAGACTTGGTAGCTGTGTTTACTAATGTTTTTCTCCAGTGTAGGAACTGTAATGTGCGTACTTCGCAGTCGTCATTCCTCTTGAGGAAATAAAGCTATTCGGAGGTAAGTTTTTTTTTTTTGGTTTTTATTAGATTCAAATACACTGGAGTCGCTTTTTACGCGGGGGATACGTGCCGCGTAAACAAAAACCGCGCAAAAGAAAATCGCGTAAATTCAAAAATCCGCGTAAAAATAAAGTGGGTAATTTTCAAAATCCGTGTAAAAACAAACAGTGAATTAGTAGTTTAAAATACAACCCATACTCTAACAATTGATTACCTCAATTTTTTTGCATGCTACAATCATGCTATCAGTATCTTCTTTTTTTCCCAGCTACTAATCAGTGATACAATACAAACTTATTTCGTGAAATGTCACATCAATTAGCAAATTAAATTTTCACGCGGTTAATGCGTGCCGCGTAAATTTCGAAATCCGCGTAAAAAAAACCGCGTAAATTCCGAAATTCACGTAAATTCCAAAATCCGCGTAAAAATAAACCGCGTAAATTCCAAAAAACGCGTAAAAAGCGACTTCAGTGTATATTCAACTTTTGTTTCTCTTCGGCGAAAAAGGCGAAAACAAATTCTCGACCACACACTGGAGGAAAACATTAGTAAATGCAGCTACCAAATCTTTAGTAGTTGAAACATTTGTAAAATGTACGCATTTTTTGTACATATTACCAAAACTTTGTAAAACGGATGTCTAATGCAATATACATCCCTACTAAAGATTCGTACATTTTACTTCATAGCATGTGTAACCTTGATTGTTTTCATTTCTAGGAACTGTAATGTACGTACTTCGCAGTCGTCATTCTTCTTGAGGAAACAAAGCCATTCGGAGGTAAGGTTTTTTGGTTTTTATTAGATTAAAATATATGTAGCTTTTGTTTCTCTTCGTCGAAAACAAATTCTCGACCACAAAGATATCGAGAACTTGTTTTCGCTGCGGGAAAACAAAAGTTTAATTCGTTGTAGTGAAATCTTAATACACCGAATCTTATAAAAATAAACTTCAACACAATCCTTTCCCTTTTAATTTTCAGTTTCTAACCTTGGATTAAAATTGCACAGTTGACTGGTGGAATATTCAATGTATACTAGACTAAGCATTTGCAACACAAATAAATGTCAGGTAATCACATATATTTCATCACAAACCCATATTTAAAACTAACTATAATCATACATCAGGAAACGGGAGAGCAAATAATGCGGATGAAATGTACTGCGATCTGGTCCCATCAACTGCCAATCAGTTGTTCCTGTCCTAAAGGAT
This sequence comes from Toxorhynchites rutilus septentrionalis, assembly GCF_029784135.1. Classification (NCBI taxonomy): domain Eukaryota; kingdom Metazoa; phylum Arthropoda; class Insecta; order Diptera; family Culicidae; genus Toxorhynchites; species Toxorhynchites rutilus. The sequence continues at coordinate 195,036,294 of NC_073745.1, read as the reverse complement.
GAAAATGTGCAACAGGAAAAGGAGCAAAACCTTGATGAGCGAGGATTTGAAAAAACATATGAGACTGATTCGGTCGAGGCTGCGATTAAATCTGTCTATTTGCACGAGCAATGTTTAGATATAGAATGTAGGATGTAGGAAATTACTGTGTAAAAGATAATGTATGATTAAAGACAACTTTATAAATAAGAATTAATTATCAATAACATAATGTCATTATCCCTTATCATTATCTCTTACAAATAAAAAACAACGTTTTCACTGATGTTGCTCCAATGGTGGGCCAACATGCCCACCATCCTACAAAAATAATGCCTACCAATTTTCTTTTGTGAGATGTACCAATGATTAGTAGGGTAGAAAATGACTAGCGAATTGGTAACATTTACGAAAAAATTCGTCATATATACTAAATTTTCCTCTCAGTGTATAGGGCCTCGAATCGATGTGAGTTTTGCTCGTTAGCTCTATTTTACTATTATAGAAACCGAGCAATTCGATAGCATCGACCGTTAGCGGTGAAACTGTCATAATTTTTCGAGTTGTTTGGTTTGCTTGATGCATAACTTCAATAAAATTATTTTGTTTTGGTTTGCGTCCCTGATACTTTTCAACATTTCAGAAACGCTTAAATACAGTAGAACCACGGCAGTGGAACTTCATACAAATCACTCGTCGAAAAGTGTCTCCTTTTTCACCGCTTGTTTACATCGACGAATATATTTTTTTCCACTATGTTTCGTAGGAGAGTGTATGCATACTGACAGATTTCTACTACGAGGTGTTTAATGAAGGATGGAAGGTGGGAATGTTTATGTTTATATATGATTTATCGTACGATTTAATTGAATGCATAAAAAATGTCAACAAAACTGGGGTTAAGCACCTTTTTGAATTTGAACAAATATTGATAAGAGATTCCCAGCAATTATTGATGTTTATTGCGTGATTTGGTTACTGCATAAGTTGTTTGAAACGAAGGTTTAGTGTAATGATTTCATTTTGAAGATTATATTCACAAACATGAGTATGATTAATATAAATTGCATGTATATGATGCGCCTGCCAACCCATACATGCAGGCGTGGAGGCGATATGCATACATCCTAGAAAAACTTAAATCGTATAATTATCGTTTATATTACATCATATAACCCATATACATGTATATGGCCTCCAATTTCATATGCATATGCCAGTTATACACATCATACAAGTAATGTGTCTTGGATGTATGTATATCGCCTCCAATTTTAGATTTTTGACATAGGACTACGTCTTACATTAAGGGTGCCAAATCAGAAAACAGGTCACGTTTTTATGAAATAAAGTTAACGTTAGTAACTATTTTTTTCTACGGACGGATTTAAACGATTTACATACCAATCAAATTGGAAATTTTCTTAGATTTTTTGTTTGATATGCTATACATCACATTCCCATAGTCTGTATATGGTTTAAATTGATGAAAATTGGAAGCATTCCCATTTTCCCATACATTTGTTCTGTCCGTTTGTGTGCTTTCCCGAACAGAGCTGTCAATAACGGGTATCTTATGCAGCCGCTAGAACAGAAACAACGAAGGGGGATAGCGGAAAGAGAAAATTTGCGAAGTAAACTCCACCATTGCATACTAAGTAAGCTGTCGCTAGCGTATAAGTATTGCATCTCCTCTGACGAAAACTCTCAGAATCTTTCTGTGCCCGAAACAACAAAGGTCGCTTATTCTGCTCGTTTTGTGTTTAATGTTTCCCCTCAAGCTGTGAACGCTAGCGAATATTTCACTGAAGTGCATCTGGCATTGCAATTAACACAACCATCCAAGTCATGGCAAAGAAGGCGAAAGAAGAGAAGAGTGCAAATGATTATAGGTCGCTTCTAAACATCGATGTATGGTTTTTTGTGTGTTGCTCGTTTTCGTTGCGCGAAACATAGAAACTTAGAGAAACTTTGTTGACGGTTTTGACCGAGAGTCGAGAAACGATTTTTCATAAACGGTCATTCTCGCGATGTTTCATTTTTAGCACTGCAACTGTGTGCATATGTTAGACGCGTGTTTGATGCTTTTTGAATGACGATGCCCTTTTTCTTTTGAATTATAGACACTTGAAACTCAGACAGTTCATTCGTCTTTGATGGCAATGCACGGAAGATGCCTCTCGTTAATATTCAGTGCAATGTGTGCATTGATATAAAGAAACAAATTGCGACATGTGACCAATTAGTGTATTGTTCTCGCAAAGGCAAAAAATGATCGTTGCTTCTCGAAATGATTCTACAAAACTACGCAAGCCATTAAACCTTTTCGAAGTCCCCGGAACTTTTTACTAAAGAGTTATTTATTAAATTTCGACGTATTCGCAAATAATATTCGAAATGATAAACCATTATATTTCAAATGAAAAAAGATTGCATAGTCCTATGTTCTAAGCGGTTGTATCTCGGATACAACCCCTCGAATCTTTTACGATTTAATGTTTGCTGGGCAGGTCCGAAGGCAATTTTAAATTGTTAAAATATGAATGAAATTTTTTACTTCATGTTATTTGATTACTCAAAACATGTAGTACTGAACTTTATTTAACCATTTCTATATAAATTTTGCGATATTTCCACTAAAGCACAATAAACAAACAGTAATGACGCATCCGATTGCAACTCTTTCGTATCATATGTAAGATCTTTAATTGCCCTAAAATCATATTTCAGATAGCCATACGAGATAGCTGCGGCTTGATAATCCAAACAACCGGAGTTCAAATACCATCGGAGCATTTTTACAACCGTCGACACCACTCATATCAAACATTTATATCCCTAAAAGTCAATTGATTAATTCCTTTTTGTACAAACATAAATGTTTATAAAGGTTCTATATACATACAAAAATGGTGATTCCCCAGGCCGAACATTTTACTTTAATATTTTCCGCCATTTTTTTATGGCAGTGATGAATCGTATATTCGTATGACAACAGACTTTTTATGTTATTAGGTATTGCCTAATAACCTTGCATGTACAGTAGTGGGACACAAATAATTGGACATTTTCATCTCTAATTGGATATTTTGTAAACATCGAGTTTGGTACCCAAAGTATGGCCCCAGATTGAAAGTTGCCACCAGATGTCGACATTGTACCACTATCATCGTGAATGTCCGATTACAGGCCAATCACCTCTAATGCGACACTGAGTAGTGCCTCGGTATGTCGAGGATTAGATGTAACTTACTGTACATGCTCTTTGGGCGCAACATATACCACCCAAAATATCAGATATTCGTTGCTCTATATACGATTTAATTTTTGCTGGGTTGGCATACTTGGCAACTTGGTTTGTCAAGTTCATAATCTCATGTTTACAGTTTTGAGTTAAGTGGAATTGAATGACGAAGTGGAACTAATTTATTTTTGTCACTATGTTTATCAGAACGCCAAAGACCGGCAAACAGATAATCTTTCGTTCTTAAAAGTTAAAAATAAAAAAAGCAACTTTAACTTTCACTTTTCTTGAAACCGGAAATATTCGGACTTAAAAATAATTTTTAAAGTAATATTCCAAATATACATGTATTTACAAAAATCTATAACAATTATTATAATTATCAAGAACGTTTTCCGCCATTCGCTTTTTGATTGTCTGTAGTAAATTGTATATACGCATGACAATAGTCGTACTAGATGCATGTATAAGTCGTATATTCATCCATCCAATCATCGTGAGAACTGTTGCAAGTGGAAAATAAATGTGTGCGTTGCCTATGATGCGAACATAAATAACAATATAATACAGTAATTTAAATTTAATACGACATGCCGAGGCACCAATCAGTGTCGCTTTGGAGGCGATTTTGGTCTGTAATTGAACATCGGCGAGGTGAGTGGTACAGTGTCTACGTCTGGTGGCAACTTTAATGTGGCGCCATAATTTGGGCCCCGAACTCGATGTTTACAAAAATGTCCAATTAAACGTGTCACATTACAGGTCTGTCCAATAATATAAACGTCGCATTAAATGTAACTTACTGTATATAAACAATATTTATTCCCAGCTGTTTTGAGGCACCTCGCACAAATTGACAATATCATTCAGTTGTCAGTGCAAGTCGGAGCAATTTTTAGAGTGTAAAAAAAGTTCACTGTTTACATAAAAGCAATCTCAAATCGGTCCCACTTTTTTGCTTGAAGTTACTATCCCCTGGTAGAACCCCGATTGTCCGCGAAATAGTCGGGATAGATCACCGCGTATAACGAAAATCGCGGATAACGCAATGAAAGGCTAAAAATGAAATACAAACTCGGAAAAAAGATATTCTAGCATGAAAACTATGTTTTATTAATACAGAAATTATTGAACTATCCATCTGTGAGGTCGTGGACAACAGTGATCAGATAATGTGAAAGCCATGACTACAAAAGAGCAAGACTCTACCATTACCTGATACATTTCGGGAAGGTTTTTATAATTACTAGGGAACTCGCATTCGCGGATAATCGCGGTTCTACTGTATATACTGCAATTGCAACACATGCAATTCGAGCTCGGTATGAAATTATCTCGATTTACAAAATACGAAATTTTGCTCGGTGTGCGATTGTATCAAATTCTCGATTCGATTTATATAATAGGACCCATAATAGGGCCCATATATGTGTAATGCGTTACAGAATTACAGTACTCTACACATAAACCAAAACTGCAAGTAGTAGGAGTTAGAAAAAAAAACAACGCATTCCAATTTTTTTTTATTCATAAATTTGCCGTTTTCAATTGATTTACACTTTTGGCTTCTTGGGTAGCGTTCCAAATGCCGAAATAACGGTTCCCTTCGTACCGGTAGCAGTTGTTGTCAAAGCTTGAGTGATGATTCCTGCCGGTTTCAATGCACCCGCCGCACCAGGAGCTGTTCCCAGCACACCCGGCTGATCCCATTTCGATTTACGTTTCTTCGATTCATCCGAATCCATCTTTTTAACTCCGACCTGAATTTCCGTCTTGGCATTTTCCTTGCGAGCCTTCTCTACCTTTTCCATTTCGACTTTCTGCGCTTTTGCTAACTCTTCGTAAAAGGATTCTTTGCCCCACTGGGACGGATCGAAGATTTCCGGCGAATAGTTGGTACCAAACTCATTGATATTACAAAACTGAATCAATTTTTCGTAAATACTGGGATTCCGAAACTCCTTTCTCTCCTGTATAATTTTGTTTGTGTCCATGTTTGAGTTACGCATTTTCTCGTACAAAGTGGCTATTTTTTCCTGCAATTCCAGCGAACATTTTCCCTTCGTTTCCGGCGGCAAGCTGAAGCCGTACAGTTTAGCTCGATCGATCTTTTTCGGTGAAGTAGATTCAGCCATTGGAGCTTCATTGTCGGATGCATCCATATTTTCTTGCTCCCGATTTGGTGAAACATTTTCATCGTCTGAAACGAATGTTTCATCAAAGTAACTAACCAAACGAAGAGCCTTGTGTCGTGATGTAGAAGATTCACTCGAGCCAGTAGCAGTTGCGACTGTGGCAGCTTGTTTTGGTACGTTAGCATTCGTAGCAGGTGGAGTTACAGACGCTTCTGATGATTCACGCATCGGGGTTTGCTGACGTGATTGTATTCTGGTCTAGAAAAATATAAGATTTACGGAACGACAAAATTATTTGCATCACGATAGTTTTGCAATTAGAACTCACCTGGGAGGAACTATCTCCATCGGAATGAATTGATTCATCATCAGATTTTTCCTCATTTTCTGAATCAGTATACGTTGCTGTGAGGGATGCGAGAGCTGAGTTTTTTGTACTCATATTACTTTTTCAAATATAGTGAATCAGAAACAGTAACGTTATTATGGATTCCCTCTGTAGTAAATTGTTTTGATTTCTTATTTCGTGACAATTGACAGCAAATTATCAAGCAATGTTTGTTTATTTTTCCCAGCTTGATACACACTGAAAACAAACTAGGCAAATGGGATGATATAGAAAAACCAACCACATTCTGAAGCCGCTTGTACACTGAGTGGAGTAAACCTAAAGGTGGCCGTACACTATTTGTGCGGAGGTCAAATATTCAACACTTTTTGACAGATAAAGTTTGGTTTGAACACTTTCTTTGAGTTTATAAAAAAGGGTGGGTTATTTCAATGATATAACCGCAAAGTTTACGTGGGACTACCTTAGCTTAGGAATCATTTGTTTGTATTGATTAAATTGTTGATTGATTGAAACAATTTCCGAATTCAATTCAATATATTTGCTTTGTGAGTAAAGAGAATGAATAAATGCCATGTTTCATGTATTGTGATAGGTTATGTTCTTCATTACAAGTAAATTTAACGACAGTCCTCTTACGTTTGGTGTATATTTGGACAAAATATGTGTTGGATTTACTTTTTCGGATTCTTCGAGAAAAGTGCCTTTTTGAGGTTATACAATGGCAGCTCTCTTAAAGCTGTAAATTTATTAATATTTTAATAATCTTTGATACAATTCATTGAAAAGAAACTTACATTTCGGTCTCCTTATTACAGAGCAAATCCAATAGAATATTAATTCAGATATAACTTCAATATAAATCACTGATGAAAATTAAAAACGTGTTCAAACAATCCTATCTGGTGGCAGTTTTTCCTTCTTTTTCTATATATATATATATATAAATTTGACATTTGATCGTCTATGGTGACGTTAGAGCTTGCTAGTGAAGATGGGCGAATCGCTAATCAAGGGGTAGTACTCTCGGCGATGGCTGCGTTCGCTATATTCCCCGACACGTAATGCTGCGCTTCCGGCTCAGCTTTACTCCCAGACTTTACTGCTAACACTGCTACTTTCGCCGTTGGCCGTCGCATGAAACCGCTGGCTGTCTGAATCAGCGCTTGACGCATTCGGCCATCTTGTCCTTTAGCGATGGAGGCGATTCGTCCTCGGACCCATCCATTTCGCACTCCTTCATTTACCACTACAACTACGTCGCCGATCTTCGGTGGATTCACATCTTGGAACCACTTGGTTCGTTTAGCGATCGTTGGTATGTACTCTCGTACCCACCTCGACCAGAACCGGTCTGTCATCTGCTGTGCCAAGTTCCAGTTACCTCTGGTGACCGCTGTAGCTTCTCCCAGTGTCTTCGGCGGTTGAATTACTCCATCAGAACTCAGCAAAATAAAATGATTAGGAGTTAGAGCTTCTTGTTCAGCGGAATCCAACGGCAGATACGTCAACGGGCGCGAGTTAATCACGGATTCAGCTTCCGCTAAAGCGGTCAATAATGTTTCGTCATCTGGGTTGCGCGAGTTGAGCATGCACCCAAGAGCCTGCTTAACTGATTTTACGAGGCGTTCCCAAATTCCACCGAAGTGGGGCGCTGATGGCGGATTAAATATCCATTTAGTGTTGGTGTTCGTATAGATTTCTCCTAAGTTCTTGTTGAGATTCTCGATCTGTTCCCGTAATTCTCGGCTAGCACCTTGAAAATTGGTCCCGTTGTCTGAATATATTTCACTGGGAGATCCTCGGCGAGATATGAATCTACGGATGGCCATCTTGCAGGATTCTGTTGACAGATTGTGGACTACCTCGAGGTGGATGCCCTAACGGTGAGGCAGGTGAACAAGGCGACCCATCTCTTGACACAACTGCGACCTAGACGCACATTCAACGGTCCAAAATAGTCCAGTCCTACGAAGGTAAATGGTCGAATCCATGGCGTGAGGCGAGCTTCAGGAAGTGGAGCCATTCTCGGAACCACCGGTTTGGCTTTAGCGATTTTGCATGTCTGACAATTTTTAGAGATTTGTTGGACTACTCTACGAAGTCGAGAAATGTGGAATCTTTGACGAATTTCATTCACTATTGTTTCATGATTTCCATGTAAGTATTTCCGATGATACCAATCGATGAGTAATGAGGTCAGACGATGATCACGTGGTAATATAATGGGAAATTTGAAGTCGTACATCGTACACGGTGCAGCCCATATGCGACTATCCATTCGCATCACGGACTGTTGATCTAAGAATGGTGTCAGCTTGAAGACTTTACTTGTTTTGTCGACTCGTTTTTTCTCTTCGCCTTTTAAAACAGTCACTTCATCCGGATACGCTGAGGATTGTGTTATGCGCCACAGACTGTTCTCTGCCATCTGTAGTTCTTCTTGCGTAAGACCACCGCACTCTCTAGGTTGTTGTTGGTATCTGCGACGGAGATTCCCGATGTAACGATGAATATAAGCCACGGCTCGTAACACACGCTCCCATTTAGAGAATCGATCAAAATCCACGATCTCTTGTGTAATACATTCGCTGTGAACCATGCATGAACGCAGCTCTTCTAGCGTTTCTACGGGCTGCTTCGATGATCGCGCAGGCCCCTCTGTCTCCGGTAGATATAAAAAATCAGGACCTCTGATCCAACGAGAGTCTGGAGAGAAACACGGTCCTCTGCCCCATTTGGTCGCCTCGTCTGCCACATTTTGTTTCGATGGAATCCACCTCCAGTCTTCGCTATTTGTTTTTGATAGGATTTCCCCTACTCTGAAGGCGACAAACTGTCGGTATCGACGGTGATCTGATGTAATCCACGCCAGAACAGTTTCCGAGTCGGTCCACAATGTCTGACGGATGATGGGTTCTTCATTCTCGCTCCGAGTAATGCACCTTGGAGTTCCAAACGTGGAATTGATAAAGCCTTCAGTGGCGCCACCTTCGATTTAGCCATAACGAGGGCGCAGTGTACCTGGTTTTTTATTTCTGCTCGAAAATACGCTACGCATGCGTAGGCTTCCTCGCTCGCATCCACAAAAACGTGGAGTTGTAGTGGACCAATCTCGGATGTCGAAAATCCCGGGAAATATGGTCGGTTTATGCGCACTCTCTCTAGCTTATTAAATTGAGCAATCCATCTACTCCATTTTCCCAGAATATCTCCGACGATCTCCTGGTCCCAACCAGCTTGTGTCCGCCAGATGTCTTGCACTATTATCCGGCCGTGTACTAGGAAGTGCGAAAGAAGACCTAGTGGATCGAATATGCTCATCACGCACCGCAGAACATTTCGTTTAGTAGGTGTTATTTCACTTAAATTCAACTCCCCCGCATAGGTAAACTAATCTTCGCGAGGCATCCAAGAAATTCCCAATACTCTCTCGGTAACACTTTCTTTGTTTGCGTTGATTTCCTTCGTATTCTCCAGATCAACTTCCCCGACCCGTCGAAGAACTGCTGGAGAGTTGGAAAGCCAGTTTCGAATAGTGAAACCTCCTTTCATGTGGACTTCTTTCACTTCGAACGCTACCTCGACGGCTTCCTGTTCATTATCGAAGCTATCCAGGTAGTCGTCAACATAGTGCCTGGATATAATTGCGGTTGCTGCTCTAGGATAGGTCGTCTCGTATTCCTTGGCGTTCAAATTCTTTATATATTGCGCCTGGCACGGAGAACAGGTCGATCCAAAAGTTCCTACGTCCATTATATACATTTGTACAGGCTGCGATGGATGCGATCGATAGAGGAACCGCTGTGAATGAGCGTCTCTTTCCAAAATGCGGAATTGGTGAAACATCTGTTTAATATCTCCGCAGATTGCTATTTTTCGTTCGCGAAATACGAAAAGAACCCCCAACAGAGGAGTAAGCAGGTCTGGTCCTTTGAGCAGCATTGTGTTCCACGAGATTCCTTTCACTTTGGCTGCCGCATCCCACACCAAGCGTATCTTTCCTGGCTTTTTGGGATTCCGAACTACTCCCAGCGGTAAATACCATACTCTGTTCGGATCCGCTGAACTCATTTCTTCTGAAGTCGCGCGATGAATGTATCCGTTCTCAAGGTACTCTCCAATCTGGCGATGCACGCTATCACAAAGTTCGCTGTCTGCTTTCATTCGTCGCTCGAAACATTCCAAACGCCTCATCGCCATCCCAAAGCTACTGGGAAATTCAATTCTATCATACCGCCACAACAGACCTGTCTCGAAACCCGTAGACACACGCCTCGTTGTTTGCTCTAGAATTCTTCGAGCACGCCTGTCCTCTTCGGATTCCGGTGCCGTGCTGGCCGAAACTCCAACGCTCTCAATCGTAAAATGTTCTTTGACTAAATCATGGAGTTCCCGATCTTTCGTGCACTCGCAAATGTGCAAACTGAAATTAGTGATTATGTTGCTCCCCGAGGTTGTCCCAAATATTGTCCAGCCAAGCCGTGTCTTCGTGGCTACCGGGTCGCCTAGTTGACCTTCTCGTAGTTTGAGTGCTGCGATCAAGCCTGCATTGTCGGAACCGATAAGTATGCCCGGTGAAGTTGAGTCGTAACTGTGAAGTGGTAACCCGCGTAAGTGCGCATACTGTTGCGCTAGCTGTTCGTATTTCAGTGTTTGCTTAGGGAGATTCAAGCTAGCTACCGTACGAGTGTTGCTAGCTCTTCGTTCCAACTCCACATATTTCCATCGATACGCGTTGCGAACCAGACTCGTAGCGAGTGACATTTCCGGTCCAGCTCAAACAAAGCGGAAGTTTTTCTCCATCGTTTATACCCAGCTCATTTACAATCGCCTGTTCCACAAGCGTCATGGATGATCCGTCGTCCAGGAAGGCGATAGTCTCCACTGCTTTGTCATTCCAAAACAGTTTCACTGGTAACATTTTGAACATCACTGCCTGTTTCATGTTATGGTGGGCGTTAACTCGATCACCTCTTAGAGCCGGTGCTCTCACATCGTTTTTATTTGTTCCGTCACACTTCAGAGAAGTTACGTGTAGCAGGGGGTGGTGACGCAATTGACACCCATCCACCCCACAGCGCGCCTGAGACCTACATGGCCGACGACCGTGTTTTCCTAAGCACGTTCGACATAAATGCTGTTCGTGCACAACCTTCCATCTACCCTCCGAATCAATCTTCTTAAATGCAGAGCACTCCTTTACCTTATGTTGTGGATCTTTGCACACCAAACATAATACTGACTGTATCTGCTTTACGCACTGGTCCTTCTTCGCAGGTTCCAAGTGTGTTACCACAGAATGGCCTCTGATATGCTGATGAACGTGGTGGTAGGGACATACCTGTTGCACTAACAATCGAACTGGACCCAGCCAATGTGAATCCGCTCATCGTGGTGGGGAATGCTGACTGCGATCTTCCAATGTATGGTGGCTGATATGCATTCAGCTGGGGCTCTGTTACTGCATGTGTTGGCAATCGAATACCTGTTGTCGTTGTTTCAGCCGTCGAACCAGGAAACGTCAGTGGTTGAGTCATCGCTGGAACCGTGTTGCAAGCTGAGAACGCTGCTGCACTCTGTTGTTGATATAGTACAGCTCCCTGTCTTTGACACGACATGGTAGTTGGGGTTAACGAGTGGGGCACAAGAGAGGCCGTAGTGCCTACTGTTGGAGTAGTAATGTTGCTCTGTCTATTTGTTCTTTGCTGGAATATTGGCGACGTCAACTCGAACAAGGTACTCGCTGCAGCTCCGGTCGTCAATGTTGAACTACGATCGATAGTAGGGATGACCAATGAAGTTGCCTCTGCCGCTACGTTTGGCTGCAAAATTGACATCGCGTCCATCCTTTTGATCCAGTCCTCTCCGACTTCCGTCTGTTGAATAACCGTGCTAACCTCGTTTTGCTCGCCTTCCATCAGCTGGAACCTAGCCTTCATCATAACTGCCTCCAGACGCAGCTTCTTTCGCTCCAACTCTTGTCTATGTTGTAATTCCATCTCGCGCTCAAGCATCTTCTGGTGTTCTTGCAATCGCAATAAATTCATTTTCGTCGACTCGGCAAAACCAAGGAACGGTGAGGAAGATGAGCTCAGAGGACTGTTTACATCTCCGCTAGCAGCCGCTGTCGTCGTAGCTGGATGATTCATCCCTCCTGCACACTCGTTCGCACCTGTCGGATTCGGACTCTGCGGTGCTGCTGTCACGGAAGTTGTCGGTGGTGGTAGAGACGGCAATTCTAAAGACTTACACGTTCCACACTTCCATTTCCGTACCTTCCGTACACTGTCCACACCCGCACACCGCATATGCAACCACTCTTTGCATGTTGAGCATTGCACCATATTATCGAGGTTTTTGGATTGCCCACAGATCTTGCAGTCGTTCCGATCGCTTTCCGGCATGATTTGGTGTCCTTATTCCGATGATCAAGCGAAATCTTTAAGCTTGTTGGATTTACTTTTTCGGATTCTTCGAGAAAAGCGCCTTTTTGAGGTTATACAATGGCAGCTCTCTTAAAGCTATAAATTTATTAATATTTTAATAATCTTTGATACAATTCATTGAAAAGAAACTTACATTTCGGTCTCCTTATTACAGAGCAAATCCAATAGAATATTATTCAGATATAACTTCAATATAAATCACTGATGAAAATTAAAAACGTGTTCAAACAATCCTATCTGGTGGCAGTTTTTCCTTCTTTTTCTATATATATATATATATATATATATATATATATATATATATATATATATATATATATATATATATATATATATATATATATATATATATATATATAAATTTGACATTTGATCGTCTATGGTGACGTTAGAGCTTGCTAGTGGAGATGGGCGAATCGCTAATCAAGGGGTAGTACTCTCGGCGATGGCTGCGTTCGCTATAATATGTGAACGGAAGAATTATCAAACGATTATTTTATTTTACATTTCCCTCTGAAGTTTGCATCTCTCAAGTGTACGTACTTCTCGAACCGCGAATTTGCTTGATTTGATGAACTTCAGGCACTCAGTTTCGATTTTGACATGTACGGCGAACGCATATTGTTCAATCAATAGGCGTTATCGCAGCAAATGGTTATCAACATTTTGCCTAATCATCAAATGGTATGCGTAGAAATTCAGTGAGCAGAAGATATGAAGGCAAATTCTTCAATACAATCTTGAACAACCGAGCCAAAGCGTTGTGTTCGTACCCGCTTTTGTTTTGTAAAACACTTTTCGGAGTGCAAAAAAAACATACGGGTGCAGAAGTACCCCCGCCTTGCATGAATCAACAATATTCTAGTCTGCAAAAAGACAAAATACAAAAGTACTCGAAGTTTGCATTTATTTGCAAAGCCCATTTCCTCAGACACCTTGGTTTTGAAGTCTGTGTTGGGGAAACACATTTCAGTCGGAACAAAAATACCCCCGATTTGCATATATTTGCAATGCCGATTTCCCCAGACACCTTGGTTGTGAAGTCTGTGTTGGGGAAACACATTTCAGTCGGAACAAAAAAGCCTCCGACTTGCATGTATTTGCAATGCCAATTCCCCACGCTCCATGGATTTAAAGTCTGTGTTACGGAAACTCATTTACTCATTTCAGTCGGATCAAAAATACCCCCGACTTTCATGTATTTGCAATGCCAATTTCCCCACGCTTTATGGATTTGAAGTCTGTGTTAAGGAAACTAATTTCAGTCGGATCAAAAATACCCCCGACTTTCATGTATTTGCAATGCCAATTTCTCCAACACTGCTTGGTGCTCGAATCTCGATTTTCAATTTGTACCCCAATATGTTCCCGAAAGACGTAATCCTACGTCAAAAAATACAAAATGATTGATTGTAACACCATAAATTGTTTTGGTTGGAAAAATGGTTGAAAACACTCCTAAAAATGTATCGTATTGTAAAAACTCGCACAATGGTATATTCGTGTTGACGGCATTGATTTTTCACTTTTAGTTTATCGAACTGTTCTTGATAATCGGGCTGCTCTCGGATTAGCATTGCAACTGTGCCTCGTTCACACCCACTGCTGCTTCCAAGTCTTTCCGACTCGGCGTATAGTAATATGGGACATTGCATTTCTCACAAACAGTTGGCAAGTGACACTTAATTTCCACTTTTCTGCAGCGAAAATACCAATCCTATAAAAACTGAGATGCGAATTAGAGACTTCCGATTAGATATTTGATTTTATTAGACTTTTTTGTAAATTGCAACCTCCATTTCAACACACAATATACACATTGCTTAACTTGTTCCATTATTCCGCGGACGCACTTGTACATCCTTTAATCCATATCGTGAATAAGATTTGTGTTTTGAGGCTGCAATTAATTAATATAGATAAGAACATGCAGAAATAACATTAAAATATCTAAACCTTTATTTATAAGTTTATGAATGTTCTTGGTTAATTTATTCGACGCCATGGGCTGAGCGATTGCATTCGTATTTTTAAGTTTCACATCGTATCCTTCCTTAACGATAGTTGTGTCGATTTCGACATCTGGTTTCTCTACCTTTATATTTCCCATTATTATCTCGAAAACAGTGGATAGTTTAGTTGACTAACGCCTTGCAATACCGCAATGCTATTTCTTGCTTCCCGATTCCGTAAACTCTCGACCGTGGAAGGCCCGTTTCGTCAGCCACTTGTAGAACACTCTCACCACGATTTATCAAAATGTTATTCTGAGTCCATTTTGATGTTTTTCTTTTCTGGTTCTAACTCGTTTTCACATTCTGTTTTTCGTTTGTGCTGATATTCGCGTTGATGGCACTGAGCTTCGTTTCATGATTTCGGGAGCGTCAAAGATAGTAATTAATTTTCAGGCGGAATGAACACGTTTTCAAAATTAAAATTATGAATAAAAATTAACTTTTCCGTATCAAATTAGTATTCTATTTAAATGAAATACACTTTTTTTACAGGTGGTAAAAAAAACCTCATACGAAAATTGTGTTTGAAGACAATTTTATATTATATTTAATGAAAGGCTTCAGTCAAAATATCAGAAATGTATAGACAAACGATTAAATAAGAGTCAAAAATATGTGTTTCAAGTAATTAATTAACATGATGTAGAAATTTGCATTCAAATTTTATTATTTTAAAATTGGCTTCGTGCCTTCTAATCTGACATAGATTCCACTATCGAGATTTGTCCCAAATTGAAAGTCGCCACTAACCACTGTCAGTGCGGATTTACCTCTGTCCAATTAGATGTAAACTAGGTAGTGCGGACTGAATCAAAACGGCTGTCAAAAAAGATCCAATTGAAATGTCAAAAAAAATCCAACGATCAGGAGTGTTATTTTTCTTATGATAATCAACACTATAAAAAGGGTATTGTTATCAAGAGTAAAAATAATTAAAATTATAAAATGAACGAACTACATTTTTCTGTAAATTGTTTGATTAACCTTTGCATCTCTGAAAGAGCATCTCAGCCTCTCACTGAGCAACGCATTTTTAATGTCCCCTTTCTTTGACATAACGTTTTCCTGAACGGAATAAAAACAAGCGAAGTCAGAGTCACGTAAATGTTTACTTCTGCGATTTGAAAATATTCGATAAAAAGTGGAATGAAGTGATGCCAAATGATTTTTAAAAAAAGTCTGTAAAAACATATGAATGTCTGTTAAAAATGTGGAAAAGCCTGTAAAAGTGTGTAGATCTATAGAAATGTCTTTTAACGTTAATTTTTACACATTCATTAATACTTTGTACATCGCGATGCACGTAAGATTGTATTTTGTATATATATACAGCCATTCCATGCCAAACCGATATAGTGGTTCTCAGATTTTCGTCATTTTGTTCTTTATCGCAAAACATTAGACCCGTATATTTTTATTTTTTCATTAGGGTGCCCGTTTCCATTTTAGGGTGGTCCAAAAAACAATTTTTTCCACTCTTTCCCAAAAACGACTTTTTCAAAAAATTCTTAACTTTCGAACCACTTAATCGAATCAAATTGAAGCTTACGAGTTATTTTTCTTTGAAAAAAAATTACTTTTGCGAAAAATTGAATTTTTGTTTTTGTAATTATTGATTGAATTAGTTTTTCATAGTTTTCTCGGTTTTTTACATTTTTTATGGAAAGCAGAGGATTATTTACCTAACATATCTCGATATCAGAGATGCTATAATTATAATTTTTAAGTTATGATTTGTAAACTTAACATGTTTCAAGTCTTCGATCAATATTCATATATGACTAAACTGGACCTATGCGACTAGAATCCAATCTACCTGCAAGTGTGATATTTTTTCAAATTTTGCTTATTGGCTTCAATTTAACTCTTTGTGGTCGTTTATCTGCTCTCAGCCACCATACCTTTTTTACCGTTCTGGTCGTTTGTCTGCTCTCAGCCACCACAGCAAGAAACCATGCTAATCTTATTTTTCACTCAACCAAGTAACAGTTTATGCTTTTCCTAAACGTAGCTTGATGTCTGGTAAACCTTTTCACGAATCAATGCGGTACTCCTTTGAGTACTAGATAACGGTACGCAGTATCAAACAAAGTAGTCACCCACACAAGACAACGCACAGTGCGTTGAATGCATAGGAATGCATTCACAATAGCAGAATTTAGCCATCGTAACACTGATGGAAGAGATTGTTGATAAGTAAAAAGTTCTGATCATTTCAGATACGCAGAAATCATTATTTGAGTAACTGCAGAAGTAGTTGTTTTTGAAGAGTAGAATAATTGTTTGCATAAGTGTGTTACGTATTCTGTATAATCTCATGTAAAAAAAACTTTGTTAAAAGTGAAAAGTGCTGATCGTTTCGGATACACATAAACGCTGGCATTAATTACACATTTATTGCTTCAATAGCAAAAGTGTCTCATATTTACGGGTAATAAAAATAAAATTATGTATTGATGATACTTCATATGATTTACTCTTGGACACTGTTTCGAAAGATTTCACACGAAGATCAATCATAAAATATAATTTGATGTTTTTATATATTTTTTTTATAAAATAAAAAAATAATATTAAAACATCAAATTAAAATACATCGTTAAGCTAATACGTATACATATAGTTCACAAAAAAATAAAAAAAATGTTCGTTTTCCAAAATCTTGCATGTATCACTGCTTTTTCAGGGAAAAATAATTCCGACCAGTACGACACCCATACCCAAATTTAATACGACCGCAAAGGGTCAATATATCGATCATCTAAATCGGTTCAGTAGTTCAAATGTTATGATTATTTGCAGAAAGTCATTTTTGGACAAAGGGGGAAAATGATTTTTCGAACCACCGGTTAACTTTGAAAAATCATATCTAAAAAAGTCACAGGAGGGTTGTGTCCGAGACACGACCGCATAATTGACGTAGGATTCCGTTAGGTTATCTGTTGATTTTGGATAATTACATCGTTAAACTCTTTTATAATGATTCTTCTTCTTCTTTAATGGCGTTAACGTTCCCTGTGGAACTTTTGCCGTCTCAACGTGTTCATTAACTAGCGTCATTCATTAATACTTGGTTGAGATTTTGATGCCGAATAACACGCCTTAAATGTACTCTGGAGTGGCAAGCTCTAGAATACGCGTGACCACAGTGCAAGCCGGAAGAATTTTCTTTGACGAAAAATCCCCCAGCCAGAACGGGAATCGAACCCGAACACCCGGCATGATAGTGTGGGACGCTAACCACTCGGCCACGGGTGCACATCTTTATAATGATTAGGTGGACCTGAAAAGGGCCGTTTTGTTTGGTTGTTGGGTATTTGTTCATTCCACCAGTGTTTAACGGGTGATGATGACAGAAGGATGATAAAGAGTCGTTGGATGGTGCGTATCAGATAAAGGATACCGAAGTGGAACGAGATATTATGAGAACCGCCCTCTATAATCCTAGACGAGAAGCCTCTTGTGATATGTATTGATGAAATAAAGAAAAAAAATTCACCAATTTAATATAAGATAATTATTAATACCGAACACAATTATCAATTTTTCTTATCAGTAAAAACATGTTACTTTAATATAGCGAAAATATATTTGAAATGGGAAAGGTAATTTTCTTTTATAATTTTTACTTTCTGATTGTTTATTCAACCCAATGCGAATTTTGATTGGACTAATACTATATGTACACCTAATACTATATGTACCATATGTAATGAGACTCTATGTTGTACGGGAAAGGGTTAAGGGGGTATTCTAGTCTAGAAATCTGAAAAAATCGAAATTTTTTTTTTACCATATTTCTGTAGTTTGGGCATTCAAGAATATACTCTAGAAAGGACTTATCGAAAATCCTATTATTTACCTAGTTAGAGCCATCTTAGTGATGTGGTATCTAACCTGTTACGGCCATCACAATGAACTTCAAACGCGTTTCTCTCGGAACTAGTTTTTTTCTAACTGGCGTACACGATATCTCAAGTTCTACTGAACCGATTTATGTCAAATTTATATGAAAATAATCTGCATACATCTCTCTATCGCATGAACCAATAAAAAATTATAACTTTTTAATTTTACTATTTTTAAAAAATCGGTAAACGCAAAAAAAAAACGTTTTAAACATCATTTTTGTTTTCAAACGGCCGCCATTTTGTTAAAACCCATGTTTTTGACTTGTCCGAGGTTCATGCCATAGCGACATCTTTACTGATTCAGAATCTGTTCGATTTTTTTGTTTCAGATAACCAGAAGGACTGGAATCGTGTACGCCATGGCACAACTTTTTTTTGAACACCCTCACTTCACCAGCATGTAACTATTCTAATTATGAATATTTTTTTTCCGTCCTATTTTTGTTTTATTGTTGAAAGATAGATAAACGAATAATGATATAATGGATAGTAAAAATATTCTTTGTTTTATTTTTACGGAGTTCGAAAAAACGTCCGAAATTCGTGTCTCTACACTAGAATACCCCCTTAACACAACGGCTATAGTATACAATTTTACACCTACCATTGTGCTAAATTTTTCAAAATACACGGTCGGACATTGATATGGAGTTTCACGAAGCAACCAACATTAAATTTCCAAACTTAAATTTTATTTGCTAGAATTATTCGTATCACTCTTCTTACTTGCAATATAAAAATGTCCCCGACTTTCATGTATTTTCAATGCCGATTTCCATCAGGCAGCTTGTTTTTGATGTCTTTGTTAGGGAACCGCCGCATGTGTCGTCAAGTTCGACCAATCAGAAGTGGGTATTTCCGTTAGGATAGGGGTTGAGATTTTTCAATTGTTTGATAGTTAGTTTAACGATATATATTATTTTATTCAATATAAAAAATTGTTATGGAGTGCCGAAATCGATTGACGCAAAAATTTCATCAATCCATCATGAAATGACTGAACAATAAGCGTTTGAAATTGGACAATTTTCGCGATGTGCTCGATTCTCGATTTTCAATTTATACCCCAATATGTTCCCGAAAGACGTAATCCTACGCCAAAACGAAAAAATTGTATCTCTGATATCGAGATATGTTATGTAAAAAATCCTCTGCTTTCAAGAAAAAATATAAAAAATATAGCGCCCTCTAGTCCAAAATCATAGAAAATTAAAAAAACGACTACAATCGCAAGTAAAATATTTTTTAATAAAAGGGTTGGTCATTAGTTTCAATTTTATATGTCGATCATCTAAATCGGTTCAGTGATTCAATAGTTATTAATTTTCCTTTGTCATTTTTGGGAAAAATTGGAAAAAATTGATTATTCGGACCACCCTAAAATAGCAATGGGCACCTTAATGAAAAAATAAAAAGCCACAGTAGGGTTGTGTTCGAGACACGACCGCATAGTTGACGTAGGATTCCGTTAGGCTATCTCTTTGATAATGATTTGGTGGCCTCCTGAAAAGGGCCGTTATGTATGGTTGTTGGGTATTGGTTGTTCACTCCATCAGTGTTTACCGAGTGATGATGATAGAAGCATGGTAAACAGTCGTTGGATGTTGCGTATCAGATAAAAGATACCGAAGTGGAACGAGATCTGATGAAAATCGACCTCTGTGATCCTAGACGAGATGCCTATTGTGATATGTATGAATGAAATAAAGAAAAAAAAACTCACCAATGTAATATACAATTATCAATTTTTCTCATCAGTAAAAACTTGTTACTTTAATATAAAGAAAATGTAATTGAAATGGAAAAGGATTTTTTATAATTTTTTTTATAATTTTTACTTTCTGAGTGTTTATTCAACCCAATGCGAATTTTAATTGGACTAACAACACCTAGTACTATAAGTAGAGCAATCACTTTTTCCAATGTTTCTTAACTTTTCCAATTTTTCTCGCCGTATAAACTTTCCTTGGGTGAAAATGAACACAACAAAACAGACAACTTAAACCAAACGACCCGTTCTCGAGCGGGAACACACCTTGGTGTACTTATTTATGAAAATTGAAAAAAATCTTTTCATGCATCAAGTCATTTTTTACACAACTGCAACCATATACAATTTTACTCTTACACTTGTGCTAAATTTTTCACAATACACGATCGGTCATTGATATGAAAGCAACTAACATTTAAGTTACAAATTTGAATTTTATTTGCTAGAATTAATCATATCACTCACCTAACTTGCAATATAAAAATGCCCCCGACTTTCATATACTTGCAATGTCGATTTACCTCAGGCAGCTTGGTTTTGATGTATCTGTTAGGGAACACATTTCGGTAGGAACAAAAGTTCCCCCTACTTTCATGTATTTTCAATGCCAATTTCCTCCAGGCAGCTTGGTTTTGATGTCTCTGTTAGGGACCCGCCGCATGTGTCGTCAATTTCGACCAATCAGAAGTGGGTATTTCCGTTAGGATAGGGGTTGAGATTTTCCAATTGTTCAATAGTTAGTTTCATGACATATATTATTTTGTTCAATATAAAAAATAGTTATGGAGTGTCGAAATCGATTGAAGCAAAAATTTCATCAATCCATCATGAAATGACTGAGCAATAAGCGTTTGAAATTGGACAATTCTCACGATGTGCTCGATTTTAAATTTTCAATTTGTACCCCAATATGTTCCCGAAAGACGTAATCCTACGTCAAAAATACGGGTCTAATGTTTTGCGATAAAGAACAAAATTGCCACTTTTGACGAAAATATGAGAATCACTATATCGGTTTTGCATGGGATGGCTGTATATATACCCGGCAAACGTTGTTCTGCCATAAGAAATATTTCTAGTGAATATTTTAGTTGTAAAATAAAAAATAACTTATGTGTTGTAAGTGTGTTTAAATGTTTCAACGATCTACACATACATACATACACATACATACGCGTTGTTAATTTTTATAAAAATCAGTATTTCTTCGTTGATATATTGGACATCCACCAAGGCTTGAGGTCTTATCGTTGATGAAATTTATAAGAAAATGCAGTGTATATTTTCCATCCGCCATGCAAGGCTATACAAGTTTTAGATCACCACACGGCCATGAACCGTCTGTGGTAACAATATAGAACAGTAACCCATATTTCGTCATAAGCAGACCCGAAAGCAAATATAAGTTGTTGAAAATAGAATGTATAATTTTATTCGATGTTGTTTAAATACATAGACATAGGCGTGACCCTAACTTAACTGTTTTTCTATAAATCTCTTTGCGTTTCAGCAAAACAATCTTATCCAGAACAGGAAATAATTATCAGAGACAATTTTCGTTCAAGATTTTTCCCTACCTGCAGAGAATGCAATTTTTCATTAATTGTGAATAATCGTATCCTCTCTTTCGTCTGCAATGATGTCAGGGCAAAAGTACTTATGTGTATGAGTTCCAAACTTCATACACACCAGATAAACCAACCAGAAAGTCTGCCGGGCCGCAGATTGAGTAACTAAATATAATAACTTTTCTGTATTAAAACTATGGACAAATGTCATACGGTGAGTCAAATATCTTTGATGTGATGAATAGAGCCTCTTATTTTTCAAAAACCTGTGAAATATTGTTATATCCAAAAAGTCTGCAACAAAAATAAATAGTTTTACAGATATGTCTGTAAATTTACAAACATATTTGTTAATCTGGCATCTCTGGTGGTCTGGGAATTTATTGCAAGAAATCGCTTGAAAACATGCATGAATTTGCTTGAAAATGAAGTGGATTGAGTCCGCACCACTTAGGATGTAAACATGTTCAATTAAACGTGTCGCATTACAGGTATGTCCAATTAAAAAAAAGTCTCATTAAATGTAAATTACTGTATTTTGGAATTAATTGGGAGTTATTTTGGAAACATGAGAAAGTAACTTACCTAAGTGGTGTGGACTCAATCCACTTTATTTTCAAGCAAATTCATGCATTTTTTCAAGCGATTTCTTGCAATAAATTTTCAGATCACCAGAGATGCCAGATTTACAAATATGTTTGTAAATTTACAGACATATCTATAAAATACTTTTCATTTTTGTTGCAAAACTTTTTGAATATAACAATATTTCACAGGTTTTTGAAAAATGACAAGCTCTATTCATCACATCAAAGATATTTAACTCACCGTATGAGTTAAAGTTTTTATATTTAGTTTATATCAATACACATGACGTTAGACCTATGTTTTGAGTCATTCATTAACACTTTGCCGTCCGGCGTACCACAGTGGTTACGTGCGCAAAATAGTTCGCACCGCAGTGATGTCATGAGCATAGTATCGCTCAGTGGCCGACGAAAATATTTCATTATCTTTTGCATTCTGTTGGAGTTTCGTTTGGTAACAATAACTCGTACACGTCAACCATTTTTATGATTTCATAATTACTTTTGCCCTGTCATCATTGCAGACGAAAGAGACGATACGATCAATGAATGAAAAAATGCATTCTCTGCAGATAGGGAAAAATCTTGAACGAAAATTGTCTCTGATAATTATTTGATATGCTGGATAAGATTTTTTTGCTGAAATGTAAGGAGATTTTTAGAAAAATAGTTAAATTAGGGTCAGGCCTATGTCTTCTAAGTAATCAACACGTTGACTGCCACGTCAGTCACCGGTGACTGACACCGAGTTTTCGCTCAGGCTGCGTTAGTTACAGGTGACTGACAGTATGACATATGATAATGAAGGTAACTAATAGAAACGTATAAGCTTATAAGCATTCCAATTCGAACCAAAATAAAAATTTGCATAGAGTTGCTGTAAAACCGTGGCACTCAATGTGTTAAACAACATCGAATAAAAATTTTCATTCAAATTTCAACAACTTAAATTTTCTTTCGGGTTTGCTTATGACGAAATATGGGTTACTGTTCGATATTACCCAGCAAACATTAAATCGTTTAATTTTGCACGTGCTAAGTCTTACAAATAATCAGAATAAATCATAATCGCTTATAATATCAATCAAAGTGTGCATCGTGTATATTTGAAATCGCATAAAATGTAAAAACTCGATTTTATATATCATTATCAAATTAAGTCGCAATTCGGTATAATAAACATCAGTCTTATGATGTACATTGTCATAAAATATATTTAATCCGCATCATATACGTATATTACGCTGATGCAGTTTGTATGTCGTATAAGCGTATAATTCAAATCGATTCAGTACTGCAATAAATCGTGTTGCATGCTGAAGAAAATCGTGAAACAGTAAATCATATTAGATCCTAATAAAGAACATATTACATCATATTGAAATGTCAATGAAATGCTTTAACATTGACAAGTTTCATTTCATAACAGCAATGTCTGAACACATAAGGAAGAATAAAATAATTAAATTTAAAAAAAGTGGCTCTTATAGTCGATTACTCACAGAACATCGCAACCGGTGGAGAGAAGCAAAATGGATCGAAACAAATATGAGCGAAACTCATAACCAATTAACAGATGAAAATGGAATGTTGGATGAATCACCAAAACAAAACAATTTGGATTTTGATTTGATTGCAGGAATAGAGCAATTCAATGACTTCAATAATGATGGTAATTAATTTTTAATTTTTAATGATTTCATAAAACGTGTTTAATTTCAATCTATTACAGGAAATCATAGATTTTTTATGAATTTACAAAAATGGACTTCTGAATATCAGCACTCGAAATTGCTGATGTTCGATGAAACAACGGCAAACATCCCTTCTAATGAAACATGCAGCATAACGATAATACATACGACCGGAATTCGAACCCACATTGGATCAGTTTTCACCAAACATCAATCTGGGCTATTTTAAACATTTATATTCCACTCCCAACACAAGTAAATTTAATAATTATTATTTCTACAAATTTAAATACTAATATATAAAAATGGCGATTCGTGAGGCTATAATAAACATTTTACGAAAATATTTTGCGCCATTTGTTTCTATGTGTGTAATAAATCGTATATGAGTATGGCAAAAGTCGTATTAGAAGCGTTGACAATTCATGAATATATTCATATTAGATCGCAATTCAATTTCAACATAATCGCTATTATAGTCGGTCAAAATTGCATATTCATCCAATCTGATTCGGTAAGCTTTTGCCATGCATGTATATGGCCTCCACTTTTGCATGCATATGCCAGTTAGGCACATTATATGCCAACCAAATTTTAGGGCATATGATGTTATATATACGCTTGTTATGCGATTTAATGTTTGCTGGGATATTACCACAGACATGGTTCATGGCCGTATGGTGATCTAGAACTTTTATAGCCTTGTATGGCGGATGGAAAATGTACACTTCAATTTCTTAAAGATTTCACCAACGGCACGACCGCAAGCCTTGGTGGATGTCCAATATATCAACGAAGAAATACTGATAATGACGGACAATCATTCATAAAAAATAACAATGCAGACATATTCACTTCAGCTGAGCAAAATATTCAATGCTCATATTAATGTTAATTTCTGTGGCACGATGAAGAACAACACATTTGCAACAACGAAATTTACATTGATTTTCTTTATTTAATTGATCTACTTTACTACAAAAATATATTCCTTTTTCACTTTACATTTAACGTCTCAACGCCTCAAAAATCTCAAATTCGTAAATGAAATACATCGGGAATGGAATACAAGGAATGGTTTGCGTTTTTTTTCAAATTTTTGTCGGTGGTCATCGACTTGGCACTCTATTCCTCGGTATGTAAAACACAGGTATGAACACAAGAGTCACGAACACTTCACGTATGTGTAGATCCTTGAAACATTTAAACACATTTACAAAACATTAGTTATTTTTTATTTTACAACCCTGAATATGTCTAGAAATATTTTTATGGCAGAACAGCGTTTGCCGGGTCAACCAGTATATATATATATATTTTAGAGGTTTTAAACCAACTTGGTAGTTCCAATTTTACGGCTCAATTTCTATCTAGACAAAAAAAAAGTGGCAAACAGTTTGGCATTGTGAACCCGCCTCAACTCCAACAAATACTTCAAATTTCTGTTGTTGAATCGGGCAACACAACTGTCAGTGGCGAAGCACCCAAAAAGCCAAGAGGTTATTCCCTCGACAAGATTTCTTTGTGTACATTCTTGTTCGTAGTGTTGTAAGTCACTGTATGGTAATCGTCAACAAAAAAAAATTGTGCTGCTTTGGTGTGTAGTCACAAATCAGTATTGAAACAGCAGAAGGGACAGTTCCTGCTCGACTGGCGAAAAGAAATAAAGTTCACCATCGGAATACAATGAACTGAATCGAGCGATAAGTGCTACAGACTTTTCAGACGGAAAAATCGCAGGCCGATAGTTCATAGTTGCTAATCACTGTCAGGATAGCTCGTTTAGTTAGGATTTTCCATCAAATTGATGGAAAATTTCGTTGGGATTGATCTAGTGTGCTATTCAGGGACGGATGGAAATCATAACGTAGTGAATGAGTCGTCATTTATTCAGTCGTCATTTCGACATTTTGGTCAGTGAGAATTGTGGGTACAAGTAGAAAAAGGGGATTGCGGAGAGCTAAAAAAAATCAGTTTTCGTTTTAAAGTGTGAGCGAGAGGGTGTGGAAAAGGAAAAAGTTCAACAAAGGAAAGTGTTGAAGAGTTCGAGCAGCAGAAACAGTAACAGCAAGAGCACAAGGAAAAGAAGGAAGCAGAGAGACAAGTTCTCTTTCGCTTTTTTTTTTATTATCAAATGGCTGACAGCAGTGTGAATGCAAAGTGTAGTGATGGTGTTTCATATTTTGATAGCTCACTAAAGGGAAAAATGACTTCACATAATACTCTGAATAATTCCTCCTCGTCGAGTGGTGGAAATCCTGGAGGTGTTGCTGCAGGTTCTTCCGGTGGCCAAGTAGCGATGGTCGATCGACTAAAACTGCTGTATCCGAACGTGAACGAATCCGTCGATCCGTTGCCCCGTTCCTGGAGCTCTCAGGACAAGTGCACCACCATCGGACTGACACAAAATAATTTACGTGTTCACTACAAAGGTTTTTATATTTATTTTTTTTCTCTTTAACTAGAATGGTTGTCATTATCTATTTCTCTCTCATTTGCTATAATTAGTAATAATATACTCTTCCCGAACAACCTTGTACATAATTAGAGATTTCTTGTTTGTCTGCTAGCTAATGTTAAAATGTATAAAGTCTGACCACGAAATTCATTCATAATAAAATATTCGTTTTCAAGTAGTTCGCAAATTATGAGAGCAGACAACACGGAACACGTCTTTCTAGTAATGAATTGAGACAAGCATTATGGTTGGAAAACATATGATTGATTTTCCTATAAAAATATTTCCTCCATATAAACAGTTTTCAGATGGAAAATAACTCAACGTAGAATCCATCAGATCGAAGGAAGACCGTGAGCAGCCATCATCTTTTGCCTGTCTGATTGCAATGCCATTGTTGCCAGACTTTGAGTGCTAACGGGATTATCAATGGAAATTATTTCTTAATGAGCGAATAGTCATACTTTTGGGGAAAAAACTGGAATCAGACAAGATTCACAGTTAATATGTTCCGATTCAACATTGGAAAAAATATCGAAGACGTCATGGAAATTTTACGGTGGAAAGTTTTCTATCGGCATTCCATTTCCATGCCTACCTAAATAACGGATAATAAGAATTCCAAACATTTTGTGGATCTGTTTTCAAGGACATGTTTCAGTCATCACTTGTTTATGATTGTGTTTATGAAGCACTAGAGGGTATTGCCGTATGTGATTCTGAAATCGTGCTTTATTATTTCTGCATATATACGAATGACTGTATGAGTGAAAGTTTCTGTTACGCCCTTTGGCAATCGAACTCCATCACCCAACAACAATCGATAGCACAGCACAGCACAGATAGATATCAACAATATAAATCCATAAGTGAAGTTCACATCATACGAAGTTCTTGAAGTTCTAAAATTGGATCTTGAATTTCTAAATTATTGCTTGGAATTGTACAGTTGATTTTGAATTGAACGAAAAAAAAACAAACTGCGTGGATTCTAGAAAATCTATCAACCTATTCATTGAAAATTTTAAATGTGGTTTTTGTTTTGATTTTGCGACACTTTCAAAACAAATTTTGAGTTTTAAATGCTTATCGATTTCGGTTTTTGTGCAGATTTGTTTTATGGTACGAACTATAACAAATTACATACTCTTTAAAGATATATCTTTATTGTACAAAAATACTCTTTAAAAAAATGGGTGGGTTATATCTATGATATAACCGCAAGGTTGACGTGGGACTACCTTAGCTTAGTAATCATTTGTTTGTATTGATCAAATTTTTGATTGAATGAAACAATTTCCGAATTCAATTGAATTTAATATATTTGCGTTGTGAGACCGTGTTAGGGAAACGCACTCTAGTCTGCACAAAGGCAAGCGAGTACAAAAGTACTCGCGGTTTGCATGTATTTGCAATGCCGATTTCCCCAGACACCTTGGTTTAGAAATCTTTATAGGTAAACAGACTCAGTCGGAACAAGAATACTCCCGAGCTGCATGAATTTGCAATCCCAATTTCCCTAGACACCTTGATTCTGAAGCCTATGTTGAGGAAACACATTTTAGTCAGAACAAAAATGCCCCCGACTTGCATGAATTTGCAATGCCAATTTTCCCAAGCTCCTTGGATTTGAAGTCTGTGTTAGGGAAACACATTTCGGTGGGAACAAAAGCTCCCCCTACTTTCATGTATTTGCAATGTCGATTTCTCCAACGCTGCTTGGTTTTGAAGTCTGTGTTAGGGAACATATTTCGGAGAGAACAAAAGTCCCCCTACTTTCATGTATTTGCAATTCCGATTTCCCCAAGGCTGCTTGGTTTTGAAGTCTGTGTTGGGGAAACCGTAAAGCCAATCAAAACGAGGCAGTTTGGGCGTTTAGATAATGCTAAACATTTTACAGTTATTCAATTATTTATCTAATGAAAAATAACATTTTATTAATTGTGATAGATGCGTAGAAATATTCCCTATCAATTGATGCAAACATCTTTCCGATCCAGTAGAAAATGTTCGAGTTATAAGCATTCGAAATCTTGCATTTTTTTCCTGCATGTTCAGTGTTTATGTTTCATTTTACCCCCCATATATTCCGGTTAGACGTAGTCCCACGTCAATATGTCAACTCGCCGACCCGCCAAAGTATGTCAAAAACAGTCAACTCGTCTTCTAATCTAGTATTCTATTTCGCACTGATTTCATTTTGAAAAAAAAATAGTACGATTCTGCCGGAAAACAAACAACTGAAAATACAACTTGAAACAATACAACTTGAAACGCGTCTATAATGTGTTATATATCATTAGACAGGATTTTTTTTTTGCAGTGAATATAGTGAAAAGGTTACCAATTTGACGATTAAAATGGTTATGTTTTCTTTCGATTGCACTAGCCACTCGCTTCCCAGACATGACCAAAACAAAAGCGCGTGAACCTATCCCTCTCTGACAAATTCCGGGAAGGCCTATAGATTTGGAATTCGCTATCGGGGTTACACTATAAATGCAAGTTGGGAGCATTTTCGTTCACACCGAAATGTGTTTCCCCAACAGTGACTTCTAAATCAATGTGCCTGGGGGAATCCGCTTTGCCAATATATTGGGTTGGGGAAAAAGGAATGTTGTATATTGTCAATATATGGCAACACTTAAACATGTCTTGTGCTGTACTTATCGCATCGGGTCATACTTTACGGCTATTTAAAGACGACAATCAGCGCTACAAGTGTCGTTTTGACAGTGTTGTGATTGTCCTTTTCAGTCTCAAGTTATAGCGCGTCAAAGATGGAGTCCACCAAGCAAGAAATTCGCCATATTTTACGTTTTTACTGCCTGCGAGGTAAAACTGCAACGAAGGCGGCCGAAAAAATGTGTGTAGTTTATGGGCCCGATACTGTAACGATTGGCACAGCACAGCGTTGGTTTGATCGATTTCGTTCTAGTGTAGTGGCTGTCGAAGATACACCCCGTACTGGTAGGCCAATCGTCGTAGAAACCGATAAAATCGTTGAAATCATCCAAGTAGACCGGCATGTGAGCACTCGCTCGATTGGCTAGGAACTAGGTATAGACCATAAAACCGTTTGGAACCATTTGCAGAAGATTGGATTCCAAAAAAAGCTGGATGTATGGGTGCCACACGAGTTGACGCAAAAAAATCTTTTAGATCGAATCAACGCCTGCGATGCACTGCTGAAACGGAACGAACTCGACCCAGTTTTGAAGAAGATGGTGACTGGTGATGAAAAGTGGATCACGTACGACAACCTAAAGCGAAAAAAGTCGTGGTCGAAGCGCGGTGAGCCGGCCCAAACCATCGCCAAGCCTGGATTGACGGCCAGGAAGGTTTTGCTGTGTGTTTGGTGGGATTGGAAGAGAATCATCCACTATGAGCTGCTCAACTATGGCCAGACCCTCAACTCGGTTCTCTACTGTGAGCAGCTTGACCGTTTGAAGCAGGCGATTGACCAGAAGCGGCCAGAAATGATCAATAGGAATGGTGTTGTTTTCCACCAGGGCAACGCTCGGCCTCACACATCTTTGATGACCCGACAGAAGCTACGGGAGCTCGGATGAGATGTCCTATTGCACCCACAATATAGTCCGGACCTGGCTCCAAGTGATTATCATCTCTTCCGGTCCATGCAAAACGCTCTTGGTGATACTAAATTGGCCTCAATAGAGGCTTGCGAAAACTGGCTGTCTGAGTTTTTTGCAAATAAGGTGGGGGGTTTTATAAGGGAGGGATAATGAAGTTGCCTTCTAAATGGCAACAAGCGAACAAAACGGCGCATATTTGACTCAAATTGGATAATTTTAAGTATGTTAAATTTCGATCAGAAATACGACATTTCTTTTTCCCCAACCCTTCTTCTTCTTCTTCTTCTTCAATGGCACTAACGTTCCTAGAGGAACTTCACCGTCTCAACGTAGTATTACTTGCGTCATTTTTATTAGCACTTAGTTGAGATTTCTATGCCAAATAACACGCCTTGAATGCATTCTGAGTGGCAAGCTCTAGAATACGCGTGATCACAGTGCAAGTCGGAGAAAATTTCTTTGACGAAAAATTCCCCCGACCAGAACGGGAATCGAACCCGAACACCCGGCATGTTAGTTATGACGCTAACCACTCGGCCACGGGAGCACCCCCAACCCTATATAATATAAAAATAAATTACACACTTTGAAAGTATTCTGAGTGCCAAGCTCTAAAATACGCGTGACCACAGTACAATTCAAAAGAAATTTCATTCACAAACTTCCGGCATGATAATGTGTGACGCTAACCATCCGGCCTCGGAGTACTAATATTTATTTTAGTTTTTTAAACTAATTTTGGTAGCCATTAAATTATCTGAAGAAATCAAATAAATAAATCACGCGTTTTGGTGGGAATGAACCATGGCGATAGGAAACACTGCCAGGAAGGAGATACACGAAGCATTTTTGATGTAGAGTTCAAAGTGGAAACTGGAATTCGTACAACTCATGATTGGATAGTTGTGAATGTAGATCAGTTTTATGTTTCAACTATGAACTGAGATTTTTAGTTCAATTCCCAATCAGTTGTGAATCTCCCTAGGTTGGAAATTTTTGAGATGCCCTTATGTGGATGTCGATACGGATAAGATCATTGTTTTCATTCACAATTTATGTCTATTTATAATGTTAAATTGAAAATTATGCCTCCAACAGAGCTAGATCGCTTTGACTTTTTTCATAATACTGGTTTCTTATTTTTTTTAAACATATATATTGTCTACACTCGATAAAAAATCATAGAGAACACGGAGGTTATTGAAAGGCATTCAGTGATATACAGCATTATAAAAGTACAAATTAATGTAAAGTTTCGGAATCTTCCAGCTACATATGTTGTGCAGATGAAAAAAGGGATGACCGAAAAAGAAACAAATCGTTTTTTTCTGTTTTTTAACCTAATTGCTTCTATTGTGAACATTTCATGGAATAATGTTTGCATCAGCCGGGTGCTATGATTGATGCTAGGATCGTTAGCAAAATCTCAAGCAGAACTGTCAGTGGGATACCCAATTCATATGAAAACAAAGGGAAAATGTCAGTGGGATACCCAATATGTTGGCTCCTGTCAGTTCAATGGGGGTTCTCTAAAGACGTCACCCGGCTGGTTTGCATGGCAAATCGAGAGACAGCCATTTTAATTACGCATCGATGTAAAAAAAATCCAAGAAAAACGTGTTGTTGTGTCCTACATTTTGATCGAAGTTTTGAGTAAATTAGAAGAGAACTTCATCACAACGTGTACTGCGCTGCCGTAATCTCGTAAAGTGACGCAAGCGCCAACATTGACATTTTACGTTTTTTGTTATAGATCGATAAAGAATACCAAATCCTTCCAAACAACTGTGAACATTTACAGAAATGTGAAAAAATTACCAAGAAATGCCAAGTATTCTAATCAAAAACAGTCCATCCCCATGTAATGTTACTTTTATAATAGCAATGTTGTTTCAGAATTACAAATCATGTACTAAGAAGCTCACAAAACCATGTACTTTAAATTCATAAAATCCAGCTCATCTTAAAGTAAAGTTATCCTAGATTGAAGTGTATTGCTGTTCTCACATATAGCTCATAAAGATTAGAACTAAATAGTTCAAACTCATCAATTTAATTGTTGATTACAAGGATTCCCTAATATGTAGTGTCTCTTTTCTTCAGGCATCAAGGAACAAAGCTTCTTGACGATGTTTACGTTCCTCGCCTGTTCAATTTCTCTTTCGGATAAATTGAAGCTGAGTGTTGATTGGAGGATAAATGTCTCGTTTGGTGAACAGCTGCACTCTTCTAAATGCTCCAAACGAAACGAAACACATCTTGTAACAAAACTCAAAACATCTTCGCGTAAACTGTATCGGTTTTACTTCGGATAATTTCGGACGGCATTATATTATTTAACACGGATGGTTTCAATTGCATTTTGAATTCTAAAAAATCAGTGCTGTCCATAATTATTACAATCGGGTTCTCAACTACGTTAACCTGCTCGACTCATGTTACAAAGTTGGGAAAGTATGTGAATTCTTCTCCCTGATCCTTCGCACAACGCAGCATGTTGGAGAAAATAATTGGAAACAGATTCTCACATACTTTGATGGATGAACGCCAATCGGTTGTGGAAACAGTGATTTAAATTTGCTGTTTCCACAACAAACTGGCCTTGGTGGCATAGCTTAAATAAAACTGCATTTTTTCAAAAATCAAGCCGATGGCAATGTTTTTCTATCAACAATACACATTTTGCACAGATCAGATTTTCGTTATATACGCGTATGCTGATTATACATGCAATTTTACAAAAGGTCTCGTACTGAAAATTCTTACCTCTGGCGCTTGCGTCACTTTGCGAGATTACGGCAGTGTGAGTGAAATGAGCTAGGTTTGACCTTTCTGGTTTAGTTGCAAAAATATTGTTTCAGTTTACGAAAGTTTCGGAAAAAACGGCATGAAACGATTTTTCTTTTTTCCCCGACATTGTTGTTCATTACACATATGCACATCAAATCAAAAATATGTTACTAGAAGTTTAAAAAAGTAGAAGGGTCTGAACCTAGGGGCACGGACGGAAGTTTAACATAGGACTGTGATTGTTCGGAATAGTTGTTTTTTGACGTAGAACTACGTCTTTCAGAAAACAGGTCACGTTTTTATGAAATAAAGTTAACGTTAATAACTATTTTCACTGTGAACGAATTCTCATGATTTGCATACCAATCGAATCGGAAATTCTCTAAGATTTGTTGGATATGCTATACATTACAATTCGCTAATCTCTAAACGGTTTAAATTCATGAAAACTGGAAGAACTTCCTTTTTTCCCATACATTTGTTCTGCCGATTTGTGTGCTAACCCTATCCGTATTTCGAATGCTTATAACTCGAACATTTCTTAACAGATCGGAAAGATGTTTGCATCAATTGATAGGAAATATTTCTACGCATCTATCACAATTAATAAAATATTATTATTCATTAGATGAACAATTGAATAACTTTAAAATGTCAAGCGTTATTTAAACGCCCTAACTGCCAAGTTTTGATTCGCCCGATTTACGGTTTCCCCAACACAGACTTCAAAACCGTTACCTGTGGAAATCTGATCTGCAAATATACATGCAAGTCGGGGGTATTTTTGTTCCCATCGAGCTGTGTTTCCCTAACACGGACTTCAAAATCAACGTGCCTAGGGAATCCGCTTTGCAAATACATACAAGTAGGGGTATGTTTTAGTGTTGAGTACTTTTGTACTCGCTTGTCGTTGTGCAGACCGGAATGTTTCCCTAAAACGTAGTTTTGAACTAAGAAGCCTGGGAAAATCGTCATTTCAGATATTAGAGGTTAATGAACTTTCGCGGTTCGAGAACTACGTAAACATGAGATGTGCAATAATTTCAGAGGAAAATGTAAAATACAATGATCGTTTGACAATTCTTCCGTTCACATATTTTGGTAATCCTAGGCATCATATCAAACATAAAAGGACGTTCATCAAATTTATTTGTAATGAAGAACATAATCTACTACAAAAATTTCGATGCATTCTAAAATAATATTCGAAGTGGTAAACACGTGCATTGCATAATACAATTCCGTAGTTCTACGTCGAAAATATGCGGTTGTGTCCTAGATACAACCCTCTACAATTTTTTAAATGTAATTATTTCCATTGTTCAGAAATCTGTTAGTTTATTTCTTTCGGAACTTCAAACAGTAGCCCTGAAAAGGGCCGTTTATTATATGTTCTCATAACCGTCAAACGGTTTGTAACGAACACAAAGGAAAATAAGCTTCTGGCAGGAAGTTCGATTGTCTAACCGAGAATGATTAATGAATATCAGTTTGACACATAACAGGGTTGAATAGTAGCTCAAAATCTCGTTCTCCGGCGTAACACTTCCGTTTTGAAAGTTTGAACTTACACCCCAGTATAGAAATGAAAGACGTAGACGTAGTCTGATGGTATTTATTATAACATATATCGTAAGAACGTAGTATGCATTTGAAAACTCTTAATAAACTTTACATTTTTCGTAGAGTGACCTCCCTATATACAAATCAAAGACGCAGTTCTACGTCAAAACTAGAAACTTGTAGCTTAAAAATTATGTATATATGTTATCTGAAAATATCAAAATGTTATACATTTCTCTAAATTTTTTTACGTGTATACTAGATAAATTGTTCTGTTTAAACCTCTGTAGGGGGATGGGATTGACCACTATCATCCACGTAGCTGCATTCGTGGAAATCATGAAACAAAAGTAAAGCTAATTAACTGATAACAATATTCAATGAACGATCTTTTTACGACCTTTTAACGACTCTTAACAATTTTTTTAATGGTCAGCTGCAATATCATGTGCGATTATCTATTTGGTACTACTTAGTGCTTATCGAAACTTTTTACTCACATAATATCCAGTTTCCAGAATGTTTAAGTCACATATGAATTATTCATACATTGGCCAATTTATTGTAATTGCAACGAAAGTTTGAAACCCCGACGAACTGCAAAACAGTGCAATCTGCCAACACTGCATTGTTTTGTGTTATGTTTTCACCGAGAGTATTTTTTATTCTCTTTTCAAACCTGTGTGCGATATTTTCACAAGGCAAGCAGGAATGATTTGACTAGCTAGCTGCTCGTCGTCCGTCCGTCGGATCTGGTGTTTGTGTGTTTTCCATTCTATGCTTTGTTTTGACTTGCTCACAATTCCCTGCGATGTGCAAAATGGTCGAAATATGGATAACACGAATGCTGCTGCTGCAAGTGTGTATTGGAGTGGCAAAGCAAAATGTATAACACACTTTTCTTTGTGAGTATGTTTCGTTTGAGAAATCAGCAGGTTTTGACGTTTTTCACGAGGATTGAATGAGATGCGTTTGATACGTGTATTGAATGGATATTTACCAGTGGTCAGGGGAAATATTTTGGTATTTATGTTCACATGAATGATCGAAGAATCTGATTCTTTGTCTAACAAACTTCGTGCACATGAAGCGGATATCGGCATTCAATTGGAATGCATCGATATTTGTCGCCAGGTTTCTGAGCTTATTCCATGCGAACGAATTAATTTTAACTAGCTTCATTATTGCGCTGTTGGTCTTTCTACGAACGCACGAATACTCTGTTACTACGTATACACACATGACGTCGAATTTCCTTCACTTTTCCTCGCTTTTCTGTTTCTTTGTAGGAGGCAATAATTTTCCACACCATTTAAGGAGTGTGCGGAGTGTAAAACTTCGAAAGTAAACACAAAATCTGGTTTGTCTCAACATCACAATCAGCTGGTGGAATGAAATTCACCTCAGAGATGTTGAACCTGTCAATTTCTATTTTGTTTGCATATTTGATTATCAGAAATAGCACACAACAAAATTGTTGAGCTTATCATCAGAGTGACTTTAGATGCTAGAGTGAATGGGAAGAATCATTGCTGCACATGTTGAGATGTGCAGCGAGTTCAAATGATTGAACAGAAAAAAATAGATTCTCTGTTCCAACCACAAAAAATGGGTAAAAACCCTTCACAAACAGCTATCACCACACAGGGATAGGTGTGCGAGAAGCGAATAGTTGTACCTAGCAGCAGCTGGCACGAGATATAGACAGAAAAAAAGACAATAACAATTGGTGATCCCCCACAAATACCAATGCACACATACACACGCAATGCGTATTAGCAAACTCTGGTCTGTTTTGTTTTTGAGTGCTACGACGCACGTTTATGACGTTGCTAAACAAAACTCAAACTGTGTCGATTCCTCATTCATTGTGTATGTATTACATAGGAAGGAATACATAAATATGTGCGTTTACTTTTTTGGGGGCTTCGATGCTCGCAATATTTGAATTGCGTATTTGGTATTTATTGGACTGCGTTCCTTAGCAGAAATTAAATAGTTTCTGTGAATTTTGACTTATTATGGCGAATGCTTAATTTTAGCATTGTGAATAGCTCTCGAAAAGTTACCGTTTTTTTTGTATTTGCCAACATATAGGGGAAGGGTGGTAAAGCGGACACCTTAAGCAAAAGTTGATTTTTTCGCGAATTTCACGAAAAATATATAGCCATCTCACCACAAATTGATAGTCTAAGTCTCTTTTTAAAATAACATTTGTTTTTGAGGCAGAAATTTTGTAAAATGAATGTGTCCGGCATCTTTGAAAAAATAAAAAGAGTCGAGAAATACAAACACTTGAAGGTAAAGATGGATAAGTGGAGGTCTTCAAATAGGCCGTAAAAATGATTGAACAAATTGTTAGAGGCGAATGAACTGCAAAGTTTAAAGCCTCTTAAAAACAAAGAAAGAAAGAAAGATTGAACAAAAAGGCTTGACTAAAATCATCTAGATGCGCCTTGAAATTTTTCTCATTTTTTCAAGTCAAATCTTCCGGCTTCCGGAATGACATATTCGGATTATATTCTAAAAACCGCTAAGTCAGCCATCTGAGTTGGTTTATTTCAGCCATCTGAGGCCTCTGAGTTAGTTTATTGAAAGTATGCTTCAGTCCGTTGTTTTCCCGCCATTTCGAAAGTCAATTTTCTGACCTCCGTCATGGACTTCCCATAGAATCTAGTTCGAGGAGATGTCGCATTAGCTCTTCTTCCTATTGCAGACAGAAAACTGTCGAAAGTGGTCCATATCTGGCATATTGAGGTTTTAGGATGCAATAAATGTTTCTATGGTGGTTAGATACTCCTCCTGCTCTCTAAGGGTGGGCTGTCATGCATATGAAACACAAATTTCTGCATAACTCGAAAACTAATCGAGCAAATGGAGGCAAATTTGGCATGTGAAGGTTTTACGAGACACGAAACGTTTCGATGGTGAATACACTCCTTCCCCTCTCTAATACAAACAAAGCACAAACTTCTGCATAACTCGAGAACTAATCAAGCACAATTTGGGATGTGAGTGTTTTTGAGTATGAGAAATATTTCTATAATGGTATGACACCCCTCCCTCCTCTGGAATGGAGAGGGGGTCCCATAACAATATTACACATATTTCAACCAAAAATATTCCAACCAAACATGGCAACTGAAAATTTTCGGAAAACTCGAAAGGAAAAAGGGAAAATTCGGAAAATTAAATTCCTATATGTTCTACAATTACATAGTGACAAGTGCTGTTAGTCCATTTGATGTTTGCGCTAGCGAAATTTATCTTTGTTCGTAACTGGAAATGGATTTTAATGTGATGAAACGCACTCATATATCTTCTCCTATCTATACCATAAAAATGGCTCGCCGGATGTATTGATAAGAGCAGAACTCGAGGAAGGAATTGTCCGATTTAGAGCTGTCTTTATTCTATCATATTTTCTGTATAAAACATTTATTCCATGCAACGGAGAAACATGTTATTTGCAAGTGATTGAATAATCTTGAACGGAAATTGTGTCTGAAAATAATCTGATATTGTAATGATGAGTGTTTTTAGAAATATTAGGAATTTTATTGTTAAAGGTAAATTCGACGGGGTCGAATAAAAGATCAATCAATGAACAGTTCTGCGATTGGACCCATTAACTTGCTCATAGTAAGGAAACGTGAATGTTTGAAGGTATTGATAACAAAAAACAAATTTTGGGCGGGACGAAGTTTGCCGGGTCAGCCTGTAATGAGATAAAAAGGTGAAACAAATAATCCCTACCAGTTGCCAATATTTTCAAAAAATGAGAAAAAAAAATCTCAAGATAATGAGGAATTTGTGATGCTTACTGATTATATATCGTGTTTGCTTGACAGTTTCACATCAGTTGAAAAGAGTTTTCTACAACGATTAAGGTTACGATAATTTTCAAACAGATCTTTGATCTTGAAAATTTTTTTGATAAAATTTCCAAAAGTCATGATCTTCGCATATTATCTTCAGTTGTCTATTTAGTAGAACTATTTGGTCAGCCTAGTCATGTGTGAATTGCATTCTTTTGACGATATCAGGAAGAACATTTCAAAGCTTTCTGATTGACACTTGTATTCTTTAATTTTCATCTGCAACTTCCTCAACCTGATATCTTCATCTATTTTTGATAGCCCTTTCTTTATACAGAGCTGTGATACATATATTATTTCTGCTTCATGCTCCGATTCCACTATTTGAGTCTAATGCCATAAATTTGGTTGACAGCGAAATGTTGTAATTTTGAACTAAATAATTGTTCTATACCACACCTATTTGCATTCAAGATTTGATTATTGTGATTAACGAAACGTGTTGCCGGGACTCAAAAAACTAAGATACTATACCTTACAATGTTTTTCAATGTTTTCACGGGTATTCAATGTTTTCACTCTGCAACCCTAATTTTCTGATCTAATTTTCTAATTTTCTGGATGCCAATCGAATATTCTGGTAATGTTTCAGTTTTCGGATATGCTTTGCCTAATCAGATCTATCTGTAATGTTTCATTGTTGATTTCAAACTTCTGTTTCAACAAAATAGCTAAATCTAAATACCGCTATGAGCCACAGACACATATGAATCACATATGCAGCGTTTGTCTCATAATCCTTAAGTGTTTTCTTTTGTGAAAAAGGGGTACTTCTGGCATAATTCGTCGGTAAAACGACACTTTCGTTTAGATATTTGAAAAAAAATAACTTGGAATATCGAGGCAAAACACAAAAACACCACCGTGGCCAGTGAAACAAAATCTCTAAATGAGGATAGTCGAAAGATCTCGTGAAAGATCCAACTGCTACTCTTTATATATTCACACAATTTTGGTCTTCAATAGAAAAGGTTTTACTCAAAATCACAATACACTGAAAATAATTTCGATTCTGCAACAAAATTGGATTTCTTATGAAAATCAGGACAAAGGTTGGATTGTGAAAAATGAATCAAGTCGTCTCAAATAGATCTCAAAATCTAAATCAGGACAGATGGTAACCCTAACCATATACAAAATAGTTTCAATTCAGGCATTAAAGATCCTTGATATACTGAATGTGTCTTATTATTGTAACGTCGAGGATTTTTCGATCTTCCAATTATCATACTCCTATACTTGCGCATACAGTCTGACAGACCGAGAATCAATGAGGTGGTTGAATAAAATGACTATTAAAAC
The DNA here is from genome assembly GCF_029784135.1 of Toxorhynchites rutilus septentrionalis. Lineage (NCBI taxonomy): Eukaryota > Metazoa > Arthropoda > Insecta > Diptera > Culicidae > Toxorhynchites > Toxorhynchites rutilus. Next base: position 194,997,005 of record NC_073745.1, on the reverse strand, counting down.
TGAATGAAGTTGAAGAAAACATATTTTCTTGAGTTTTTTTCATTCAATTATACCTTTTTTCTTTAAATAAATACCAATAGCTCCTAAGAATAGCGCAATAGCTATATTACAGAGACACGCACGCAGTCTGTGAGCATACGAGTTACGATTTTTCGCGCGAGTACTGGAGAGTTAATGAAAGATCCTGAGTATCAAAAATTTGGAACCATGGCATGAAAGTTATCCGGTTTTGGCAGTTTTGATTCCCCGGTGAGGTAATGTAACGTTGTGATGTTTTGAAAAATAAACTATATTTGTTAATTGTGACAAATCTAGTTTATTTTGTTTATTTGCCCGAATATTGGCCGAAAACAATTCGCCACAAACAATATTTAAATTCTTCGAATGGCGAAGCACTTTTTAAAATTAAGGCACTATTGAACTCAAACGCAGGCGGGCAGGTGCTGATTGACTGCAAACTTTCCAGACAGTAAGTGAATTTCTTTAGAAGAAATGACATTCTGAAGTTCTCGTTGTTTGAGAAACCACATGTATACAATCGTTTCTAGCTCATTGTATTTTCATTGAAAAACAGATATAAAGTAGAATTGTTTTAGTATTCAACATAAATGGTAATAATTATGTTGAATACCAAAACAAGTATGCATTTTTTTAATGGTGCACACCGTATTGTTTAGCGATTTGTGCTTTGGATTACACAATATTATACAGCTTATTGAAAATGTCCAGCCAGTAGCTCTAAATTTGTATCATTATATTTTTGTTATTTCCAACTTACTGATGTATGTTGTTGTACAGCGTTTTCTTAGAGGTGGTTACTTGCTATAGCATTCAAATAGTTGAACAACGTTAAAAACAAGCCGTAGCACACCTTTTTCAAATTTATCAATCGATAAATCAGTTAATTTAAAAAAAAATCAGTAAAGGGTTTAATTCGATTCGCGCACTGGAGGATTTTTTTAAATTAGCTTAACTTTTCTATTCGTCAGTACACAGGAAGAAATACAAACCTCAATTTGCAAAATCTATCATAAAAAACTAGAAGTGGGTTATATCTGTGATAGAACCGCAAGGTAGACGTAGGACTACCGCTGGCTCTGTAATCATTTGTTCGAAATTGCATCTGAATCAATTCTCAATTAATGAATGAAAAATTATTTCTAAAGATTGCTGAAAGTTTTCCTTGTTCGAGTGTGAGTGGATGAGTATGAGTGTCTTCCTTCGCTCGACCGCATTTACAAGCAAACATTTCCTCATGAGCATTCCATGCGAAAACAAAACAGAAACTGATGCGATTGCATCACCGGAACCGAATGTGAAAATCTTCTTTTGTTTCTACAGGTGCCTTGATTTTGCGTCCGTGTTCGGGAACACATTCCGATCACCACAAAGCAATCATCATCAATGAGCTAGATTGTTATGATTTCAATAGCCTGTTTTTAAAGCAATTTTAAGCTATTGAAACAATTCTTTGAATCAATAAGTGACAACCATATAACTCTTTGACATTTTATTTTTCGAATGAAGTGATTATTATACCACTCCATTCAGCCGGTAAAGAGGTATTAACGTTTACTCTCATCGTCACTCTCTCGTTTCCGAAACTTACACCCCGGTATAGAAATGAAAGATGTAGTCCTACTGCCCCTTACAAGGGCCAAACTTGGGAAACGGCACAGACTGTGCATTATGGTGCCAACGAAAATGGTCATCTCGACTTTCAAAATGTTACCCCATAAAAATGTTCATCACATCGAAAAAACACCCTATGCAAAATATCAGCTCAATCGGACTTAAGGGAGAGTGGCGCAAAGCGGTCAAAGTTTGAGTTTTTTGAAAATCGAAAAATCACCCAAGGGGGGAGTAAAGGAAATCGGAGTTTCCAAAACAAATGTTGATGCCAAATGTCTTAACACTAGAACTACCGAAACCGTCAATTTGACGGATTTCAAATTCCATGGTCACAAATCGGCACTCTGGGATTTAGGGGCTGTCCACATACCACGTGGACAACTTTAGGGGGGTAAGGGGTAAAAAAAATGTCCACGCTTGTCCACGAAGAGGGGGGAGGGGGTACAGACTTGATCCACGTGGACAGGAAGAACAAATATATCTTTTCAATCCAATCACCTATACATTTAAAATTGATTAAAATCTGTTACATTTTGAAGAGTTTCAAAACTCTCCGTATTTATCAATAAAAACGGATTGAGCCGTTCGAGAGTGCAGCTCAGTCAAACGTTCATATTTTATTCTCATATCGTTGAACTTTTTCAGTGGATTCTATATTCTAAAAATATCTCATGTAAACTTCCTTTGATCGAACTTTAATAGTTACGGAGCTACCATTTTGTCTCAAGTTCCGAAATTCTGATTTTTGACTCAAATTCCGATCACTTCATTGTAAAAACTGAATCAATGTTATTTTGATACCTATAAAAGTTATTATACAGAAAGGTTTACCCTGAAGAATATCGGGATTTTCATTATTCAATTATTTATAACATTTATGTTCAGTAAATTTAATTTCAAAATGAAGTGTTCGGTACAGCGTTCCGAAATCACTTAAAAATGTCGACTCTTTACTCCTCAATCCTTTGTTAAATGTAGATCTATAGATATCAGTGCATGCTTCCTACTTTATTATTTCATTCCTTGAAGTTATTTTTATAATTAAAAAATAATTTATGTATGAAAAATTGTTCTGTTCGTTTGTGTGCGCTCGAAAAGTTTGGTACTGATGGAGCTCATATTATGACAAAATATACAACACACTTCGATGATTGTTCTTGCTACTGCCAACACCTCAGGAAGCTTTATGATTTCCAGATGGAATAAGCACACTTCTGAAATGAAGCTATGAACGTAAATGTACTTTCTAGTATTGAATATGTATTCTATGTCAGAGCAGCATATTTTTTGAAAGTGTTTTAAAAATTGTTTTTGATGATGATTTTAAATCCATTTATTTTTATTCGATTGGCGTTACTCAAAATCAATCTTTGGAATTGTGTGGTTTAAATTCGGATGCGGATTGTTCACTGTATTTTGCACGTTTCCGTGTTGGGAAACCAGATAGACTTTATATTTTATCGCAGATAATATTAGGCTGTCAAAAAAGTCGTGCGGTATTTTTTTCTGAATTTTCATTTGTTCATAAAATTAGTTACAATCATCTGTTTTAAGTCAAATATGCGCCGTTTTGTTCGATGACTTGTTCCCAACGAGATGCCAACTTCATAATACCCCTGTTATAGAAGCTCGCTTCCTTATTGGTAAAAAACTCGGATAGCCAATTTTCACAGGCCTCTTTTGTGGCTAACTTCTGACTACCTAGCTCGTTCGCCATGGACAAAAACAGGTGGTAGTCATTTGGTGCAAGGTCCGGACTATACGGTGGATGCAAAAGAACCTCCCATCCGAGCTCCCGGAGCTTCTGGCGCGTCACCAAAGAAGTGTGTGGCCTGGCGTTGTCCTGATGGAAGACAATGCGGCCTCTGTTTATCAAAGATGGCCTCTTCTTCATGAGTGCTACCTTCAAGCGGTCCAGTTGTTGGCAGTACAGGTCCGAATTGAGCGTTTGGCCATAGGGAAGCAGCTCATAATAGATTATTTCTTGACAATCCCACCAAACACACAGCAGAACCTTCCTGGCCGTTAATGAGGGCTTGGCCACCGTCTGAGCCGCTTCAGCGGACTTCGACCACAACCGTTTGCGCTTCACGTTGTCGTAAGTGACCCACTTTTCATCGCCAGTCACCATCCGCTTCAGAAACGGTTCGATTTTGTTGCGATTCAGCAGCGATTCACATGCGTCGATACGGTCAAAGATGTTTTTTTGCGTCAACGTGTGTGGCACCCATACATCGAGCTTCTTTGTGAATCCAAGCTTCTTCAAATGGGTAATAACGGTCTGATGACTTATCCCCAGCTCTTGGCCGATGCTACGGCTGCTACTATGCCGGTCTTTCTCGGCTAATTCAGCGATTTTGTCGCAATTTTCAACGACAGGCCTTCCGGAACGTGGCGCATCTTCGACGACCTCTACACCAGAACGAAAACGTTGAAACCATCGTTGTGCATTGGAAATGGAAACTGTATAGGGTCCATAAACTTCACAAATTTTATTGGCAGCTTGAGATGCATTTTTGCCTTTGTCATAGTAGTACTGTAAAATATGTCGGATTTTCTCTTTATTTTGCTCCATATTTGCGACACTATAACTCACGAACGACTTAACCAAACAAAACACTGTCAAGGACTATATTATAGCAAAAATACCTTTCCAACAAGCTATAGTATGACTTGATACAATGAATACAACTAGAACTACGTGCTTACAACGACACCTCGCGGAACCGCAGGAATTTTTTGACAGCCTTATACAATAACAAAGTATTTCAAGCATCCAAAACTCAACTCATAAGAAAAATATGCTTAGTTTTGCTAATCGTTTCTCTGCCATAAAACCTCAATGTGCCACAGCAAAGCGTAACAGGGTACAGCTAGTAAAATTTGGAACAAATAAACTTGAATAGAATTAAAACATAATTTATGCGCATTTCAGTTATTTCATCAATTATTCTAGTAAAATAAGGAAAAATGTCCACTTGGACAATAGGGGGAGGGGTATGAAAATGTCCACGCTTGTCCACAGAGGGGGAGGGAGTCTAAAATCGAACTTTTTCTGTCCACGTGGTATGTGCACAGCCCCTTACCTTTTTTTTTGGAATGCGAAACGAAAAGTTTGGTTTAGGGTGCCAATAAAAATAGTTATCTCGATTTTTCATTCGGAACGTGCTACTACATGTTGATTTGCACGACAATATAACCTGTGCAAAATATAAGCTTATTCGGTCTTCATTTACTGGTGTAAGAAACGTTAAAATTTGAGGTTTTTTAAAAAACGAAAAATAACCGAAAATCGAGGTTTTCAAAAAAAAAAATTGTTGGTGCCAAATGTCTTAAAATTGCATTACTCGTCGAAACTTAAACTTACTTACTTAAAACTCAAATTTTAACGTCTGCGACACCAGTAAATGAAGTCCGAATGAGCAAAGGGTGCATAGGGTGTATTATCGTGCAAATCAACATTTAGTAGCATGTTCCGAATGAAAAATCGAGATAACTATTTTTATTGGCACCCTAAACCATACTTTTTGTTTCGTATTCCAAAAACAAACTAAGTCCCAGAGTGCCGATTTTTGACAACTAAAAATTTTCGAGATGACACTAGATTTCGACGTTTCATGCAATTTTAAGACATTTGGCATCGAATTTTTTTTTCGAAAACACCGATTTCCTTTACTCCCCCCTTGGGTGATTTTTCGATTTTCTAAAAACTCAAACTTTGACGGCTTTGCGCCACTCTCCCTTAAGTCCGATTAAGCTGAAATTTGGTATAGGGTGTATTTCGAGGTGATGAACATTTTGTATAGGGTAACTTTTTGAAATTTTAGGGTCGATTTTTTCCCATACATTCATTAGCACCCTACTGTGCGTCTTATGTCACACAATCAAAGAGAAAGTTGCTCAGAAGAACCCATATTTGTTGATTTTGTGCACATAAAAGTAATTAGAGGAGCTTTCGATAGAAACTCGTGCGAACCTCTAATAAATGCTTTAAAATATTTTTTATTGCTTATTTCTCATGTTTTGTTCAACAATTCAACATAGAATTGAGCTGCACATTATTTCTTACGTTTCGAAAAAATGTGATATAAGCGAAACATTTTCAGAGATAAATTCGAGAGTGAAATAAACGATACTTCACTGTATATATTTATGTTTTCCTGATATTTTTCACGTATCACGAGATGTAAGACTTTAGAGAATTAAGCCAGTATTCTATGAAAATATATAGAGTAGTATCCCAAACGAAGAAGTGTACTGAGATATAAAATCTTCAATATTATTAATTTTTTTAGTATTTTTTAACAGTGTCAATATTTTTTATTTATTTTTGCTATTTTCTTATTTATTACCCTAATTGTTTTAATAAAATAAAGGTCAATGAATACCTTCATACGCCCTTATATAAAATCAGTTGTTTTCAAAATTAATCATATAAAGGTGCCCCTCCCCCCTCTCTGAGGGGGGCTGCCATACAAATTAAAAACAAATTTCTGCATTACTCGAGAATTAATCAAGCAAACTGAACCAAATTTGGCATGTGGAGATTTTAGGGGACAAGAAATATTTCTAAAGTGTTTCAACACTCCTCTCTAAGGAGGGGCTGCCGTACAAATAAAACACAAAGGGCCTGGCCGGGTAAGTATTTTTTTTATTTTTTTTTTCAAATTTTTATCTCGGATCTATTGAGGATGGCGCGAAATAAACGAAAAAGTACGTTTTTCACTATAGATCCTACGTCAAACCACATAGGGGTTCAAAAAAACCACCAAAATTTCTTATTTAATATCCTTTACAATATTTGCCATACAGCTAGTGATTTGGTTTGGGGGCACTTTTTACTCCCTTACCCGGCCAGGCCCTTTCTGCATAACTCGAGAACTAATCAAGCAAATGGAACAAAATTTGGCATGTGGAGGTTTTAGAGTGCAATAAATGTTTTTATGGTGGTTTGACACCAGTAGTGAGGAATTAGGGAGATTCCTGCCGTGAAGCACGTGACCGACTGTTCCTTATCGGTCCTCCCCCAACAGCTCCCGCAGGTGAGTGTGGGCACGATTCGGCCGACAGTGGTCTGGCTGACACAATGTAGTTATGAAGAAATCAAATTATCTAAAATCTGTCAGTGTCCATGTGCTATATGAATTGTCTCATACCAGAAAAACAAAAAGAAGAAAAAACGAAGCAGTGGACCAAAATAGAAAGAATAAATATAAAAAAAACTAACGTTTAGTTCAGCGAATATTCTTAAAGTGCAGTAACAAATGCTGTTAGTCCATTTGTTGTTTGCGCTAGCGAAATTGATCTTTGTTCGAAAGTGGAATGTGGAATGTGATGAAACGCACTCCTATATCTTCTTCTGTCTATATCAATAAAAAAGTATCGCCGAATGTGTTGATAAGAGCAGAACTCGAGGAAGGAATTGTCCGATTTAGAGCTGTCTTTGGGCTTTCATATTTTCTGTATAAAACATTTATTCCATGCAACGGAGAAACATGTTATTTTAGAAATTATTAATTATTTTAGAAATACTAGCAATTTTGAAATAAAAGGTAAATTCAACGGGGTCGATTAAAAGATCAATCAATGAACAGTGCTGCGATTGGATCCATGAAGTTGCTCATAGTAAGAAAATGTGAATGTTTGAAGGTATTGATAACAAAAAAACAAATTTTAGGCGGGACGAAGTTTGCCGGGTCAGCTAGTATCTGAATAAATTGTTTTGTTGCTTATTTGAAGTGGAATTGTTTTTTTTGTGGATGGGAGCATTTTCTCATTCGGTAAATCATTTTTTCTCAATGGAATTAACGATTGTTAGTGTGAAAGTGGGAGTCATCGATAATCAGTAATAAATGCTTCTCATCGTATTCCACCTACACCTGCTAAATGTAACTGTAGAAAGATGGCAACAGCTTTGTTCTAGTGCCACAGCTGATCGGATCACCAACACAAGCAGCAGCAGCAGCACACTGCTATCCGCCGCCGCATAGCTACCATCTCACATTTAGTAAACCGAGCGCAGTAAGGTCTGCGAATGTGTCTCCTTTACAATATAATAATAGTAAGGGTGTGAGGCAAGCAGAAATTAACGCTGGAAGAATCATCTTGATGGAGAGAATCTCTGGTCACGGAGGAATAGAACAGTGCAATGACTACACCATGAGTTGGTGTCTGTTTTTCGTTCAGGTACTCAAAATTTGCACCAGGAAACGATGGAAGCTCCTTCCTGGTTCAATGTTTGCACAGTAATTAATCTTTGTGCTGACGCTTGTCTCTTTGTTCCGTCTGCTCCGTATAAAACTATATATCGCGGATGATTGGCGGCTGATGTTTCAGACTATACTCTCGATAATTGCCTTCAAATGGAGCTTTGGATCGGCGTAACAATCGGTTGACGAAAATGGGATGGACTCAATCAAAATCCATTAGTGTCAATGAAAGTTTACAATTATTTATTAATTGGTGACTACATTAATCTAATGTTGGGTTATCTAAAATCTGAAAACAAATTTACTATATGTAATTTGAGCGATACTTGACATATTTCCACGCTTACAGATACACGACTCTGCTAATCTTAAACCTATGTTTTCATGTCATATCGTTAGAAATTAAAGAAAACCATTCATTCCAATGAAATTAAATTTTCTTGCCGTTTGCGAAATATATGTACATGTGTATTTTTTTTTGCTCTAGTAGTAGATGGAATACAGAATAAGACAGCCTATCGAACCTTACGACGGACGTTTGGATCGCCACGCGATGCACTTCCCTCTCACAATTACAACACGAATGCAACACAGATGATGTAACTTTGAAAGCGTAAAAACACCGCTAGCTACTGCCCCAATCGGATTTGATATTAAATGTAACGTGAACATTGTTGTTTATGTTAGTACATCAATGTGACGGACGAGCCCGCACACCCACAAATGGTTGATGATGATGATGATGATGATGCTTACGGGGTACGCAAACAAATCGTAATCGTACACGACAACGTGTGGAACCACTTCCGACTGCTTGTTTTATGTCGAATGCTACCAGGTAATAGAAATGAGGTTTGTGGACGAATCCTTCACCTACCGACTCCGCGTTAACCTTAACTGCAAACAGTCAAGGTAAAGTGGAAGCTTATGGTGCTTTCCCTCGCGCCCAACAAATACACTGGCGGTTTTAGTAATGACGGTTTTAGTAGACGCGTGTGTTGAGTTGTTACTATTTTTTTCGGTTGCTAGAAGCACCGTGAAACGTTGCAAATGGAGCTTTGGCGATTAATAGCAGAATGAATTATCGTGACTCAAATCAACGCGTTTTTCTCGGCTTCAATCAATTGAATCTGCATGGTTCCGATGGACAGATTTTCTTTTTTCAAATCAACTCTTCCACCCTGGGTGTGAGAACTTTAGTTGACGACACTGTCTTCAATGCTGTCAAAAAGTATCTCGCGGAGCGGTAATTTTAGTTTCGGAAATAGTAAAATGTCACACGGAGCCATATCGGCAGTAATTATGCGTTGGATGAACGTGGGATCAGGATTTGATCGTTCAAGCATGGCTGAAGACATGATTGATGATTGAAACTTGATTGCGATGAAATTTTGGAAGAAAATGTAACTGTTTTGGCACTAGTTGTGCTGCAACTTTTCTCATGCCCAAAACATCAACCAAAATATGACAAACGGTCTCGTGAGAGATATTTAGTTCACGGGCTAGCTCTCTCAAACTTAAATGCCTGTTTCCGAGCACCATTCCAGAAAAGTGTCTAAAAATGACCGCCTTTGGCCTTGACCGCAAAATGTGCCCTTTTTTCGGCATTTTCCATCACTTTGCCCAATGTTTCGGCCGATATGGCAGCAATTTCTTGTCGGATATTGTCTTTCAGTGCAACCAGGGTCCTTGGTTTACCAGTGTATACCTTGGATTTTAAATATCCCCATAAAAAAAGTCAGGAGGCGTCAAATCAGGTGATCTCGGTGGCCAGTCATAATCGCCGTTTTTCGATATTAATCTTCCGGGGAACATTTCGCAAAATCAAGTCGACGTGGTAAGTCAGATGGGTTAAGTTGTTGAGCCATTTGAATTTTATACGTAAACATTTTCAAATCAACACGAATTATGCGTCGGAGAGTGGTTCGAGCGATGCCTAACTCTTGCGAACGATGGCGACCTGATGTCGATGGAGTCTCTGCAACACTGGCTCGAACGGCATCAATATTCTCGTCGAAACGTCTTGGTCGTTGTCTGGACAGATTACTGGCATTACCAACACTACCAGACGATATAAATTTGGCATATAAACGACGTATAGTGTTGTCTCCAGGCGATGTTTTAACTTTATTTTTATTTTTCCACGCACGTTTAGTTAACACAATTGAGAAGTTATTTTGAATGTACAGCTGAACAATTTCAGCGCGTTGTTTAGGTGTGTATTGTTCCATGGTTAAAATTGTACTGAAATGACGCTTCCAACGCGGTATGACATTTGTTAATCTGACATCTCTGTCAAAAGTTATGGGGTTGCCAGATGCTTCCACTTTAAATGGCCCACCCTGTAGTTTGTTTTCTTTTTCTTAGACCAGCTCCCTTAAATATTTTACATTTGCAACTAGCAAAAATGAGTATATTCGGTGAAAATGGCAATCGACGGGTAGGAAGCAAGATCGATCAATGACGTAAAAAACACCTTTTTAATTTTTCTATCTATATATATTAGGCTGTCAAAAAAGTCCTGCGGTATTTCCGCGAGGTGTCCTTGTAAGCGCGTAGTTCTAGTTGTATTCATTGTATCGAGTCATACTATAGCTTGTTGGAAAGGTATTTTTGCGCTATAATATAGTCCTTGACAGTGTTTTGTTTGGTTAAGTCGTTCGTGAGTTATAGTGTCGCAAATATGGAGCAAAATAAAGAGAAAATCCGACATATTTTACAGTACTACTATGACAAAGGCAAAAATGCATCTCAAGCTGCCAATAAAATTTGTGCAGTTTATGGACTCGATACAGTTTCCATTTCCACCGCACAACGATGGTTTCAACGTTTTCGTTCTGGTGTAGAGGTCGTCGAAGATGCGCCACTCTCCGGAAGGCCTGTCGTCGAAAATTGCGACAAAATCGCTGAATTAGCCGAGAAAGACGGGCATAGTAGCAGCCGTAGCATCGGCCAAGAGCTGGGGATAAGTCATCAAACCTTTATTAACCATTTGAAGAAGCTTGGATTCACAAATAAGCTCGATGTATGGGTGCCATACACGTTGACGCAAAAAACATCTTTGACCGTATCGACGCATGTTAATCGCTGCTGAATCGCAACAAAATCGACCCGTTTCTGAAGCGGATGGTGACTGGCAATGAAAAGTGGGTCACTTACGACAACGTGAAGCTCAAACGGTCGTGGTCGAAGTCCGCTGAAGCGGCTCAGACGGTGGCCAAGCCCTCATTAACGGCCAGGAAAGTTCTGCTGTGTGTTTGGTGGGGTTGTCAAGGAATAATCTATTATGAGCTGCTTCCCTATGGCCAAACGCTCAATTCGGACCTGTACTGCCAACAACTGGACCGCTTGAAGGTAGCACTCATGAAGAAGACGCCATCTTTGATAAACAGAGGCCGAATTGTCTTCCATCAGGACAACGCCAGGCCACACACTTCTTTGGTGACGCGCCAGAAGCTCCGGGAGCTCGGATGGGAGGTTTTTTTGCATCCGCCGTTTTCATGATAGTTTGAGACCCTTCCCCCTCTCCAAGGGGTGCTGCCATACAAATGAAACACAAATTTCTGCATTACTCGAGAATTAATTAAGCAAATGAAACCAAATTAAGCATTTGGAGGTTTTTTTAGGGTGCAATCAATGTTTGTATGGTAGTTAGACACACCACCTTCTTCTCTAGGGGGGGGGGTCTGCCATACGAATAAAACACAAATTTCTACATCACTCGAGAATTAATCAAGCAAAAGAAGGCAAATTTGGCATGTGGAGGTTTTAGGGTGCAATAAATGATTCTATGGTGGTTAGATACTCCTCCTTCCTCTCTCAGGGTGGGCTGTCATACAAATAAAAAACAAATTTCTGCATAATTCGAAAACTAATCAAGCAAATGGAGCCAAATTTGGTATGTGCAGATTTTAGAGGGCACGAAATGTTTCTATGGTGGATAGACACTCCTTCCCCCTCTCTAAGGGGAGAAGAGGGGAGGGGTCTGTCCTTGTTATCATGTTTTCTGTATTATGTTACATTTATTCCATGTAACGGAGAAACATGTTATTTGCAAGTGGTTGAAAAATCTTGAACGAGAATTGTCTCTACAAATAATCTGATATTATAATGATGAGTTTTGGTAGAAGTACTAGGAATTTTTTAGTAAAAAGTAAATTCAACGGGGTCGATTAGAAAATCAATCAATGAACAGTTCTGCGATTGGACTCATGAACTTGCGCTTACTAAGAAAAAGTGAATTTTTGAAGGTATTGATAACAAAAAACAAATTTTGGGCGGGACGAAGTTTGCCGGGTGAGCTGGTGTTATATAAAATAGTCTCAATTTTTAAAATGTAATAAACTCGATGATCACAACACCTCCAAATTATCAAAAATTGAATTCATCAATGTTTCGCCATCAAGGAGTCATTTGAATTGTGGTATAGTATGTTTAGAAGGTTCGTGTTAGCAATTTGCATTTGTTAGGATGCTCTCTAAAAATCGGTCTAGCCCTTAAAAAGTACTGAATTTTTAAAGCTTTACATATTTGGGAAAAACTTATTTTCAGACCACCATAATTCAGGAACGTGTATGCTAACGTATTATGAAGAAAACCGAACAAAATTTCAATTTGAAATAAAAATGCTGCATAACTTATTTTTTAACTTGTTTGTCTATTTATGTAATGTAACTCATTAACAAAATTCACAAGTAGAAATCTGCTCCACATCGTCCTGATTTCCTGACCTTTTGGGGAACTTACCTCATAGCTTCCTGAATTCCAAATGTTTCAATAGTTTGTAGTTCCTTCTTGAATTTGTTGATAAAACGTTGGCATTTTTAGCTCGATAACCGTTATGATATACCATCCGCTTCAAATTTGCCCAGTAAGTTTCAAAAGGGAACATTCGAAGGATTACATTCTTTCGGGATGAACGCGGTATCGAGCGTTGGCGCGAATCCACTTAGTTTGCATTAGCATAATGTGACGATGCTAAGTCTGGCCAAAATACTACTTTTTTATTTTTGTGGTACCTTTGGATAAATATTTGGAGGAGACATATACTTTGTCACATAAATTTGCGCGTGACTGTCAGGCTCTTCTTGAAAAAACATCGGTTCGCTTATTCCACGCTCACTGATGGCCATCCATGACATAACCTTAGTCAGATACTTTGACTTTAAACTTCACATCTGATGCTGCCGCTTTATCTTGGGACTCGTAGTAGGTTTGTGGTTGCCATTCATTACCCTCTGCGGTAACAAATGTCTCATCGTCCATGATACACTTATATTCCGAGGAAGCAGCGAAAAATGTTCGAGAAACTGCTCGTAGTCTAGATTTAATTGTACTGGACTGCCTTTCGGTGATCGCAGGAGCGTGTTTTTTTCGCTGTCCGTTTTATACTCATGACGTGCAAAAACTTTATCACCGTTTTTGGATTCACCTGATATTTTCTTCCCAGCTCACGATATGATTTCGCCGACCGACCAACCATTTCTGTCTCCAATTTCGCTCGAACTTTGCTTGTAAGAAGCATTTTCGTCAAGAACCGGATTTCCTTTTAAAGGTATTTCCATCCTCGAAGAGTTTGATGATACGGTATATACAGTTTTTTTCGAATCCAAGATCCTTGAAGTAGCGAAACATTTCACGTTTAGACTTTTCTTTGTTTTGCTCACAAAATTTGAAAATTAATTTGAGACGGTCTGTTTTTATGAAAACAAAACGTGTGAGGAAACGGTTGTGCTATGCTACAAGTTTATGATGCTATAGACGAATTTCATGTTTTCTTTGAAAAAAATATAACTTATCCTAATTTTGTTTAAAGTCAAGATAGCGATATAGTGTATTCGACAAAGTTTTAGATCTTGTTAAAATATAAACTTTTGTCGAACACATCAACTTTCTATCCTTTATAGTTTTTGGAATATATGTATGTCATTTTTGTATGAAGACTCCTGAAAAAAATTATGTTTTGCTCGTAACATTTTCGTGTATAAATTCTCATTCTCTTGACATGTTTCTAAATAGATAAAAGTTAGCAGACTATTTAAAATGCGATAATTTATACATAAAAATGTAACGAATTGAACATTAATAGCATTTTTTCAAAGAAAAACATAAACTAGTTGTTGTTCGATAAACTTTTTCCATGTAAATGTGCCCATCGTCCGATGCATGGAAAATGTGTTGGAAATTTTAAGGGCTATTTATGTCTATTTTTTTTCAGAATTTTAAAAGCATATTTTTTGGAGAAAAATGAATTTTAATTTTCCAAATATTTTTTCTCAATGAAATTTTTCTGCAAAAAAATTCTTTGATTATTCTTAATGAAAACCAAAATAAAGGGTGTGGCACATCAAATTGCATCACGGAAAAAACGCTGTAGAAATTTAATTTTTAGGAATTATATCTTCAGCTTTCGCTTTAGAATCAGATAAGAGTGTATAGATCACGTTGGCCATGCTTCACTGTCAATTTTTCGTAAATTTGGAAAAATGTCGTCGAACGAAAAATAGCGTCGTGAATTAATCCTGTGCACTCATTTCGAGAATCCGGAGTTGTCACATCGGGACATCGGTAAGATGCTGGGAATCGTCCAATCCACGGTCAGCAGAGTACTAAAACGATACTTCGAGAACCTAACCATCGACCGGAAAGTGAAGAACGGCAAAAATGGATGCTCCGTCAGTGAAAAAGATCACAAGCGCGTAGTTAAGCAGTTTAGACGTGATCCGAGAAGTTCGGTCCGGGATGTCGCCAATAAGCTGAATTTGTCAAGTTCATTCGTCCAGCGGACCAAGCAGCGGGAGGGCCTGCGTACATACAAGGTTCAGAAGGCTCCTAACCGCGACGAAAGGCAAAACATGGTGGGGAAGACGCGAGCCCGGAAGCTGTACACCGAAATGCTGACGAAGCCGCATTGTCTGGTAATGGACGACGAAACCTACGTCAAAGCGTTATTCAGCTGCCGGGCCTGTTGTTCTTCTCCGCAGAGGACAAATTCAGCGTTCCGGAGGAGATTCGCAAGCAGAAACTATCCAAGTTTGCCAAAAAGTACATGGTGTGGCAAGCGATCTGCTCTTGCGGAAAGCGGAGCGCCCCCTTCGTGATGACCGGCACGGTAAACGGGCAGGTTTACCTTAAGGAGTGCCTACAGAAGCGCTTACTACCACTATTGAAGCAGCACGAGGGCCCGACCATCTTCTGGCCGGATCTCGCTTCGTGCCACTATTCAAAGGACGTGTTGGAATGGTACGAAGCCAACGGGGTCACCTTCGTGCCAAAGGAAATGAACCCGCCCAACGCGCCGGAGCTTCGCCCAATAGAGAAATATTGGGCGATTATGAAGCAGGCCCTCCGGAAAAACCCAAAAGTTGTCAAATCGGAGGCGGACTTCAAGAGAAAATGGATTTCTGTTCCAAAAAAATTACAACCTGACGTTGTACAGAACCTTATGGACGGGGTAAAGAGGAAGGTGCGACTATACGGGCTTGGGCTCGAAGTATGAATAAAAAGAAAATGCCAAAAGTTGTTTAATAGTTTTTATTTTACTGTCTAAAATTTTCAAAAGGATCGGTCTACTGGGCGAATTTCTACAGCGTTTTTTCCGTGATGCAATTTGATGTGACACACCCTTTAATTTTCTACATTCCATCTTTTGATTAAAATTTTGTAGGTCTGAAGATTTTTGTAGGTTTTTTTTTAAATTTTGAGTTTTATCAATTTTTTTCCGAAAAATCTTAATTTGAAAACTATAAGATCTACAAAAAGTTGGTTAGAGAATAAAATGTAGGAAAGTACTTTGGTTTTCATAAAAAAATATCAAACAATTTTTTGAAAAAAAATCATTGAAAATAAAACATTTTGAAAATTCAAATTAATTTTTCCCGAAAACATGTGCTGATGATTGCGCCGGCTAGCTGACGCCATATGAGCCTTAATAAAATATATATTTTGGATGTGTTTTTAAAAATCTGAAAAAATAGATATAAACAGCCCTTTAAATTTACAACAAGTCACCCATACATTGGAAGATGGGCACATTTACATGGAAAAAGTTTTTCGAACAACAACTGTTTAATTTTTTTCTTTGAAAAAATATCATTCATGTTTAATTCGTAACATTTTTATGTATACATTATCGCAATTTACGTGCTCTGCTAACTTTTCTCTATTTAGAAACATGTCAAGAACATGTCAAACGTGAGAATTTACACACAAAATGTTAGGAGCAAAACATTATTTTTTTCAAGAGTCTTCATACAAAAATCGCTTATATTCCAAAAACTATAACAGTTCATATTTTAATAAGATCTAAAACATTGGCGAATACACTATATCGCTATCTTGACTTTAAACAAAATTTGGATTGTTGTATTTTTTTCAAAGAAAATATGAAAAAGCTGTTGTTAGAAAAACTTTTTCCCTGTAAAAGTGCCTATCTTCCGATGCATGGACGACTTGTTGGAAATTGTAAGGGCTATTGAGATATATATATATATATATATATATATATATATATATATATATATATATATATATATATATATATATATATTTTTTTTTTTTTTTTTTTTTTTTTTTGTGAGCGATTGTTTTTCCAAAAAAATTTTGGTATTTTTTTGTAAAAAATTAAACACTTTCCTACATTTCATCCTTTGACATGCAGCATAACCTTCTGGGCGTGAATATTCCGCGCAGTCGTCGATGTTGATGCATGGCCGGGGTATCGACGTTTAGGATTGTCGCAATGGACCCACTTTTCATCGCCAGTAACAATTCGATGCAAAAAAAACCCTTTCTTCTGTGCCGTTGGAGCAGTTGTTCGCACGTGAAAAAACGGCGTTCGACGTCTCGTGGCTTCAATTCATACTGCACCCAATGTCCTATCTTTCGAAACATTCCCATTGCTTTTAAACGATCAGGTATGGTTTGCTGAGCTACTCGAAGTGTATATGTGTATAAGTTCTTGTTGCGTTTGTGACGGATCTTGATCGAGTAAAGCCTTCAATTCTTCATCTTCAAACTTTTTAGGCGGTCCGGAACGTCCTTCGTCTTCCAAGTCAAAATCACTTTTAAACCGATCAAAACACGTCTGACACGTTCGCTCAGTTGGAGCGTGGTCACTATAAACATACCTCAAAATGCGATGCTTTTCCGCAGCTGTTTTCTTTATATTGAAGTAATGAAGTAATACTCCCCGCAAAAACACTCTCGTTGGTAAGAAATTCGACATACTCGAAGTGGCATAAAACTATGTTGTTTACGCTTCAACTTTTTGACATATACTGTGAAAGACACGCAAGGACAGTAGCTTTCCAACGAATGTCTGGAAATTTGATTCACTGGAATAATAATCAAGTTACGCCATCTGTTGTAAAACCGAAGAAACTTAGCGGTACACCTATTATTTTTTTTCAATTGCGAAATGAACCCGCAACGCAACTCATTCAATAACTGATAACTGGCAGGATTTTCTCATTTGTAGGTCTTAAACTTCAAGAAGTAGAAACAGAATATTACTTAATACAGAATTCTTAATCTAGCTCTTATCTTTTTTCGACAGGTTCAAAACTTTTGTTTGAACAGTTGCCAAAAAACCGTTGAACGATCTGATGCTTGCGACAAATGTCCAATATCTAAGATATTGCTGTGTGCTCTATTTTATTCACCGGCTTGCCATTCACCTCACACAGAACCAGCAACGTGCTAGAGTATTTCTGAAGTGCACAGCAATCCAGTGCTGAGAGAACGACGCGATAAATTGTTAGGTTATCTACACACATAAAAAACAGGAAGTGGGTTATATCTGTGGTATAACCGCAAGGTTGACGTATGACTATCGTTGATTTAGTGATCATTTGTTTGAATTTGAATTTGAATCCATTCCGAATGAATGAATAAATGAATATTTGAAGGACTTCGAAAACGGGAGCGTTACGTTGGAGGCACAAGGTTTCATGCATCCCATATTGGATACGAAAATATCCTGATGGGGAAGAATAATCTTCAGAAGCTTTCCTGCTATTTGCACTTGATTGAAAAATCATAAAACCAAATGTATTTGGTCGCAGTATTATATGGATAGAAAACACTAAAAATAAACTCTTTCGCTCGAATGTATTTGTCAATTCCAAGGGGAACTGGCAGATTATTTTTTAGCAACGATGACATCTTTCCGGAATCTTCTCGTTGCTGGCTAACAACCGAACGAAAAGAGTTCCGCGCGTGTATGCGTGTGTGGCGGCTGCTCCGATGCCTCAAGCGGAACCGTTTTTCGATGCTGATACTCTCTTGGTCGCCTTCTCTTCTCCTGATGAATCGGCTCTTCTGCGCTCCCTCACAGTTCGAAACAAACTGAATGCGTTTCAGGTCAGGTCAGTCGGTGTCCTCACGACCCTCGCCGTCCAGCTCGTCCAGCAACGATGTTGTCCAGTAGGTGTCCTCACGATAAATGAATGCGTTTCGCCACCACAATCGCTTAAGTAAGCTTTTTGTCCGTGATTGAATCAAGAGAAGGCGTGGTTTACTATGGCAGTTTGGAAGGAAAGTTTGATACTTTCCGCGACTGAGCAATAATCGATTGGAAATTATATAATTTTCGCGATGCGAAACATTTTCTGTTGCGCGCGCATCCAATATTGGATCCGGAAATATCCTGATGGGGAAGAATAATCTTCAGAAGCTTTTCTGCTAATTGCACTTGATTGAAAAGTCACAAAACCAAATGTATTTGGTCGCAGTATTATATGGATAGAAAACATTAAAATAAACTCTTTCGCTTGAATCTAATTTTCAATTCCAGGGGGAACTGGCAGATTATTTTTCTGCAACGATAACATCTTTCCCGATTCTTCTCGATGCTGGCTAACAACCGAACGAAAAGAGTTCCGCGCGAGTATGTGTGGCAGCTGCTCCGATGCCTCAAACGGAACCTGTTCGATGCTGGTACTTTCTCGGTCGCTTTTCCAGTGGCATCACTCTCCTCCTGATAGATTCCCTTTTGGCCTAAGGTGCACATACCGTCTCTTGGTGACACCGTTCATCAGCGCTTTCATGATGAACTTCAACACAACAGCGACAACATGCTCTAATCGCTGTTCAATTATAACTGAGTGGATTTCCGAGCGGCGCTCGCTTATATACCGATTGGTGATTTCAATAGCCTGTTTTGAAAGCAATTTTAAGGCTATTGAAACAAGTTTTTGGATCAAAAAGTAACAAATATATAACGCGTAGACATTTTATCTTTCGAATGAAGTTTTTATCATACCATTTCTTTCATTTGTTTAGAAGCTATTAACGCTCAAAAACTCGGTCTCCGGCGTAACTCTTTCATTTTCGAAACTTTGATTTTACACCCCGGTATAGAAATGAAAGACGTAATCCTACGTCCAAAAAGATCAATGAAGCAGACTACAAATTTGATGAGGATAACGATGATAAGTACGCCTAGATGGATGCTCTGTGGCAAACCAGAAGGAAGGGTAAGCTTGGCAGACCATGGACCTTTGTACTTAACGAACAACTCATGATTTGTAGGCGTGCATTTGGTGCATCTGGGTTTTCCTTTTGTCAACAGCAATCGAGTGTACAATTTTGTAGAATACCTCGGAAAAAAATACATTGACAGTGGACAAATGTTATTAAGTTGGAAGTTTTTGGCAGGGTTTTCATAGATTCGTGTTGTCTTACAGACATCAAATTTTCAAAGAAGCAATACGTAATATTGATAGATAAGACATAAAATATGCATAGAACAAAGTTTGTTTTTGTGTGATTACCAGAGAACAGATGACTATCTTTATTTCGTTGTGTTCGTCTCCACCCATATATATTGATTATGTTCGTGGAAAATTTACGTAGATTGTAAGTGAATTGATCTTTCCAAAACTTCATTTATTATGTTCTACGGAACTTGCTAATTTTTGCGATTCGGGGCACATCTCCATATCACTTCCTAATTATTTTAGCCAATTGTTTCCTCCATCATAAAAAGCAAATGTGAGCCGCGATCGCTGTTGTTAGAGAAATAAAACCCGATGCAGTCCCGAGTTTAGCAGTATGCAGTGTGCCCCCCATAGGTACAATACGCTGCGCTGCTGCCTGATGCCGTTTCGTTACACCGCGCTAAAGGTTGACCTACTTTTGAGTCCGGTGATTGCGTTTGAGCGTTTGAAAACGTAACGTGTTGTACATAGTGTTGAAGGTTACAAAGTTAATGGCATACATAGAAAATTAACCGAACGGCGGCGGTGACCGAATCAAATGTGAGTGAGCGTCGCGCTACTTTTTTGAGGCGTTCTCAACACCAACGGGCAAAATATAATCCACACCATGATGGTGTAAAGTTGGATAGTTTTATTTTTGAAGGTCAGCTGAGATGGAGTAGAAATTGAATTTTTTACGAAACCCAGCTGAAGCGAACGTTTGTCGTCGACGTTGCGTTGCTACATCGATTGAGCCTTGGCCATGGGGAAATAGTTTCATAGGAGAAGCTCTTCACAGAACGACACAGAGACGACACCGTTTCGATGTCGGTTATACTTAACTAGACTCGCTTAAGGTGAAATACATAGAAGGGTTTCAAACTGTGTTTATTTTACAAAGGTGTGCTTGTGGAATTAACAATGAATGATTTGTTTTCAGACATAACTCATACTGTAAATCACATTTCACGGTTGCGGAAGCAAATCGAACGTTTGCGTTTGTTGTGGGCGAGATGTTTATGCTAGGAAACTTCCGCCAGGAGTGTGGTTTTCTATCGATAATTAATAAATCATTAAGTATTATTATTAAGTATTATTGAGCATCAAGAGGTATATTTTTATTAGAGATTTCAGCTGTAGGTTGGGTCATCTCTATGAGATACGAGACAATGTCTTGTCGAAAGTTGTCCCTATCTCCGCCAATGTTGTAAGCATGTCCAATCGCTAGTCTAGAGACTACCTGTTTAACACGGTGTCCTCGAGCATCTCTCCACTTCGAAGTTATCTCTTACATCTTGCGTGGGAAGAATTCTCGGAATCCACGTCGACCAGCTTTGGTCCTGGAATGTAGTGACTAGCTGAGATGTCTGGTCCTGTCACTTTCATTCCAACTGTCTCTATACTCTGTCCAACTTCTATAAGACCACCCTGATTTTATTTCGTTGCAACACAAACCGTTTGAATTTCAACAAGATACATTCATACATTGTTGAATGCTTAGAATATGGTATGTGTAACGTCAATTTCGTTCAAAAAAGTTGTTTGTTTATTTATTGTATTTAAATATGATAATGTCAGCTGTCCAGTTTCTATAAGACCATTTCAAAATTCATGAGTATTATCAATGAAAAATTCAAAACTATCGGCTGATTTACATGTCAATAATTGGCAACTTTGCCATTTCGGCTAATAACCTGGAAAATTCTTGTTGGAATACTATTTATCAAATTCTGCTGAACGGATTTCTCGATATTTTTCCATGTTTCCGAAATTGCGACCTTGAGTTCTTCAATCGTGGTGTACCGTTTTCCCTCAGTTCTCCGTACAAGGATCCCC
The DNA here is from genome assembly GCF_029784135.1 of Toxorhynchites rutilus septentrionalis. Lineage (NCBI taxonomy): Eukaryota > Metazoa > Arthropoda > Insecta > Diptera > Culicidae > Toxorhynchites > Toxorhynchites rutilus. Next base: position 194,975,629 of record NC_073745.1, on the reverse strand, counting down.
TTAAGATTTTCAACAGGATTCAAGTCTGGAGAGCTATCCGACCAGTGCAAAAACTTAAGTTTTTGATCCTTAATCCATTGGTTCGTTTCCTTGCTGGGATGAATAGTAGCATTGTTTTGCTGGAATATGATTCTTTTGTGACGATATCCACGCAAAAGCGGTAGAAGAGAGGATTCCAGAACATGGGCCTGATTCTCGAATACACTACGAATACACTTCACGGTGGAAACGGTATGAAACGCATTCGCGATGACAACAGTACGGTGTCGACATCTGGATGCGAGATTAGTTTCCCACTAAATTTATCATTATAAAATCAAATTATCTTCAGATTAAATTTTGGTATGAGATTATTATATCGCACGAAGAAAACAAAGTTTTCCACTCACATTGAATACCAGTTTGATACGAAGAGGTTAATTTTCATTAATGATTTTTTACTTGAAAAGTGCTCATTCTGCCTGAAAACTCATCATTATCTTCGACACTTCACTAACTCGTAAAACGTAGTTCAATAGCGTGCCGTTTATTTCGTTTCCACCGTGTATTCGAGAATCAGGCCCCATGTATGTAATCCTTGAATGATGTGAAAACTATCTTGAGCTTCCCGGTTGCACAGAATCCCGCCCAAAACATGCACGAGTCTCCACCAAAATTCCTGGTTGAAATATATTGTTCCTTCTTTCATGAATCACGCCAGTACCCGTTGAAACCATCTGGACCATCCAAACTGAACTTTTTTTTTCGTCAGTGAAAATAACCCATACATTGAAGAACTTTTCGTTATGGTATATTGGAAAATGTATTCTTTTAGGAACATTCTTTGTCACAACATACCATGCCCCACTGTCAGTTCATGTGAGCTTTGGCAGAACTCAGACGTCTTCCGATGTGAGATAGTGTAAGATGAGGAACTATAACCTTCGAACCCCTTTTTATATGAGGAACTTTTACCAAAACTTGACGAATTGTCACCCGAATGACATTCAAATTGAAATATTACTTTATTTGCATAAGCGATTTTGAGGTACTCGAAGTTGTTCTAGCTATTTCCAGTTATTCCCGGTCAAAGAGCTTCAATTCACGTGGAGCTCTATCCTTCTTATCGTACCTTGAGAATTCGCCAAATAATTGAGCACTACTTGATGGGATCGTCCAATCCGACGAGTAATTTCTCTGATACTAACATTTTTTTGATCAAATACATCGATTTGTTTTTCTTCTCTCTTCGTGAGCACTTTTCCCTTCGGCATTTTCCAGATTTATTGGTTTTGATCAACTAAAACAACGGAAATTGTAACTGGTCTTATAGAAACTTGGCACTTGAAAAATACAAAAACATTCGTTTACGCTCAGTGCTTGCACACACACATATGAAAATCATGCAGTGTATGGTAGTCACCAATATCTACACGCTAGAATATAAATTGAAGCATTGTTTGTTTACAATGACACAAAGCAGCAGGATTATCACCTGGAAGTTGGACAGAGTGTAGTGCTTTGGCGTGTCGGATATTCAGAACATCCAAACGCAATATTTTTACGAACGACTAAGGAGTCCGAGCCGACTCTTTAATCGTTTCAGGTTCCAGCCTCTCGATCCGCTTCAATGGATTCCTAGTACAGGTGGGAGTTTGATGGTCCGCGGTTCTGTGAAGAAGGGGATTGGCTTTAATGAGAAGGGAGTATTCTCCTTTCAAGGCTGCGACATTACAAGCGAGACATGTAGTGTCGCTCGCATGGTAGATTGGAAGTAGAAGTAGAAGATTGGAAGTTTCATAGATGCAACGGGAGTTCAACCTGTTCTGAGCAGGTTGGATAGTTGCGAATTATACGTATTTCAATGATAGAGAACCAACAAATTAATGTATCTCGATTGTAAACAAAAGCTTATGCGTGTCTTCGTACTGGGTTTAATTTCTGGAACCCAGGGGTGGATCAACTATCCTCCGACGACGAAGAGAAACGGGTCTGGTGTTAAATTCGATTCCTGCGTAAAGATACGGATTTCTTATCCATCCGCTCAGCACAATACAAAAGAATTGCGTTATCTGCGATCGTGTGTCTGCTTCTGACAGTATCCAGGTCAATCAATCAACAGAGATCATCGCATGCTGGCAGATATTCTCCTCTCCATCCGAGATTTCGAGGAACTTTTTCTGGATATTTTCTAACCTTTGGATATGCAAATCGTACAAGCTGATCATGATCCGTGATCCTGAGACCGTGAGATTAAATAAGATCCACGCAAAATCATTCGTGCATTAGAATAAAGACTGTGGGCCTGATTACAAACATCACTGTCACGTACGCTTTTACGTCACTTCACTTAATCTTTTAGTGTCTATCATCATTGTCACGGACAGTTACGTGTAAAAATAAACTCCGTGAAGTGGAAGAGATCATTCCCGTTTATAAGAGGCATTTGGATAATTTCGGGCGTTTGAACGTTATGTCGATTGAATAATTTCGGACGTTTGAACGTTATGCAGGTAAAATTAATACAGTGTATGAGATAATATTCCATTTAATTAAGCGTATGTTTTAGAATGCCAAGTTTGCAATTATACCTCGATGATTCGGTATTTCAATGCCAACTGTTCGGATTCATCCCATGATTCATTTGCTTGATGCGTTAGTTTCCTCAATCAAACGCTGGTTCGAAGATGAATACTTGGTTGCTCGTGAATAATGTATTTGTTCAACAAATGGGAATGTCATTTTATTTCCTCTTTCTATAAATTACTGTAGAGATAAAACATGATTATTATATATAATAATGAATATCTCGCATATTTTTTTCCTTAGCTCTGTCTTACTCGTTTGAATAGTGATAAGTATTTAGTATAGGTCAAGGTTAGAATCATTTTATAAGAACCATTTCTACAATTTTTTTGAATAACAATATCTTCTTTAACTCATAGAAAATGCGAATTTATCCACCTCACGATCAGTATAATCTGAGCTACTCCTATATAAGATGCAATCCTTTTATACTTCCTATTCTCGTGTAATTTGATGTATGGGACACGAGATTTGATTTAATTATTTAAACAGGAACTGGTTAACAGCATCGGTCAGAAACATAATTTTCATATAAAACATCTGATTGATTTCAAGGTATTTTCTAGAAGCAGAAAGTGATGCAGATTTTCTTTAAACGGATATCAAAAATATCAAAAAAATATATTTTCAAAATTTATTATTAAGTTTATAATTTCAAAACACAGTATCTTGAGAATACTTTGAAATGATAGACTCATTTTTTCGTTGTTTGTTTCCTTATCATCAGTTTAGTTCAGTTCTTTGTTTTTAAGAAACATTAAACTTCGCAGTGCATTTGGCTCTTAGATCTATTATTACTTTTTTAATATTCTTTTATTCAAAACAATATCGTTTTTTTTTCCCAAAATATATATTTTATTAAGGCACATGTGGCGTTAGCCTGACGGGGCCGGGAGTCCAATATTTTGACAATTTTTGTCTTACAACTATGTTAGTAATATGTAACCGATTACTCGCGGTTGACTCGAGGTTAGTATTACAAGTGTTCTCATAATTGGTATGTTGCAGTCTTCGATGCTCTGTACGTGTGCCCGACACGGGATACTTCCTATTGGGATGCAGCTGACCATTAATCAGCAACGCCCCCCTAGTCTGTACCCCATATCTAGCGTGGTGCGTCTTTTTTGACAATATCGTGGTTTTTCGACAATATCGTTGAAAATATTTATTGCGTAAAAAGGGAAAAAAATAATGGCCTTATTCTTTATAACTATCGACGTTATAACTATCGTACGAATGTTTGAATTACAAAAACCTGCTCTACAATGTTGGAACATCTTCACGGTTATTTTTCAATACTCAAAATATCTTCTTCTTCTTTTCCTTTGTTTACGGAGACTTTAAATCTAACGATTCATTCGTCTCCGATTCAAAATATCAACAAATCAATATTATACATAATCAACATCATTCTGATCGTTCTTTCTAATGAGAGATGACGAATTGTTGTTTTGCTCACACTGTTACAACGTATCTGAGCCAGTGGCCTCAATTTACGTTTTACGTTGTTGCAACTTTCTGTTAGTTTACTCCTAAAAATGGAAATAAAAAAATGCTATTATAGTACAATCGTAAGTAGAATTACTTACCTACTTACCTGTTGCCATGAGCTACATTTTTAGTTCTTAATTACTCTTCATGTCGCAGTAACCGAATCTAAATAAACAAATTTACGTCCTCTGGATACGTCAGGATTCCGTCTAAAAATGCTACCGGGTAAATTGTTGTTTGTTTATCTTTTCTCTCATAAACAAGACAAGACAAGATTCAATATGTTGGCAAAAAAGCTAAGTAAATACTTACTAAACTTACTTCATTCCGCGTGACTAGCTTTCACCGTCTAAAACACAAGTGGAAACTATACCTGTTTTCTCCGTGACATGACAGTATCGTGGTATTCATGATAACACCGAGTTCATCAAAGTTGTCACGACGGATGAGCTCTTCCAGATCCTACACACACGGTGGCAGCCGTAATAAAGTTGTATACAATTCACTTCGTTTTCACTATGAAGTGACGTTCGTGATCAGGCCCTGTGTCTGCCGATTTTTGAGTGCACCATTCGACGACGCATAGCAGAACGTTATCTGAAGAGCTGTTTAGCTGGGAAGCGACCGATAATCAACAAGAAGAAGCTACTTCTCTCCGCAAGAAATCATAGTAACAAGCCGCTAAAGTCCAGGAAGTGGAAGTGTCATCTGGTCGGAGGAGTCAAAGTTCAAGCTGTTCAATTTTGACTTGTACGGAAAATGAGGTAAATGTTCTTTCAGATGTGGCAAGCTCTAGAATACGCGTGACCACAGTGCAAGTCGGAGAAAATTTCTTTGACGAAAAATTCCCCCGAGCAGAACGGGAATCGAACCCGAACCCCCGGCATGATAATGTGTAACGCTGACCACTCGGCCACGGGAGCAATCCTTTCTTGGTAACATTCAATTCTTTCGGCATCAGTGTTAGACTGTTGTTTTAGCTCTGATGCACGCCTACGGGATCGGTGCTTATAGTGCCTGGTCATATATTGTGACATATTTACTTGCGTAAAAAGGCTCATTTATCACTTATTATTTCCGCACTTCATACGATAGACGTTGAAACACGCGAAATGTACAACATGCGCGTTTCACCATAGGGGGGGGGGGGGAAACTTTCCGTTGTCCGGAGAATAGGTAGCGTCATTACCGCTGGAAGAACGCTTCTTTTTATCGATGGACAGCAAAACACCAATGGAGCGATTAGCAGGAAAATCCACCAACCGCAAAAGTCACCGATAACTGTACAGGAGCAAAGACCGTCACAATGGTTGAAGCTCAAAGGATAGATGACTCTTTCTTTCCTTGCTCAGTTATGGGGGATTGTATTGTCAGAGATTATCATGTATTGAATTACGCAAATTTCAGAATCTATAAATTAAGCACAAAAGGAAAACAAAAACAACAACTTAAACTGAATTATTGATCTGATGAACATGTGACATATACGATTCACATCAGCAAAAAATCAAACATCAAACGCATTTCATTATACAGTCCCATATTCTACTTTATACAGAGTACAGAGAAAAGATTCCTTTTGCGAATCGACCAATAAGAACGAGGGTTTTACGATTGCCTGAGATTTTCCAATTGTTGGATAGTTAGTTGCATAAGATATGGAATTTTATTCATTGTGATGAATTGTTTTGGAGTGCCCAAATCGATTGATGCACAAATCTCGAAAATCCAACAGGAAATGACTTAGAAGTAATTGTGAGTATAAGAGGAAGCTTGTATTTTCGATTTCGGCCAATCAGAATACGACATTTTTGTTTAGTTGAGATTTTTCAATTGTCCGATAGTTAGTTTCATGATAGATATTATTTTCTTAAATGTGATAAATTTTTGTGTAGTGCCTAGAATGGTTGACGCAAAAATTTCGTAAATTTATCTTTAAATGACAGAGCAAAAAGCGTTTGATTTAGACAACTTTTACGATACGATCGACTTTCGTTTTTCAATTTGTGCCCCCAATATGCTCCCGAAAGACGTAATTCAACGTCAAAATGTTTTTTCGGTGCTTTCAATGTATTGTTTGGCCTAGTGCGTGTACGTGTTATCGTGATATCCTTTACCGGATTGTTCGTGAAAATTGAAAAATATCGACACGATTTTTTTCTCTGATTGAACTATTATTAAACATGATTCGTTATAAAACTTAGGATGAGATCCAACAGAAAATATTGAAAATTGCGCGTATTAAATTAGTACATACATCATTGTCAGGTAAGATCAATATATTAAAAAACAATTTGCGATTTTAAAAGAAGAAACAACTTTTCTATTCCCATTAATTGAAAAAAATCTATACAAATTAGAAAATGTTGTATCTAATCGAACAATATCAATGCCAGGACTTGAAGAGCTGTGAAGCCGCCTATGAAAGTTGGGTTCCAGCTAACATCCAATGTTGTTCTTGATACCGGAATTGATACTGCTGCACGAAAGAGCAACGGAAAGTGAACAATTCAACGGTATTGGAATTGGAATTTATGAACATCGATACAATAAAATCAGAGAATGTCGAGTTTTTCATGTTGATGTTGGAATATCTATCTAGATTCTCTTTTCACTAGTTTACTATTCAAAATATCAATATTATTAATAATTGATGGATCCGCATTATATCTGCCACTACAACTCTCACAACCCGTTAGAAGTTCAGTTCAGTTTATATAGCAAACTCAAGGTGATTTGTTTTGATTTTTGTTAAAAACATGAACCGGATTTTTCGTGTGATACTAACTGTATTTTGCATTAAGCGATATAATTTTTAATCTACCCACAGAACAAACAGATAATAAACCACATAACTAGTAGTAAATTTGATTACTAGTCTACATCTGGAAAATCAGGGAATATCAAAGAATTTTATTTCGGTTTTTGAGTCGACACCCTGTATGCCTTTGTTTTTCGTGTTTGAAGGGGCGGATTCTATACATTACTTTTTACAGTCAAAGTGTTGTTTATGTAATTGTAACATGTTTACGTTTATATTTTTTGAACTAAACGAAGTGAACACTTTTCAACCGAAATTTTCGCGAACAGATAAACAAAGACAGGTGTAGATAATTGGTTTTTAATCGATCTTCAGATCTTCTATATAACACATTGATGGCTATTGCAGCCAATCTGTGTGTTGTGTATAAGTAATTTTCTCTATCACATCTTTTCCAAACTGTTTCAGTAAGTTGGGTTTGGGGGTTGGGATTCACTTGTATATTCATTTACTGTTCTTGGCTCTAGTAGTAGTGTTAATGTTGTCCGTTTAAACATTACTTGTGCCTCGACTGTTAAGTTTTTCACTAGTAACCAAGTTTTTATCATTGCTAAATACATTTTTCTTCCTTCTCATGCCATTCTAGGAATCGGGAAGTCACACACAGACGCCGCATCGGCCCGCACTCCATACCCAATTCCGTCAGCATGTGGACTGTACTACTTCGAGGTGAAGATCATCTCCAAAGGTCGCGACGGTTACATGGGCATCGGGCTGACCGCGCATACACACTTCAAAATGAACCGCTTGCCGGGCTGGGATAAGCAGTCCTACGGATATCACGGGGACGATGGGAACTCGTTCTGTTCGTCTGGAAACGGACAGCCGTACGGACCCACATTTACCACCGGTGATATTATTGGTTGTGGAGTAAATTTAGTGGATAATACATGTTTCTACACTAAGAATGGACACCATTTAGGAATAGCTTTCAGAGATTTACCAGTGAGTGTTGATGACATCGTTGGTGATATTATTTCTACATTCGTTCCGTTATTCTTCCACAGCCACGATTATATCCTACGGTTGGGTTGCAAACGCCCGGCGAAGTAGTGGATGCAAATTTTGGCCAGGAGCCATTCAAGTTTGACATCGAGGACATGTTGAAGGAGCTGAGAGCGGCCACCAAAGCCACCATTTACAACTTTCCGCTGCCGGATGACCAGGGTGACTGGACTGTGATTCTACACAAAATGGTCTCTTCCTACCTGGTACACCATGGGTACAGCTCATCGGCGGAAACCTTCGCTCGCTCCACCGGACAGACAATGCAAGAGGATATTGCCTCGATCAAGAATCGACAAAGTAAGAAGGTTTCGCAATTTATTTCATTGCTCATGTCATTCTCAATACTAATGCTCCATTCAATGAATCCGTGGATGATAAATGTCGATAATAATAAAATTCTTCAACGCTTTATTTGCAGAAATAATCAAACTAGTGCTATCAGGACGCATGGGACAAGCGATCGAGCAGACAATACGCTTATATCCGGGGCTGCTTGAATCGAATCAAAATCTGCTGTTCATGCTCAAATGCAGACAATTTATCGAAATGGTGAATGGATCTGATTTCGAACTTGTAAGTATCCTAAACCTTTGTTCAATGATTTTAAAGATACGAGTATTCTTTTCCCCAGGATGGTTCATCTCGTACGAGTCCAGTGCAAACATCAGTGATACAATCGACGAAAAGCTATCAGAACGGTAACACAGTTATTTCGGATAGCGGTGACAATCAGGGTTTAAGTAAAAATAACGTCCTTTGGTAAGTGGAATTGCTTTCCTCCATTGAGTATGTGTGTGTGTGTGGGCTTTCACAGTTATTCAGTGTCTTTGGCCGTTGCAGTGATAACGGAACGTGTATCGAAGACGACTATTCGAACGATGTCGAGATGGAGAATGGTCATGCGAACAACGTGAATAACAGTTCCAATGGTTACAAAAATGGCACCTCGAATTGTAATCCGAACGATTCGCTCGAAGATGACGACGAAGATGAAGAAGCCATGGGTAAGCAATGCGAATGAGATAAACGTAGCAATTGTAGCCACGAGATATTTATTTTGTAGATGTAGATCAGTCGCAATCACCGAATTGCAAAGCAAATAACGCTCTAGTGGCACGGTCCGGTGTTGAACGTATGCTAGAATTCGGGAGAGAACTGTTCCAGATGAGCCAACGACTCGAGAAGGAGCAAGGAGTTAACGAGACCAACCAGAAAATGCTAGAGGTAATTAGTTTTTGCAGTAAGAATGTATTATATTTACCTTATGAAACGGACGGGTAGTTGATTTTCTAAATCAGTTCAGTGACTGAGGTATACATATTGGGAAATTGCAATTATACGTAGTGTAGCTTGTAAGCAAAATAGATTCCAGAGTTCCTTAGCAAACGCTTATTTTCAACTTGTTTTAAGATTTTTCTTAAATTATTCAGATTATAATTGGTTAATGACATCATTCGGAATGATTTCCAAATTGGTTCTTGTGTCGAAATGATCAAACTTGCCCTAAAAACTGTCGTTTTGACTTTTCTGTCCAAATCGATAGTACCATGCATTTGCTGGCCTCCGCTGTTTACTGACCTCGTCTGGTTTGGTTTTTCGAGTCCGTTCCAATACTAGTGTTATTCCCTGTGATCATAGAACCTGATATTCGATTGACTCTAAACATTTTTTTATATTAACCGAAGCGACACTTAGTGGAAGCTTTTCAATTAATACAAGTAATACAAGTCTTGAAAGGTTCTTAATTGATGCTTAGAAATTTCATCAGGTGAACCATTTTTCCCAGTGGAACGTTCAGTGGAACAGAAACAGTTGATACAAGGTTTCCATGGCTGTGTGGTTAAAAGCAAAAATAGTCTGTTTCTTTTGCAAGCAGCAGACCATGTGTGGACGGTTTGCCGTCCGGCACGATTTCCATCACTTGATAGGAAGTTGCTATCCTATAATAGCACACAAAGTTGATCAATAGAGGGCCCTTATAATTGTTTGTTTAGTAGGCAGCGTTTAATGTGCAGCCTTCCTGCCACAAAGATCATCCGCAAATGTCGCATTGCGGATCAGTGATTCTCTAAACGATTATGCAATTTTCGATGTACACGATATGCTTTGATCGACATTATGTACGATTGTGACTCGATCCCACTTACAATATGCCAAGTTATACGATCTAATGTTTGCTGGAAAGGATGATATATTTGCATTATCGACCGAATTTTAGTTGGACGGATTGCAGAATGTAAAAACGAAAATTCAATCAAGTCTTGAGCATATTTTGTGGGTTTGCAGTGGAGAAATCATCAAGTCTTTCTTGTTCACACGAATTCAGTTGCATTTGTATGAAATACACGTCATTATCGCGCCTTTCTCCAGAAGGGAGTTGTAAATGTTGTAAATTCCAGATCGAATATATCCGACAGACACAAAGTGCCTCACGATGTTCAACTTCGCGTCATTGTTGAATTAAATTGAAATGAACAAAACCAAATAATTGTTTTCTTTCTCCTAGCATTCGTTATGATATACTGTTCCTTTGTATGAGAGGAACATACCGAATAACACGAAGAAGACTGTAAAGTCTCATCCACGCGAACAACCTCATATTCATCCTAACGAGCCATCCATCAGTGGTACGAAAAACTCCAATATTCCGAGATCACTTTCAAAAATTGACCAACTTTACGGTTGCTCCGATTCGTTCGAGGCTACTCCATAACTCCAAATTAACAATAGAAAGTCATGCATCTAGACTATACACGCAAGCTGCGGGTGGATTTTACGTAGCCATAACGATTGCGCGTCCGCTTATTATGTGAACGATCTCAGGGCTCCGTTGATGGATCTTCTAATGGGTCTTTTACAAGGCTATAGGCGATTGAACTGTATAGTTTAAATTGACAAAATATAAAAAAAACTCTCCACGGGTAGGATGAAGTCATGAGCGGTGCGTTTTTGCTATCGTATTGAAAATCAATGTGCCACAAATAGCCATGTTACGAACTCTACTCGGCTCTAGCCTTGGAACAGCCCAATAAGAAGATAATTTGGTTACAACATATTTAGCGTAGGTGTCATGCACAAATTATGTAACGCATGAAGGGGAAGGGGGGTTGAGGTTGCGTTACTTAATGTGACATAGGGGGGAGGCTGGGTAACCGTAGTCGTTACGTAACAATCTTCCATTTTTATTCCTGAATAAACCAACGCGCCCCTATATAATTGAGCAGCTCACTTCAATTCTGGGACGGAATGATGTGGGTTTCCAGAGCCAAGTCGATAAAGCACGTGTTGTAATGGACTAAACAGCAGTCAATAGGCAGGCACCGATTAATGCATTTCGAATATCGTTTCAATCTTCCATATTGTGATTTTTTCGTGGCTTCTAAACATAATCTTATTCCACCGGTTTTCGCAGATACAGAGCTAGGTCATGTTAAAGCATTTGGATACAGTGGTCGAACGTATGTTGCAGTTTGTTCAGGAGGGCACTGTTCTTCGAACGCGTCAGAAAAGTTAGCGAGCTCCCCGAATTCGACGTTATTCGGTATAAAAAACTAATTAGGCCAGTAATCATAATTAGTGTGGATGGAGGACTAGACGAGTACCCTCGTTTTATAAACGTTATTGTTGGTGTTGTGCCAACAGATTAATTTTTACACTGGTTAATAGTCTCTAATAGGGATCTAAAGGGATGGTTATCTCTCGCTAGTTTCGTTGTTCTCATTCTGCTTATGCGAGGTTGTTGGATGTTGCATGTTAGAAAATGTTCTTCAAGCGTGCTTCTTAAACCTAAACACAGAACATGCAGGAAAAAATGAAAGATTCCAAATGCTTGATTCTAGTAAGTTTTCAATAATTACATTCTAATAACCTGGAAAAAAATGGAAATGGAAATGGAAAAAGTGCGCCCAATTACTCAGCCCAATTCACGAACATACGACGCTTCTGGTGGTCAAGCGGCTTCAGTTCTTGCGTCAATTTGATATTTTCGCAAAATTCGTCACAACGACGTCTCAGAGATGGCCAACGCTTGAGAGACTGAATTGGGTTTTCCTCAATTGATGCGCTAGCGGTAGCAATATTCTCGACACTACGGGCACTTCTTTGTCTCACTGGCACGAGCACATTTTATATTGTGCCTGTGGATTCAAATTTTTCCACTATATGCTCAATTGTTGATCTGGCAGGACAATTATGACGACCATAAATCGGACGTAGCGCTCTTCAGAGGCGTCTCGTCCGCCTGTTCAAACTGTTCATAGGACAGGTAGACAATCTCAGAATAAAATGTATATTATTTGACATTTGTAACATGGATGAGGTAATTATCGAAGGTAATTTTTTTATGATTTCCATGTTATCCCGAATATCCTTATTATTTTGGTGGAACTCAAACCCACCGTGAAGAATATAATCTAATAATTACATTTGAATAAAACCACAAACACCGCGCAACACAGCCTTAACGCTACGAAATAAGCAGTAATGACTACCGGGTTCAAACCATTCATCTGAACCCGCCGTCATCCAAACACAGTCAACTACATATGAATCGATTATTACTACTAATGCGCCGCCTAGCATAAAAATGACGTTTTCGGTTCAATATTTCTGCTGAACGAAACCGATGCAAACGATGGAAAATACATACCACCATTCTTCAGTGTTTGTTCGTAGTTGTCATCGTTTCCCTTTCTGTTTCTCTTTCTATTTGTGACGTCATTAAAATTTGAGAAAGGGTACGATACCGCGAGAGTACACAGCACCAAACACCCCGAGCGAGCATGATGCAAATAAAAAACGAACAAATTCATTCATGATTTCTGTGGATGTGGTGATATTCGGGCATTTTATCAATTTTGTTCATTCGACAACTTGAACCCGGTATATATAGTACACATTTGTCTGCTTACGTTTCAAAACCTCCACTGCATTGACCGGACATGTGGATGAAATAGCTGCGTACTTTTTTTTCATCCCTTTTGTTTATTTTAGGCTCATTAGCATTTTAGCTGTAACAGAGCCGAATTTTAATCGTGTACATGTCACATGTTTATCACATGTCACATGTTTATCATATCTATAATTTTGCAGAAAAAAAAGGAATTAGACGTAGTAGAATTTGTGCGTATCGTCAAGGCTTGTTTTGCTACTATAGAGGAGCTCAAAGCAGATCATCATTTCGATATTACGCTCAAAGGTGCAATTGATGTATCTGACGAAACTATGAACGACAGTAACGTCATCAATTGTCGTCGTTCATATGAATCGATTATAGACAAAATTATTGACGAAATGACGAAACGGTTGCTTTTTTCATACAACTCGAAATTCGATGAAGCGAAACTTTCTAATAAGCTGACGGTTCTTTTAAAATTATAGTCATAATTCCGATTATCGCTGGACAAAACCTGCATCAAACCTTCTCCGAAACGGCTGACCAGAGTGATACTGACATTGCCTAATACAACGGCATCCGTTGAAAGAACTTTTTTTGTTGTTCGACGGATCAATAATTATTTGCGGTCGAGATCTGACCAGAAACGGTTATTCGAAATTATGATGATGACTGTGGAAAAAGATTACCTTTATGACATAAGACAGATGTCTTTATTTTTTGAGGAAATCATTGATAAGTTTTCGCTTATAGTTGACTTTAGGATTCTTATGTTATACAGGCAAACCTGTTTTTGTGCGGGTGATAGGGACCGCCCAAAAAATCGTGTTCGCTAAACAATTTGAAAAAAAACTTTTGGTTATGTGGTGGATAGGGACCGCATAAAAAAAATCCTTAAGAAAATAACCCAAACCCTAATGATTCCATTCGTGATCGACATTCGATTTCCTTTTTTCACTTTCATAAGCGGCCTACTAACTTGCGCAGATCATAAAATCAACTCTTTGCTCCTGTCAATAAGCTCCTACTGACACCTTAAAACAAACATAACAAAACATGAGAATGGGAATTAACTGACACAGTCCCTATGTAGAGCGATAAAATACATATCAAAGATAGAAAAAAATGACCGATGACTTCATATTTTTTTCAAATACCGCACAAAAAAAAAATTGCACCAAAAAAATCGCTCAAAAAAATTCGCATAAAAAACCATACAAAAACTGGTTTCACTGTATAGTTAAATGTTGAGAAATAAAAATGTTAAAATCTGTCATCGCAATACTGTTGTTTTAATGTTCAAATGAAATTGAACAGGTAGTTCAGTTGGTCACGCGTCGCCTCTGGCGCTCTTAAAGTTGAGGCCATTGACTCCGAATTTCGGTAGCAAATTTAAATAATCTCGACTCGTTGTTGGATCGTATATCTTTCCATTATGGAATGGAAAACCTTACTGAAGAGAAATGTCAAGAGAGCGGGAAAAATATGGCGTCGTTTGCTGTTCCTATCGGTCTTCTTTTGTAGCATCCATATTGAAATACCCGTTATTGGGAATTCAAACAACATGAAGTAGGAAAGTTTCATTCAAATTTTAGTAATTTTACACTGCACTCGGACCTTCTGATCTGACAGAGAGTAATTTGCTTCCCAAGCACGAAAATCGCCACTAGACGTCGACAATGTACATTTGTCATCGGAATATGAACAACTCAGACTATATAACGCACACCAACAAACCGTCTCATTCGTGAATCGGAAACCTTTTTTTATTACAAAATCAGTTAAGAACTAACCCAGGTTTAAAAACGAATTCGCTATTAGTGTATGAGCTCAGCAAAATTGAAACTCGTTGCCCGCTGTCGCAACTCCTGTCGCCGCTCCAGCCACTCCTGCCGCTACAAGCTTGAACGATAGCCATAGCACATCAACTCTGCTTCGCGGTTAGAAAATGAATAATGTTTGCAAATTTATTTGGTTCGACTAGCAGTAGAATCGCAAGGGGAGTGGCTTAGAATATAATTCTTTGCTTGTATCCAAATTGTATTGCGCTGTTAGTCTGGTTGCTCCTTTTAGTCTGAATTTGAAAATTTGTTGGTGTGAAACTTTGATCAATCTCCTACATTTCACTCTGATCAAAACTATGTAATTATTGTAGTTTTTGAGCTAGAACTTTTTGCAAAAAATTAGGAAAAAGAACTTTCCCCCTTTTTAAAAAGTGGTTTAATTCTCTTTGAGATTTCGGGAAATGCGGGAAAAAGTCGGGAATTGCTTCATGAAGTCGAGATTTTATTGCCCAGTGTTTTTCTTTTTGCGCTCTAGAATGTTACTGTATATGTTCTAGCGCGTAAAAACGTCGCACAAGATGTAACAATTTTCTTTTTTGGTGTACCAAGATGAAGGACGTCTTGTTCTCATCGAAATTTGTTTCGAAATTTGAAGCGAAGGAGCTTGAGGCTAAAAAAAATATTATCCTGGCTGACTCCCAGAGATATGTAGCTTTGATGGACGAGAAAATTAAAATGGTCAAAAATTGTTGAAAGCTGATTTTCATCAGGGCTTTCTTGGTATTATGAGCAGGAGCTCCGTCTTGTTGAAAGATGAAATGAGGGCAACCTACTTCATCCACGGGACAACACATTGCAGAACCTTCAAATATACATCGGCTGTTACCTTTAACACTTGATCAAATAAATAGACTACGCCTAGAACCATCACATGGGTCGGAAACTTCGTTGACATGATGATAGGAACCTGGCTAATATCTGGTCCATTTTCAATGAATTTAAAAAGTATTTTTTGCCGGCGCTCTAAAAACGCAGTTTTGTTACATAAATGACTCCCAAATTTATATCGTACATTTTTTACAGCCAAACAAAATCTATGGATGGGTAATACTTATGATATAACCGCAAGGTTGACGTAGGACTGCCGTTGGCTTAGTAATCATTTGTGTTTTTTCAATTAGCAATAATCGCACCTAGGATGTTCCTCATTGGGTACGATATCGCTGCTGCGCAGAGCTATCTTTTGTATGTATTGATTAAATTATTGATTAAACTAGTGAACGAATGCAACAATTTACGAATTCAATTGCAATCAAATCCCTGTTTAGGTCAATTCATGTATTATGGTAGTAGCAAATAGGTATCAACATTTTGCCTAATCATCACACGGTATGCGTAGAAGTTGTACCCGCTTTTGTAGACCGTGTTAGCAAAACGAATTCCGGAGTGTAGAAATGCATGGGAGTATAAAAGTACTGCCAAGATCTGCAATGCCGGTTTTCCCAACTTATTGGTTTCGGAATCTGTGTTGGAAAAACACATTCAGGTTTGCAAAAAAGCAAGCGAGTACAAAAGTACTTGCATCTCATTTGCAATGGTAATTTCCCACGCTCCATGGTTTTGAAATCCGTATATTCCGATTTGCTGAAACGCAAACGAGTAAAAAGTACCCACAACTAGTGATCCCCGATAATCGTTCGATTAATCGATTAATCGAATACTTCCTACAGAAATCGATTATTAATCGAACGAATACTGCACAACCAATAATCGAAGCGAACGAATAATTTACGTCGATTAATCGATCCAAACGCAGAGAGAAAAAAACCTACGGCCGCTGCAGTTTTATCCTGAAAATCAATCATTATCTTTGACGCTCCCCTTAGCTGTAAACGAAGCTCAATACCTTCAACGCGAATAGAGCTTTGTTTACGACTTTAGGGGAGCGTAAAAGATAATAATTGATTTTCAGGCGGAGTGAACACTTGATTCCAGATGGCTTTCTAGCAAATGAGAAATATTAGTCTAACTAATTATTTATCTCAGTGTTGCGATTAATCGATTAATCGATATTTGGGGCGATTAATCGTATCGAATAACAAACTGCTGAAAACTATTCGATTAGCTGATGAACGATTAATTTCAAAAATCGGGGATCACTACCCACAACTTGCATCAACTTTGCAATGTCAGTTTCCCCAGGCTTCATGGTTTTGAAGTCTGTGTTAGGGAAACATTCCGATTTGCAAAAACGCAAACGAGTACAAAAGATCCCGCTGCTTGCATCTAATTTGCAATGCTAGGTTCCCCCGGCTCCATGGTTTTCAAGTCTGTGTTAGGGAAACATCCATTAATTCCAGCGATGGTACCTCAATCGTTGCGCAATCATAACTGAGTGGATTTCCGAGCGACACTCACTTTTATACCGATTGGTGTGATTTCAATAGCCTGTTTTGAAAGCAATTTTAAGGCTATTGAAACAAGTTTTTTAATCAAAAAGTAACAAGCATAGAACGCGTAGACATTTTATCTTTCGAATGAAGTGTATATCATACCATTTCGTTCAGTTGCTTTGGAGCTATTAACGCTCAAAATCTTGGTCTCCGGCGTAACGCTTTCGTTTTCGAAACTTTGAACTTACACCCCAGTATAGAAATGAAAGACGATGTCCTACGTCAAAAAAAGTAATGCCAGATACCTTTAAAAGCTTTTGGCTGTATAAAATATTGAAATAATTTTCCAAATGTAGCGAAAAAAAAATTATTGTTGATGGCCCAATTTGACGAAAAATCTCCCGGCCAGAACGGGAATCGAACCCGAACACCCGGCATGATAATGTGAGACGCTAACCACTCGGCCACGGGTGCACTTTGCCACGGCCTTATAAAGGGTAAAGCGCTTCAGGTACCAAGTGTTAACCAGGGTACTTATTTCCCTGGATTTTTGTTACATATCGAAATCTTGCCTCAAGGGCACTCTTATGGGCTAAGCCCCTAGACTTCAGCAAATCCCGACTAAGGCAGCCATTAACCCTTCAGAATCCGACGGCTCCAGAGTGGTCCGTCCGAGTGATGTAAGTGGTCTGCTTTTCGGTTTGGGATTTGCTCTGTTATTCTTACTAGTTTTTTTTCGAGCTCCTTCCCTGTTAGGAATTCTGGCGTTGCAGATGTTGGCACTCGGCTGGTTGGATTCGGCTGACATGATCCTGATGGTTAACTTGATATTGAGAAATGAATACGTCCTGGTTTGCTTCCGAAATTGAACTGTTTATTTCCTTGTTGTCATGAACCTTTTCGTTTGTTTAAAAAAAATACACAAATTCTTACTCTAGCTTAAAATTAAAAGAGAGAGAAAAAATCTCCCTTTCCTACTCAGATAACCGAAACCGCATCGGTTATCTGCCTGCCTATTTGCTACATCAAATTCATCCCATGGTTTCCATTCTTCGCTATCGATAAAGGGGCTCAATTTGGTGAAGGTTTTACGACCTAACTATTTGCTGATTGCCAGCAAAGGAATCTCTATTTATATTTTCCTGTTCTTATCCTTCACTACGTCATACGCCTGGGATCCTAAAAAACATTTTTATTTCTTTATCGTATTGCTTCTCTGCACTTCGCGTTCATTCCATGCGCGATAAAGGGTGAGACCTAAACCAAACAATTTTTATCACCTCTCGAGTGGCCCGTACAGCGCTCTCGCCTTGGGTCTTTTCAAAACATGCTTCCAACGAACAAGGTTAAAGTGGGAATCATCTAGCTAATTGCCGACAATAAATGTTTACTTCTATTCCTTCGTCTAGTGCGCTATCTCTAGCGCGCTTATCTTGGGAGCGGTATAGAATGCTGAAGGAAAGGAAATGAAACATGTGGTTTGCTCTAGCTGGCATTATTTTGTTTTTCGAATGCACGCTGCGCTAGAAATTTGATATTTGATTATTCTAATTTATTTTCAGCCCTGCTATCTAAACTAGGTCTGTAACACCAGGTGCATATATTCCAGAAACAATCCCGTCCATCCCTGAACCCTACATCCAACTCAAAATATGTTGCTGGAAAACACACCGTTTAAATTTCTGTCACTTGCGGAACTTGGAAACAATAAAGTAAACGTATTTTCACAAATCCGGTTTCAAAACTCAATTTTTAACTAACGACATAATATCATTAAATTTTCATTTCTGAGAGTCGGGAATTGCGTGAATTCATGTGGGAAAAGTCGAGAGAAATACGGGAATTCAAAAATTTAAATTGAGTGACCAACCTGAATCTGAGATGGTGCTGCCAACTCCTAAGGCGGCGGTTATATGGGATTGTATTGGTGTGGTTACATTGCTTACTCTCGCTTGGTTTGTCTACTTCGAGCGAACAAAATAGTAAGTTTCTTTTAGTCAGTTATCGTACAATCAAGTTTTCGTAAGAACTCCGAAGTAATGTCACCGTACCCTAAGACGATTTGGCATGAAATTCGTCAATTGATTATTCCATGTCATCGAGCAGGGGGCCGACATTGAACAAAGATATTTTCTGTGTTATCGAATAAAAATTTTATTCAGACTGATTCGTTGAATTATGTTGATGTTGATGATGACGTAGACCAGAAAATGTTGATACTTTTTTGTTCTCTAGTAAACTAAGTGCCGATGAAATGAATAAAAGCAGATAATGTAAATAAATCAATTCAGAATTGATTTGACGCTCGCCGGCTTTAGCGAGCAAAGCTAAATTGGGGAACAGTATTTTCAAGTTATAACATCGATGTTTTCACGATATCAACAATTTGAACGCATTATAAATAATCGTTGATAGATGTTCGATAGGTGTAAATAACCGTTGTTAGATGTCTAGGGTGATAAATGTGATATTTCTACATTTCTAATATTGGTGCTATCTATGAACCATTGTTTTTTTCTTTTCAGGATGCATTTAGTTTATTAGCGTATTCTAATCCCTGGGCAAGTCCGCTGGGTTGGCAGCTGTGCCCTTCGCGTCGGGAATCTGTTTGCGCTGCCCTCAATTCTGCCATATTAGGTAAGATGTAGTACGATTTCAAACCGAAAATATGTTACCATCCTACATTCTCCATTCAACAGAATCAATGAGCTATTCGTGGCGACCACCACTGGAGGTGTGTATAGCACACGCATGCGAACTCTTGCGACTGATGTCCGGTTCATCGCTTGGCGCTTGCGCATTCGTCAGTGTGGAAGACGTTCTCACCCAGCAGCAGCACCATTGACTAAAACTAATTCTTCAGCTGTCCTCTTATTTCAACGTCTAAACTGCGCCAACATTGGATGTACTCTATCTACTGTTCCCACTAGCCATTATTGCCCCTGTTTCTCTCCGCTCATGGTGTCTCCTGTGTAAGTGTTGCAAGCGTGTTTGCGGGTGTCGATCGGTACACATTTGTTTAGCCGAAGTATGGAATACTTTTGGCGTAGACAAGTTTGATCAGTTATTGACTGTATATTTTAATTTATTTCTACTGTGAGTTTTTGATTCCACCTTTAGTTTGTGTTGAAACTACGCATCTCCCCATGCCTTTTTTAATATACACATTGCCTGCCTTTTGAGATCGCAAGGAACAGTAGCTATAGTTACAGAGTCAATTTGTGCTCCGTTATCCACCCCCATGTTTCAGTAAAAAATAGAGATCTTTGCATAATTGGTCGCCTAATATTTTACCACAAAAACAATTTCTTGTTTTTTATTTTAGTTAAATTTTGAGTTTATATGAATTTACGCAAAAATCTAAAGAACATGCATAAATTATGATGAATGAATAAAGGAAAAAAATAAACAGAAAAGAAAAACGGCTTGGAAACAGTAAGTTTATATAAATATACATAGACGCATACAGAATCACATATACACAGAGAAGCAAACAACTAATTAAGGTTAGGCGGTAAGACGACAAAGATAACAAAACCCGATCTAATAAATATAATTAATAATATATTTACAAGTAATGGACAGAATAAAGTTGAGCAAGTGAATATTGCAATTAGTTGTTAGCAAGTTTTAGTTTAATTTTGGTTTTCGTTTTTCATTCATAGGCTTAGAATTTCAATGTCCTTTGTGAGATAGTTTTGTTTTTTCACAGATATTAGTTCAAAGTAAGTTGGCGGTTTTCCGGAGGCGTGTATTTCATGTATATACGAGAAGGCAGATATTCGCAAACACTGTTCGCGTGTGCTTAGCCAATATCCCAACTTTCTGACTATACTTTAGGCGTCGATTTCAACTGACTCTTCTTTACAGTAAACTTTCAAGCGGGGGATTCACACCATCATGTCATCATCGAATGCCAATAAATATCATAACAATAACATCTCTGTTCCATCATCATCACAAAAAAAAAACACGCGTTGTCCATCTCGATTCGATCAAAATTTAGTTAAAGGTGTATTTTGGTACGTAAAAGAAAAATAAAATTATTACGACAATTGACATGAAGTTTATGGAGGCGTCTGGAAACGTAGAATCGATGTCGTTTCATCAATATGATCAAGTGTGTCTTCCAGAGCATGATTTTTTTTCCCAAAAAATACTGTTTCCGAATACCCGAGTACCGTTACCGAATTTCGAGATAATCTTCTAACTTTTTTTCTCAAAACTCTACGCCTAATGATTTTGTTGTGGAACTGTATAAACAACCCATATTCTCATGATTTCGTGACACATTTATCGTAAGCATACATAAATAAGAAACGTTTTCCCTAAATTCGTTAACGAATACTAAGCAAATGAAAAATCTGATGAAAATGAAGAAACAAAAAAAAAATGCAATTGGAAACCTTTTGAAAAAGAATGCTAGCCGCAAGACATGAATTTAAAAAAAAAACGTGTGCAATGGCTTTAATAAATGTGACGGTTAATAAGAGTAATCCAATAACTGAAAAGTAGAGAAAAATCAAACACACACGCAATCGTATGGTGTGAAGTATAACACAGAAAAAAAAGTAATGGCATTACGATAATTGAATTTTACGTTAAGTTCGAATGAGTATATTAAGAGGTAAGATTTTGAAATTACTGTGAATATTGATGATAAAGCAAACAAAAGCATAAGAGCAGACAAAGAACAGAAATAATAAAATTTTAATTCTAAAACATATTCCTTTCGCAAAAATTTATTGTCGATGACAATACTCGTGTCAGTTCCTTCTCTGCATTTCTTGGTTTGATGATGTTTTTATTGCTAAAGTTGCGAAGCGAGTTCGAAACTTGATGAAATCCTATGCAAGAGCAAGTTGAATGCACATTCTTTGTCGGAAAATACTCCGAACCACTCGGTCATGTGAACTATAAATATTACTTATACACTTCAGCAGCGGCGTAGTGTAGGAGGGGGGCGGAGGTGGCGGACCACAACATCGATTGGACGAAGGCAAAGCTGACGAAATACGTCCGAAAGTCAACACAACTAATACTTCTGCTGGGCCATTAAACACCGTTTGATAGGAAATTTAGAATTTGGGCGCCTTACAAAATAAAATTCGTAGCACTTTTGTTATTCAGTATCTAAAATGCAGAACAATTACAGATGATTTAGGGTTACTAATCTACGTACTGACGTAGTTGTTATCTCAAATTTTAAGAGCACGGTCAAGATAAATCCATCTTCGCTTAGGGGGTGCGTATTACACACTTCTCCTATAGATCTAGCGCAGAATATTTGCAAACCAAAGGACCATCTCTGAGTAACGTTGTGATCAGACTCAATGTACTGATAATTTTTTTTCGCTGTTGAAAGGAACAGTCCAGTCGAAATGGCTTTTATGGAGTTTTTATTATAATTCAACGATTCAAAAATTGCTACTGAAAGGAAAATTCCTCGTAAGATGAGCAAACCAGGCGAAAGATCATTCAGACGCGGTCCAACGATGGAAGAAGGGAATGTTGCATTGGTCATTTTCATCGGGAATTACAAGAACGGTCAGAATCGTCCAAAAAGAAGTCGAAATTTTTTGAACAATTCAAGCTCGACACCAGGGTTACCATATCTACAGAATAATCTGTATTTATACAGATTTTTCAGGTCTAAAAGAATCTGTAGATACAGATTACATATTTTTTCAATTTTCATACAGATTTGCAGATTTTTCAAGATAACGATCCAATATTGGTTATGGCTTGATCTCAATGATCTTTTTTTTCCAATCCACCAATTTTATTCATTATAGCATTCGAATCAGTCTGAATGAGAGTCATTCTTGCATTCATATGTATCGTGTAGTACTGCTTTATCATGTTCAATATAAGACGAAAAGATGCAAAAGTCTTAGTCATCGGCTAACTCTACAATAAATACTGTTTATCTTTTTGACGTAGAACTACGTCTTTCAGGAAGGGTGCCAAATCAGAAAACAGGTCACGTTTTTTATGAAATAAAGTTAACGTTAATAACTATTTTCACTGTGAACAAATTCTCATTATTTGAATACCAATCGAATTGGAAATTCTCTAAGATTTGTTTGATACGCTGTACATTACAATTCGCTAATCTCAAAACGGTTTAAATTCATGAAAAATGGAAAAACTTCTTACTGCCAAGTTTCGATTGGCCCGATTCATGGTTTCCCCAACACAGACTTCAAAATCGATGTACCTTTGGAAATCCGCTTTGCAAATATACATGCAAGTCGGGGGGTATATTTGTTCCCACCGAGCTGTGTTTCCCTAACACGGACTTCAAAATCAATGTGCCTGGGGGAATGCGCTTTGCGAATACATGCAAGTTGGGGTATTTTTTGGTGTTGAGTACTTTTGTACTCGCTTGTCGTTGTGCAGACCGGAAACGCATTTTTAAACTGAGAAGCCTGGAAGAATCGTCATTTCAGATACTAGAGGTGAATGAACTTTCGCGGTTCGAGAACTACGTGAAGATGAGATGTGCAACAATTTCAGAGGAAAATGTAAAACACAATTATCGTTTGATTCCATTCACATATTTTGGTAGTCCTAGGCATCATAGCAAACGTAAAATGACGTTCATCAAATTTATTTGTAACGAAGAACATTATATATTACAAAATTGTCGATGCATTCTAAAATAATATTCGAAGTGGTAAACAAGTGGATTGCATAATGTAATTGCGTAGTTCTACGTCGAAAATATGCGGTCGTGTCCTAGATACAACCCTTTACAATTTTTTCTACTAAAGCACAGTGAATGCGAATTTTACGTGGATGCCATCAACATCGTCAAATTCATAATAACTATGCCAATCAATGATACTAAAGTTGAAATTATGCTTCGAAATATAAATGTAACCCTTTGCGGTCGTATTACATGTCACATGTGTGTCGTACTGGTCGCAATTATTTTTACTTCAAAAAGCAGTGATGTATAACTTTGCGAGATTATCTAAAATGAACAATATTCCTTGATTTTTTGGAAACTTCTGATAAGTATTTACCAGACAACGTTTTTATGTTTATGTATATTTTTTTTTCTATAATTCTTCGTGTGATACTTTTCGCATGTATCACAAAAATAATTAGTTTGACGTCTTTCACCTTTTATCTTTTTGTTTGAACATACAGAACAATGCTCTTTACATCTTCACAGTGCCGCAATACCTGAAGTTTTCCACTAATCCTTTCCTGAACCATGTATGACAACTTTTGTTTATATTGAGTATCGTTGTCATAAAAGCACCGTTTTGATTCATGAATAAGTTCAAAAGACATTAAAAATCGTTTAGAAAATGTGTGAACTGATACATTGTTGCATAAATTATAATATTAGTATACTTTTCTGCTGTGGTGGCAAACGAACGCAAATGGGTAATACAGATTTCTATACAGATTTTCTGAGAAAAAACTCATAAATAAAGATTTTTTGAGACCAAAAACACAGATTTTATTATGGCAAACCTGCTCGACACATGTTACACCTGACAGCAAACTTAAAAAGTACATTTAACGAACTGGCAAAACGTTTCTGTGGCATTTTGTGGAGAAGCTTAACAGAGTTGAAATTAATAAAAAAAAATGGTAATGGGTTGTATCTAGGACACTACCGCAGTTTTCGACGTAGAACTACGGAATTATATTATTCAATCCACTTGCTTATCACTTCGGATATTATTTATTATTATCTTTTTAGCTATTTAATTTTTTATTACTTCAGTAGACTCGAAAAAGTCGAGTAGAGTCGAATGTTACCAGTACTTCTCGTTTATTTGGTTCAACTCGCATCAGCCTTTCTCCTTCCCACTCAGATATCGATCACCCTTTTGTTCCTATATTCCGCTTGAGATGTGATCGAACCCCACAACATGCAACAGTAAGGTTACCCTGCTGGAATTTGAAAACATACTTTCATGAAAATATACGTTTATCTAAATAAATGCAGTGAATATCTGTATTCCAAAATTCTGGATACTCTTCCATATCCGCACTAGCAGAAAAAATTGTCGTATGCTGCTCTTGTTTGTCGTAGCACACCTCGATACAGAGGGCATCCTCTCCTTGTATCGAGCTGTGTATGTATGTGTGTGGAATCAGTATTAGGCATGAATGATATCCGCTCGTTGTGCTATGCTAGCTCACTCGCATCTGTGTTTTCATTCTATTCTATTTTTGGTTTCCGCCTCTAGCCCTGAGAAGGGCCCTTGTAGAAAGAAACTATTCCATACTCCTCCTTAACCTGACAAGAAAGCAATCCTCTCCTGCTCGACGCTCTGCGGCAACCATGTTGCTTCGATAACCACCAAACGAGAAGTGGTGTGGCTCCAAATCGCGGATAGGTTCGGTTTTTGATTATAGAGACTTTAAATTTTTTCAGTTCATTCGTCTCTAGCATTGAAAAAGGCCCTTGGAAAACTTTACTCCACACCTGCACTACACCTCCACCCTCATTGCCTTGAGAAAGGCACTCGATCCCTCGTTATTCAGCTCGTCCAGCAACGACGTTGTCCATTCGGTGTCCACACAAAGAATGAGCCATCGCGGATGGCTTATTTAAACCAAATATGTTGAAAACGGGCAGAAACGAATGTATTAGTTGCTCGTCATTGAAAGCTCTCTTCGGGAATGCACACAAATCGGCTGAACAAATGTATGGGAAAATGAGAATGCTTCCAGTTTCATTAATTTAAATTGTTTAGGCATTAGTGGATTGTGCTGTATAGTACAGGGTTTTCCAACTTTAAATTCCGAAAGTAAATTGAAATAAAACACACTTAGAATTCGAATTTCGATGAAACTTTTATTTCAAATTAAAGTTTGGTTTATGCCATTATGTGTGAAATACAACATCATTCAAATGTCCACCTAGGGCTTCCTCGCACACCCTGATCCGGAACAGGTAATTTTCGATGACTTTTCGGCACATATGGGGCGGTATCTCGGTCATAACTTCACGAATGTTGTCTTTCAAATGTTCAACAGTTTGCGGAGAGTTAGCATAGACATGGTCTTTCGCATAACCCCACAAAAAAGTCTAGCGGGTTCAAATCGCATGATCTGGACGGCCAATTGGCATCACCAAAACGCGAAATTATGCGTCCCTCAAATTTCGTTCGCAATATGGCCATGTTCGGTGGTGTTGTGTGGCACGTGGCGCCGTCCTGCTGAAACCACATGTCATCCGTATCCATATCTTCAATTTGTGGCAAAAAAAAATCGGTTAACATGCGGCCATAGCGCTCACCATTCACAGTTACCGTCTCGCCATCCTCATTTTCAAAGAAATACGGCCCGATGACTCCACCAGACCATAATGCGCACCAAGCAGTGACTTTTGGCGGATGCAATGGCCTCTCAACAATCACGTGTGGATTTTCTGAGCCCCATATACGGACATTTTGGGTGTTCACATAGCCACCGAGCTCGAGCTCACCACGCTCTTATTTTTGTACCAGTTGGGTTTTATATGGATGTAGGTGAAAGTCCAAATGCAAAATTCGCCACAATGATGTGTTTGACAAGCCCAATTGCTGAGCACGCCGTGGAATCGAAACATTCTGGTCATCCTCCACACTGGCAGCAACAGCAGCAATATTTTCGGCCGAACGCACATTACTATGATGCACAGGTTTCACAATATCCGCTACGGATCCAGTTTGTTCGAATTTACGCACTACATTAGCGATTGTGTGCTTTGTAGGCCGTCCATGACGACCAAAATCCGTCCGTAATGCTCGAAAAACATTTTCCGGTTTTTCATCATTTTTATAGTATAATTTAACAAAATTAACACGTTGTGCGATGCTAAAACGATCCATATTGTAAAATGGCAGACATTCAACTAACGATATTACACTTTGGTTGACAGCTATGTCAAACGGTTGTCAGCGCAGGGCTGTATACTTTCGGAAGCCCGAAATGGAAAACCCTGTATATCAAACGAATCTTAGAGAATTTCCGATTCCATTGGTGTGCAAAGTATCAGAATTTGTTCGCTGTGAAAATAGTTATTAACGTTAACGTTAATTATTTTATTTCACAAAAACGTGACCTTTTTTCTGATTTGGCACCCTTCCTGAAAGACGTAGTTCTACGTCAAAAATTGCGGTCTACGATGGGTCAGACATGTCCAACACGATGAGTCCCGTACCGTTATTGCTGCGCATTCCATTGAGCTCGCAACAAGAGGGTGAAAGCACATAGGAAGCACATGTACATTATCAATGCCGGTCTAAGCTCTCAAAGATATTTATTTCGTAATATTTATTTGAGTCACATTTCGACATCCACAAATAAACCATATTTTATTTATTCTCTTATTTTGTAACTATTAGTCCCAGTGACCAACGCGTGAATACTTTGTGATTTTGTGTTCGTCCAATCTAATATTATAATAAATACGTTTCATGTTTAGATAAGTTTTGTGTTTTATTTACAAACAAAAAAACAGTAGACTTCTAAGATGGCTAAAGCCACAAATTATCAAAATTTATTCATGAATGCATTCAGGCACTTCCATTACTGTCAATAATTTCAGGTGATTATAACGAACGTTAAGTTGATCTTCATCGCTTGCAGTGAATTTTTATTGAAAACGTGTCACTCCCATTGCACATATAAATAGTGTATGTCATTTCCGGGCAATCGTGAGTAGATTCATAAAACGCAGCAAGAGTTATTCTATACAACTCGCCAAAAAACAAGAATTTTGTGTGATGAATTGCCATCCTTTACCATTAATCGATTTTATTCTCAATTGGTGACGTTAAATTTTATGCTTTAATTTTCACTAACACGATCTAACATCTAACATGATCTTCTTTTTCAACCTTACGAATACCATGACGAAAAGGAAGGTGCAAATGAAAAATGAACTTCATGGCAAGCTGATGTTGATGTTCATTCCACTGGGGTTCATTGACAGTGTTGTTTCGTATTTATCGACTCTCGCTTGAGCAGTAGGTTATCAATACAAGGAAGGCAGCAATTCGCTGAATTTGAATGTCGTGAACGTGAATATTTTCAGCACTGCTAAAGAGTGCTTTTAGCAAGTTGGCCCACCTTAGGATATACTTCTAGGCGCCTGGAAACGGTATGAAACGCATTCGCGATGACAACGGTACGGTGTCGACATCTGGATGCGTGATTAGTTTCCCACTAAATTTATCATAATAAAATAAAAATAATTTCAGATTAAATTTTTCTATGAGATTATTATATCACACGAAGAAAACAAAGTTTTTCACTCACATTGAATACCAGTTTGATAAGAAGAGGTTAATTTTCATTAATGGTTTTTTATTTGAAAAGTGCTCATTCTGCCTGAAAACTCATCATTATCTTCGACACTTCACTAACTCGTAAAACGTAGTTCAATGGCGTGACGTTTATTTCGTTTCCACCGTGAAGTGTATTCGAGAATCAGGCCCTCGATGTTTCACGTGAAGGGGTTAAATAATTTCATATTTGACTCTTTCTGTCACGTTACTTAAACCAATTTTCGAACTCCATCGTTAAATCTAGGTTATCTTTTCCCGCTCCTGTTCTGCGATATTTCCGCACCAGTGCGTCGATCCGCAAATCGAGTTGCCATCGAATCACATAGTGAAAATTTTGATGTGCAACTATCACCAATCCGGTTGATCAGCTTAGATAGTCGATGGTTTCCTGAACCGAACTTCTGTATCAAAAAGAAGAATGTTGGCCGGAACAAAAGCAACAATCGATTAAATACGAGTAAGGCGCCTCGCACACCGGAGCAATAAGCAACTAGCAACTATCAACATGCAATAAGCAATATTATCGCCAATGGATTTTTCCATTTAATCTTTGTTGATCTCGCATACCGACGCAATACGATATCGCTGTCGCCTTTACAGAGCAACACATGTCGCTAGCAACACGGCGTGTCGGTTGAAGAGCAACTTATCGCCCATATTTTGACAAGTTTCGTACATTAAGCCGATTGTTTGCATAATGTCGGGGGTTTTTATTGCTCTGGTATGCGAAGAACAACAAAATATGTTTCCTGTTGCATATTGCGTATTGCAGTTTGCTAGTTGTTTATTGCTCCGGTGTGCGAGCCGCCTAAGAGCCACCGATAAAAACCCGGCCTCGATTGTTCGGATACGACTTACGAGAAGAGAACTATTTGGAGACGAAATATTGCTTGTTGCATAAGCTCAAAAGTTCGCCGACGAGGCAGAACTGCTTAGGCGTCGTGCAAAAACTACGTAACACGAGAAAAGAGGGGGATGAGTTTGGGAGATGAACAATCCGAATTTTTAGCGTTACGCAATTTGCGATCCACGCCTTATGGGAAACGAGGACAAGATCAAGAGCCCCCGCACACTACAGACTTTTTTCAGCCGACAGTTTGGTCGGATCGGTCTACTGGTGCAAAAACCGACCCAACTGAATCGGTGTAACGCGCGCACATGCATATTTCTCCGTACTGATTAAGAAGCCGACCGAACTATCGGTTGACAAGTCAGTCTGCAGTCTGCGGGGGCTCTAAAGGAAATCGAGCTTATAGGTCGACTGTCACCATTTCTGAACTAGTTAGGTATAGAGCGCATGAAAAGTAAGAACATGCAGAACATGCAGCATCCGCTGATTACGATAAAGTTGTTTGAAACATATCATCACATGTATGGTCATGGGAGTAGGGAGACAGAGGTGAATGCGCCAACGATTCTATGTGCCTGAATTGCGAACCACGATAGACGAAGTTATGAGAGATGACATATAGTGAAAAATTCGGAGAAACAAAACCAATTGTCTCTCGGATTGCTCCGCTCCCTAAGTCGCGGAAGACATCTAGGAAACCGTTTTCATTTACAGAAATGTCGAGTGGCATTTTATAGGTGTCTGACCGGTTGGAGGTCATGTGAGATTGAATTTGATTAAATTAATTACCGTTCGTAACAAGAAGATACGGAGAATTGGGGTAAAGTAGAAATAAAACGATAAACTAAATTTGTGAGTAACAGTAAATAATGTATTTGTAACCAATAGTGAACTATCTAAATTATAGCTTTGAATGGGAAATTATACTCTATCGAGTTGTATTATTTGTTACGGTTACTCGAATACCCCCAGCAACATATGACTGGCAATGCTCTTTATTTCGAACTTTCCTGTTGTGCATCTCAAACTTCTTTGGGTGTTCGATTGTCCTGTACATATTCCAGTTGGGAATCATGGTTCCTCGAGATTAATAGCGATTCAAACTTTCTCTTTTATTTGATCCGTTCTCACGAGCGGCCTCTTCCTATTGTTTCGTTGCAGCACTATCATCGGCTTTTCTGCAATATCCACAATATCGACCAATTCGCTTTTTATACAGTACACACGGAATATTCGCTCCGGATAATTCTTACCATCAAACGAAGACAATTGATAGCAATCGTTCTATACTTCCTCCTGGTCCCATAACCGAAAGTAAGTTTAAGATGAACCAAGTGGAATTAATCACCCTAATTCCGGATCCCGTTCGGGTTTGAAATTAGCAAAAAGATGCATTTTGTAACCCGTTCGACTTCGATTAAGCACATTTATCAATCCGTTCGACTTCGAATTATTTCGAAATTTGTGTTTCATCAATTTGCGATCTAACGTACAAATCTACACCTAGGCGGCGCTGCGGTGAAAGTGATGATGGTTTTAAATTTTGCCATGTGAGCTTATGGAAGGTTTGTAGTTCTTTCCATAAATTACAATGTTATAATCATAAAGGATTATTTGATTGCGATGAGTTTGTAAGAAATTTAATTCTGCGCAATTTTATATATAACGGGCCTGATTCTCGAATACACTACGAATACACTTCACGGTGGAAACGGTATGAAACGCATTCGCGATGACAACGGTACGGTGTCGACATCTGGATGCGAGATTAGTTTCCCACTAAATTTATCATTATAATATCAAATTATCTTCAGATTAAATTTTTGTATGAGATTATTATATCACATGAAGAAAACAAAGTTTTCCACTCACATTGAATACCAGTTTGATACGAAGAAGTTAATTTTCATTGATGATTTTTTATTTGAAAAGTACTCATTCTGCCTGAAAACTCATCATTATCTTCGACACTTCACTAACTCGTAAAACGTAGTTCAATGGCGTGCCGTTTATTTCGTTTCCACCGTGAAGTGTATTCGAGAATCAGGCCCAACATGTTATTTATTTACCTCTTTCAGTAGTGAAAACTATAAAAATGTTGACAATGGTTGAATTAAAGAAGGACATTCGAGAGCACAATCAAACACAAGTAGAAAAATGCACGATTCCTGCATGTGAGAACTACCTTGGAAAGCCCGGAAGTAAAATATACGTGATTTGTTTTTTGAGTTTTAGGTTACATTAGCATCATTTTCTGAGTTCAAAAACAAAATCCAGATGTCTCACCGATCGTTTACGTTTTGCGTTAGATCGCCAATAGTTCTAGATTTTTGCAATGACGACTTTAGCAGTAAAATGTCTGAATGTTCTACAAATAGATCAGAAAGGCTCGAAGGTATGTATTTTCAATAAATAAATTGTCATTGGATTCTGGAATAAAGTGTTATTTGATTCGTTTTTATACATTTTGCTTGCGATATTTTCTTGTGTGCACCAAAGAAATTTATTTCAGCTTAATTAGCTCAAGAATAGAGAAGGGACAGGTGAGTTTCCACTGGCGCGTTTTAGTCGACCCTGAGAATAATTGAGTGAGTTAGCTTGGCTGGCTTAAGAAGGCGTCCGCATCGGAAACGACTGGAAGTCTTCGTGAGTTACAACGTATCCCGTAAGTTTGAATTTATTTACATAGATGGTATCCAAACAACACTAAACATTGACTACAGTTTCGCCGGCACGGTTGATTGCCGTACCACGATCAAAGCATTCCTTGAATAAATCATATCACATTAGCCGAGTCAGCTGGCGGAAGCATATGCATAAAGGTTACTAGGTTACTATTTTCAACGACAACTGTTTATTTATTATTCTGCTGCAAATACCTTCGATGAAATCAAATGTAACCATACCAACGTAAGTAATAACATAAACAAATCCAAACATTTCGTCCTGCCATTCCTCATACGTCTTTTCTAAATAGTGTAAATTACGAGCCACCTATTAATTCCACTGTCTTGGATTCACAGTTGTCTGACTGCTGCGATGACAGTTCGACATTCGAAATAGATTGAATAGATGAATAGATTATAATCACGATTTTCTACAAGCAATAAAAAGTGGGATTACAGATATATTCGCTGAATATAAGTTTACTTTTCGTTTACTCAAAACAAAGAGTCGACCGAGCGCTGGATCGTGATTCAAAATCGACAGATTGCGTTGGTCGATCGTATCAACAAGCGTTGTCAACGCATCCTGACGTGACGTGACGCAAAAAGCGGTATTCTGTGCCCAGATTTACAAAGCAAGATTTAAAAAAAGGGGGGTTAAACACAGTGTAGTATCTTCTAGCCAAGCGGGGCGTACTCGATTCGATCGACGTGTTTTTCACAGGGCATAATCTTAATTATTGTAAACATGAAATTGACACAACAATGAAAACGGCAATCGAGCCATTGATTCCAACGTGAGTGTGACGTCATTGCTGGAGGAACGGATAGCTCATACCTTCCGGCGTAAAGCGCATTCCGACATTGCGCTGCGTTCCGCTGAGTTCTTTGACATGAAAGCATGATGCAAAATAAACGTCAATCCTCCGCTAGTGTGAGATTGTGTGCGTGAGATGCATGCTAAGAGGGTGTCAATTCCGCATAGATTGGGCGAGAAGGAAAATAAAGTCGTGAGAAGAGGAGCGAGTTTTCCAGCAGCAGTGCAGGCGCCGTTTGTGTAAATTTATTCCTTCCCAAAATTGCATATGGAAATTGTGGATCTTGCCGATGAATTAAACTCTGAAGCGATTGCTGTCACCGGAGACTAGAATTACATCAACGGTCCATCGAAGCATGATTAACTGAGATGCTGGAATACCTCTGCGAAGAAAAGTGTTCTTGTGAAGAGTAATGAGACAGACTCCCATCGTTTTCCCTGTTGGTACATTTTCGGGCGTACGGAAATTGTTTGTGTTAGTGTCACGGAAAACGGAAAATTGTGAAGGTGAATTTCTCCCAAAGGGCTAGAAATCCACAATAAATTTCAGCTTTTTGAAAAGTTGAATTAAATTATAACGGATTCAGCATCTAGTGTGGGGTGTTGACAATTCTATAAACAAACATAGGTCACTGTATTGGACAGAACATCCCAACGAATGGGCGACATTGAAGAACATTTATCTCGTTAAACGTAGCATCCGGCTTTACATCGATCATGAAACGCTGTAACCTGGAGCTGAGAATGCATTTTAGTTGATAACAGATTGAATCAGTCCGATATAATGTGGTTGAAGCGAGTAATTTATTCAACTCGTGAGAATACAATTAAGCTCGGTCCAATAATTGGCGTGAGAAACGCGCACAGGGATTAAGTTTCAGACCTGGTTCTGCGGTGATAGGATAGCCTTCTGATAATCGTCTGTTGAGACGGCGAGAATCTATTCTATTCTCGTGCGAAAATCTTCACAAATATATCGAAATATATTTATTTTTAAAGAACGATTCTACCAAAACAGTGCCTTTATTTGTTTAT